>NC_090654.1:47498784-47850249 GCF_040937935.1 Hyperolius riggenbachi
TGTATGGAATCCATCGGATGAATTTTTCTAATGCCTTCAGGATAAGTTAATGTGTAAATATAATTCTAGATATTAAGTGAATTGTTCTTTGCCTTTTTTTATTAGTTTGTGCCGAAGCCTTTAATCCGGATGATGAGGATGAAGACACAGAACCTCGGGTAAATGAACATTTTATTGCCTTGCTCTATAAACCGACAGCTTAGATCACACTTCATTTATATAGAACGGTGAGCGTTCCGCTTGCCGTTTCTACCCTTCCATGTAGAACAAGGTTGCATAGCCTATATGGATGTAAGAGAAGCTCCTGCCTCCCTCTCGCCTGGTGCACGACTTGCTTGTCACTAACTGATGAAGCAGGAAGTTTCTTTTATTAATGGTTTGTTAGTTTACGGTAGAGTCTAGGGATGGGGCGGCAGCGGTGAGAGACTAACAGCTGCTTTCTGTATTATATGCAGCTTGGGACTCCTTCCCATTATGTGCGGTGACATAATGTCTGATGCACAGGAACATCAATGTGTAAAGAGCAGTGCCCAACATTATCACTAATGTACTGCAGTATGTTTTTTTTGTCATTTTTCTGAACTCCCACTCTGTAATAAAGTCAGTATTGAAACAGACAGCTCCTCAGGGGGGCGCATGTTATTGCGGCGCCAGGCAGTTTGGCGCAGGGCTAGTCGAATGACGGCTCACCCTGCTGCCGCTTCACACACCCGCGGTGTTAAATACTATTCCCCCTCCTAGTTGTAGCAACTCGGAGGAAGATGTAATTCGAGGTCTGGCAACCGCCGGAGCCCCACATTAGCGTTGCGTGGAGCGTGCAGGATAGCATTGTTGCTAAAACTGCTGTTTTGCCACTGAGCGCCGAAAATGAACTGCTCCACCTTAGGCTGCTGTGGGTTGTTCTGATCAGGGCTGTGGAGTCGGTACAAAAATCCACCGACTCCGACTCATCAGTTTAGGATTCCACCGACTCCTCGACTCCGACACCTCTAATTTGCATATTACAATCTTGTTGATTGAAAGTATGTAACATGAAATTCGTATCTTAACTGCCAACGCTTAGGAATTTTTAAAGACAACTGAAGTGAGAAGGATATGGAGACTGCCATATTTATTCCCTTTAGTCACAGACTAAATCTAGTCCTTGGTAAGAGTACTTGTAAAAGGTGCAGGCCAGAACAAAGAACATCTATCTGGCCCTAGGCTATGTAACTGTGGGTACATGTAAGAGTGATGTGCAGGTACTCTGCAGGGGAATAAGCAGATTCTTCCTCTATTACACATTCTTCATGCACAATCTGAACCAGGTTTATGGGTGATAGACAACACCTCTGTGTTCAATGTGCACAACATTCTCAGTGGATTCCCTGCAGCTCTGTGGGGAGTGCATATGTAGAGTATAGTAATACTGTGTAACAAAGTAAACCTGACACAGATGAAATTAAAGTTTTATACAAACCTGGGGCTTCCTCCAGCCCCCTTTAGGCTAATCAGTCCCTCGCTGTCCTCCTCCGCCACCTCGATCTTCTGCTATGAGTCCAGGTACTTGAGCCAGTCTGGCGTAGTGCGCATGCACACACTCAGCCGCCGGGAGCATACTACACCTGAGCAGCACTGTTGCACAGGTGCAGAACACTCCTGGCTATGGAAGCGGCATGCGGCCGGACTGCGCTGACTGGCTGAATTACCAGGACTCATAGCAGAAGATCCAGGTGGTGAAGGTGGACAGCGAGGGACTGATTAGCCTGAAGGGGGCTGGAAGAAGCCGCAGGTATGTATAAAACTTTTCTTTTCATCCTTCTCAGGTACCCTTTAATTCGTAGTCACCAAACCAAATTTTAACATATCAAATAATTTGATTTCGTGAGGAGACCTGGGGCACCCCATACATACATTTGCATAAATCAGAATCGATGCAGAATTTCCATCTCATTGACCATCTCTATTAGTGACACAGCTACACATCAGACTTTATTCTTACAGCGTAGATGTTATTTAGTATATATGAGATTCCTGTGTACACATCATATATACAGTCCCAATCAGATGTGTATATCTGACTTTAAAAATCCGGGGACTGCTTTATTGAAGCAGCACAAGTAACTAATTTTGATTGGTTTATTTCATTTTTGTGGACTAAGCACAGCTATCACTGTATGTATAAATTATTTATGATGACTATTATCTGAGAAGTAGAACATTTTATCATATTTTCTATTTAATTACAGTTTAAATTCATTAGGAGTCAGTGCATTTTTTTCCGACTCCAGGCACCCAAATTTGCTCCGACTCCACGACTCCGACTCCACAGCCCTGGTTCTTCTGATGCATGGTCGCCGCATTCCCAATCTACAGTGCCGACCATTTATTCTTCTGATCGAGTGGTTATCCAGTTAACATTGATCTGAGCACCCAGAACTATATGGGGCATGCTCTATGGTGTGCATCACGTCCCCTCCTCTAATTGATCCTCTTCATGCGTGAGCATGGCTGCACTGTCTGCGCAGTAATCCAGAGCTGCTCATGCAAAAGTGGCTCTGTGCTACTGCGCAAGTGCAGCCATACTTGCCCGGGTGCAATGCGTGAAGAGGAGCGCGGCCGCTCCGTGGGTGTCTGGGTCCCAGGCAGCCGCGGTGGTCAGGAGGAGGACATTGAAGCCTCCGGAGGATCCACAGGCTTCCCTCTTCTTGGGCAAGGATCTGTTTTTTGACCAGAGGTTCGCCCTGGGTTTACTTAACCACTTGAGGACCACAGGCTTACACCCCCCTAGTGACCAGGCTATTTTTTTTTCAATTTAGGCCACTGCAGCTTTAAGGCCTCGCTGCAGGGCCGTAAAACTCTGTACACAAGTGATCCCCCCCTCTCCCCTTTTCTGCCCACCAACAGAGATTTCTGTTGGTGGGCTCTGATGCTCTAGGAATGTTTTTTTTAATACATATTTTTAATTCATATTTTTTGTTTTTTAAATATAGCTTTTTTTTTTTTGTTTGTTGTCACCAGCCCTCCGTTCCTTGCCAGCCAATCAACGTGATCGGCTGTCATAGGCATCAGTCTCTGAGAGCCGATCGCTCTGACATGGCTGTCTCCAGAACAGCGCTGCCATAGATCGCAGCGCTGTACAGAGTGAATAGACTGCTGTCTAACAGTCTCCTAGCGGCGATGGACACTGGGGGACTGATGGCGGAGCTCAATCATTCAAGCGGAGATGCAAGCGTATCGGCACGTGCGATCTCCTGCAAAACCACACCCCAGGACGTGACGCCAGTTAGGCGGTCCCGGGGCTACCGCTGTGTTCACGCCCATCGGCGTGATGCGGTGTAGTTAAAGTGTAGCCGTGACGACATGTGACAAATTTGTGTATATACAGTACAAAACCTATTAATACCCAGGCTGCTTTACTTGTTTTATTTTGCTGCCTGAAAGAGTTAATTTCTAGGCATGGAAGTGACAGCTTCTGTCTTCTCCGTTGCCTGTGGGGAAACATTTTGTTTTCTTACTCACATTAACTTGTAATGTTGTTGCTCTTTTAGGTAGTTCACCCGAAGACAGATGAGCAGCGATGCAGATTACAAGAAGCCTGCAAAGATATATTACTCTTTAAAAACCTTGACCAGGTAAGTTTTATGCTGCGGTATCATGAGAAATGACAATAGCAGTGGCTTCCTGACATGTCCCATTACAGCAGGTGCTGAGTAGAGATGGTGCAGTAAGAATGCCGGTTTGCATGCACATTTCATGCTAATTGCATGCCGCTTGGAATTAGGGCAATGAAATGTACTTAGAAATTAAATGGCCCAACTCCAAGCTGCATACAAGCTGGAGTTATTTGCGTCTCGCTGACCATCTCTAGGTCTGATTAGAGCCAGTCGTGGAGATGCTAGTAAATCAGACTTGCATGGAAATTTTTTATGCAAATTGAACGCAGCTTAGTCTGGCCAGTCACGGTCAGAAGAAAATGAATTTGATTGGCCTGTTTTCAAGCTGCATCAAATCTCCGGGGGAGCTGGTGTTATCGCACTGAGGATGGGTTTGTGGTGAGCTCTGCTGGTCTGCTGGAATACTTACTCCTCTGCGTAACCTGTGTCTCCCTGTATTGCCTGTGTACTATACAAGGCCAGGAAGGTACCAACACGTGAACAAATATGCTGAAACTGATACAGCTGCAATTTTGAGTCTCCTTTAGCAGTGTGTGGAATGTACCTTAACCTCCCTGGCGTTCAATTGTTGCGGACTTTCGTCCACGGGAGGTCTATTTAAAAAAAAACTTGTTCTATATCCTGTAACTAGCACTAGGCTAGCTACTAGGCCTGAACGATTTTAGGAAAAAATTGAAATGAGCGATTTCTGTCCGAAATTGCGATTTCGATCTGATTCACGATTTCCTTCAAATCAAGCTTTGTATCCCCTCTGTGCCTGTTTGTTCCCCCTCTGCGCCTGTCTCTCTTTATGCCTCCTCTGGGTCTCTCTCTCTTGCCCCTTTTTGGCTCTGTGCCCACTCTGTTTCTCTCTTTGTGCCTCCTCTGTATCTCCTGTGTCTCTCTCTCTGTGCCCGCTTTGTCTCTGTGTCTCTCTGTGCCCCCTCTGTCTCTGTGTCTCTCTGTGCCCCCTCTGCGGAGCAGTTATTTTCAGCGCAAAAGATTTGAGTGCAGCCAGCGCCACCATAGGCCGTAATAAGAATTATGGCTATAGCGGCGCACACTGAGTAACTTTGGCGCTGTCAGCAGACTGAGCTGAAGTTGCTTTTAAAACACTATAATTCGGCCTCCAGCTATAGCTGGAAGCTGAATTATATAATTCCCCACTATTCCCATGTGGACCTAGAAGGGGAATAGTAATTAACGTCGCCGGGAACTTGTGCAGCAGCAGGATAAGCCATACTGACTGTATCCTGTGCCCAAGTCTCCCGGCACCGATTACGTATGTATGCCCTCCTCTGTCCCCCAAGCTGCATCAGGACATAGCTTTCAGCATGAGTCCAGCAATGCCCATCTATCCACTTTGCCTCCTGCAGGCTCTAATGCACGGCATACTTCCTGTATGTCATGTAACAGGAACCCAGAGTTTTGCCAAGCACAAGAACCGGCAGACTACGATACACTCATGCGGAAGGTATATCCAACTCTGCGGGCCACACGCGGTGGGACTTTGGGGAAGTTTAAAGCCGCTTCTTCAAACTTCCCCATGTGGAAATGACGTGATCACGATTATTGCCTCTTTGACGATTCCGAAATTGTGATCTTGGTGATCGCGATTTCGGTTTAAATTCGATTTATCTTTCAGGCCTACTAGCTACATGTGTCCCTTGGTTGCCCCGGTACTGTGTCCTGTCCCCGATCGCCGCTGGCTATATTTACCGCTCCGGGATACCGCAAGAGCCGTAACTTCATTTAGCTTAGGTCGTTGCTGTGGCGACAATCAGACATGACGTCATGCGCAGTCCTGATCCTCGTCATAGCGACATCTGGTGGGGATGGAAGAGGCTGTGCCAGCGCGGGCTCCGGCGCGGGGTACGTATAACACCGCTAATAGCGGCAATCGGACAACTCGTGTAGCTAGCCAAGTGCTAACCCCTCCGGCGGTAATGGACGAGCTGAGCTCGTCCATACCACTCAGGAGGTTAAAGGACAACTGTAGTGAGAGGTATGTGCAGGCTTGCAATACCAGTTACCTGGCTATCCTGCTGATCCTCTGCCTCTAATACGTTTAGCCATAGCCCCTGAACAAGCATGCAGCAGCTCAGGTGTTTAAGACCTTGTCAGATCTGACAAGATAAGCTGCATGCTTGTTTCTGGTGTTCTTCAGACACTACTACAGCCAAATAAACCAGCAGGATAGCCAGGCAACTGGTATTTGAAAAAGAGTGGCTGGATAGTGTACTCGTTAAGGGCACCACCTTTGACATGGGAGACCAGGGTTGGAATCCTGGGTAGGGTCAGTACCTATTCAGTAAGAAGTTCAAGGCAACACTCCCTAACACTGCAGGGTGGCCTCTTGAGGGCGTCCCAGTGGCTGCAGCTCTTGAGCGCTTTGTCTGTCAGGAGAAAAGCACTATACAAAAAAATGTTCAGATGTACAAAAAATGTTCAGAAATAGGTCAGCCTCCATATTCCTCTCACTTCAGTTGTCCTTTAATGATAGATATTTTTGAAGAAGGCTGCGTAATGTGTGTGGGGAGTTTTTACAGATGCACCTCCCATGCTCTGGTGTCTCCCCCCATTCTTTACTAATTATCCAAGCTCTGTACTTCCTGGTCGGTGCCCTCTGACCCGGACATATTACACTGGGCATGCACAGCATGTCCGCTTGGATGCCTTGCGACCATGCTTACCTTGTGGGGTTGCCGTGGAGCACGGTGACAAGGTGCCCAAGCAGACATACTGTGCATGCCCAGCCTAGTATGTCCAGGTCGGGGGCACCAACCGAGGCCGACCAAGAAGTACAGAGCTTGGATAAATACCAGAGAACGGAGGGAAATGCCGGGGCACGGGAGGTCGGTAAGCATCTCCTCCCACACACATAGGCGTCCTTTTTAAAAAAAAATCTTTATCACTAAGGTATCCTTTAACGCAAATCCGAGGGGAAAACAAACAAAATGATACGTGGCTATGAAGAGGAAAGCATCTGGATCCACCATAGGTGTGGGCAGGAGAGGGCGATGCATCAAGGGTGGTCGGCCTCTGTACCGCATCGGCCGAGCGCCATCTAGCATTTGTACAAAGCCTTGCAATTTACCCACAGGGATCAGGAATCTCCCCCATCGAGCGTCTGTATATTTTACTGGATGTTGAACTGCTAAATGGCAAGTCATAACTGGTTGAACTGGTTAACTGGGTGTGCAGGATGAGAATTTTAGACAGCGTTTTTGCGATGACTTTGGTTCTGCTTTAAAGCCCTGCGTTTTTAGCCTGATCAGTGTCATGACAGGTCTGAGCATGGCCGCGCTCGGATGTGACTCCATAGTGGGTCCGCCAGTCTACTGCGCACGTTGTGCGCTAGCACAAGTGCTCGGCACAGGCACTGGAGCATCTGACAGGCGGTGCATTCACTGCCTTCTGCCTCCTGTGTGCTAGGGGATTCACCATAACTAAACAATGCAAGTCTCCTGTAGTCCAGACTGTTATTACCTATAATACTCAGTTTGCTTTTGAAATAATATTGACACTGAAAACGGAGCTCCAGAAATCAGAGAAAACACACCCAGGAGTTGCTACAGTGATTTATTATTGAAATCCTACAACAGTTTTACCGAAAAAAAAATCATGTACTGGATCATAAATAAAGTAATATCCGCACTGTGGATGGTTAGAACACCCCCATAACGCCCTTAGTAAAATTAGCCTTTTGTTTTTCAGTTTCATCCTAAAAGGCAGGCCTGCAAAAATTGCACAGCAGTTCAAAGTGTTTGTATATTAAAGGGACATTTAAATGTTCTTAAAAAATAGTTTCACTCACCTGGCGCTTCTACCAGCCCCCTGCAGCTGCCCTGTGCCCACGCCGTCACTCAAGGATCCTCCGGTCCCCCACAGCCACTAAGTTTCTTTTTCGGCGACTGGCTCTGACGCTGGCCACTGCACCTGCACGGCCCAGGCTGCGTGTGTCCTCGTCCTTGCTTGTCCTTGCTCCCATCGGTAGGAGCATCTTGCACAGATACAGTAGAGCGTGGCATGAGGATGCGCTCAGATGCGACAGCCACTCAATGAAGGATCCTTGAGTGCTGGTGCGGGCACAGGGCGGCTGCAGGGGGCTGGTAGAAGCCCCAGGTAAGTAAAACTTTTTTTTAGAACACTTAAGTTTCCCTTTAAGAAATAAATAGAGCACATGAAGTAAATAGCGGTGAATGGCACATTGAGTCCACAATATGCATACCGGCCTCCTAAAGTATTGCGAGATAATAAGAGGGGGCAGTAAAACCAGAATATAAGTATACAGTAGAATCCCTTTATAGTAAACTCCAAGGGACCAGGAAAAGGAGTTTACCATTTCACAAGTTTACTATGTAAGAATTGGGCATACATTGTATATTTATACAGAAGCGTTTGCTGGGACCTGAGGACTGAGTTTACAATATCCAGAAGTTTACTATATCAGAGTTTACTAAAACTAGATACAACTGTACTAAATTAACCACTTTATGCCATATTTCATCACTAGCTGAGCATGTAGCATACCATTATCGCCAGTCTGTGCACCAGTAGAGACAAGATGCGATCGCTATGGCGCACAGATTGCAGACCTCAATGCCGTACAGATACATTAGGCAACAGCATAGTGATGCATCTATACAGCGTCGGGTCCCCGAACCATCGTCCTATCGATCTCTACAGGCGGCAGCCCTTATGCTGGATACACACGGTGCGTTCCCGCACTCGATTTCCCACTGGATTATTTCCGAGCATTTCAGATCACGTTCCGATGATTGATCGATTCTCATGTAAAGTATGCCGAATCGACCTAACAATCCATCGAAACGCGAATCGGACATGTCAGAAATAATCAAGCAGCCGGGAATCGAGCCAAGTATAGGTGATGCAAGGGGTTAATTAAGTAGGGGGGCTATTAAAAGCTAGCCACAGGCTTGAAAACCACTTTATGTGACGCTGTCACTTTAAAAAAAAATAATTTTTAAACTTTAAATGAACGATTGCTGCTATGGAGCAATCATTCACTTTTAAACTAGTACGCGTGTGTGCGGGAAAGACGGGAGCGCGTGGCAGCATTAAGTGCAGAACGTGACTCTCTTGTCCTGGAATCTTTAGGAGGACAAATAAGGTCACATCCAACAATCTTTACTGGATAATAAGCAGCATTACCTCTAGTCTAGACATACCAATCATGGGGAAAATGTGGTCTTTGATTAGGTCAGGGTCCATGTAGTTGTGGGCAGAGAGTATGGTCCGGCTTGTACAGCAGTGCAGGTGAAGAGGGTACCGGCCAGCAGCGGTGGGCTCGTGGAAGAATTGGGAAACCTCTGGAATGTCCGGACAACTCCCCACTACTTGGGTAAGTTACTAACTAGCAAACTTCATCTATTCACTTGTTTGCTATAATTACTGGTGTCACAAGTGTGAACAACTGACCTAGGTAACCACCTGGACACCGGTAAAATGTTGTTCAGATTTTCTGTGTATGCCCGTGAACAATCCACTTGGGTATTAATAACACTTGATATTTTAAGTTGTTTCTTCCTTGGACTTGGCCATTAATGGATGGACAGGAGGGTGGCTGTTTGTGAGGGATGTTTGTGAGCACCACCAAATGTTAGTCTATTGGTAAGCGCTCGTAGTTGAAGAGGACATTTGACCAGAGCCTGCCCACGTTTTTCTGTCTTCCTCCAGGAACAGCTCTCTCAGGTTCTCGATGCAATGTTTGAACGGAGAGTACAACCTCAGGAACACGTCATTGACCAGGGCGATGATGGCGATAACTTCTACGTCATCGAACGGTAAATATCCCTCATTATGCTCTCCTGGAAGTTGGGCTTTTATGAATGTATGCACAGGCTTCATTATACTGTTGCTTGCTTAACAGTTGGGCCATTGGAAGTGACAGACGACACTGGAGGAGGATTTTCAAGCTAAACACACAGAGAAAACTGTAGGAGGAGGATAACGTTATTCTAGGCAGATTTACTTTGGGAACATTTTTTTTCCAGTCTGGAAGGGAAGTTGTCTGCTCTTGTCATCTGTAGGCTCAGTCATTAGAGATGTGTAGTGTAGCATGAAATCGCCTGGAGTCCCTCCCCTCTCTACCTCCTGTGCATTATGATTGGCTGATTTCTAGGATGGCCATTCCCCTTTCTCTAAAGCTTGGGAAGCAGAAAGTATTAGTAGTTCAGACCTGAAACATGCTGCCAGAGGGAACCAAGACACCAAAGCTGCATACTAATTCTTTAATCATGCCAGACTACTCACATTTTATATTCCCCTCACACATCATTTCCTCAAGGGCCACAATTGCCTTATTTTATTATTATTTATATATAGCGCCAACATCTTCCCCGACACTGTCAAAGTATATAGTATTGTTACGAACTGTCCCTCAGATGGGCTCATAATCCAATCTTACCATAGTCCATTGTCCATCATAGTGTAGGGCCAATTTTTTAGGGGGAGGCTTGTTTATCTATTTTTGGGATGTGACAGGAAACAAGAGTGCCTGGAGGAAACCCACACAGCCAAGAGTAGAACATACAAACTCTATGCAGATGGTGCCCTGGCTGGGACTCATATTACCAGGCAGCTCACTTCAGGGCTGGGGCTGTCTGGGCCACGCCTTCTTCCATTACTAGGCAACTAATTCTAATTCCAGGGCTGGGCAGTCCACGCCATGCTCTATCCCATTTCTAGATTTCTAGTTAACTCGCTCCAGGGCTGGGGTGGTGTGTGCCACGCCCTCTCCTATTTCTAGTCTACTTATTGCAAAGCTTGGGTGGTTTGGTGCTATTACCAGGTAACTCACTACAGGGCTCGGGCATGCCCTCTCTCATTATTAGGCAACTCACTTCAGGGCTTAGGCAGTCTGGGCCACACCCTCTTCCATTGCTAGGCAACTCATTCCAGGGCTGGGGTGATCCAGCCCTCTCCCTGAGGCCGCATGGAGGGAGGTGAGAGCCATCACATGGTTGATCTGTTCCGCTCTCCAGATGGTGGGGCGACTTCCAAAGTGTAGAGTGGTCATCACCACCACCACAGATTTTTGGAATTTATCGATTGTGGAGGTTTTTTGTGTGTGTATGTGTTTTGAACTGTGTAGTGATTGAGCTCAGCACCAGCTGATTGTGGATAAAGTGTTGTTTTTTTTTTCCTTTCTCCTTCACAGATTAACCTTATGTATTTTTTGTTTTTATTTTTTATGAAGCAAGAACCCTCTTTCAGGCCTTATACAATTTTTTTTTATTTTTATTTTTTTGCACTGCGGATGTCCATTTTTTAATCTGTTTTATTTATCCCTAAACACATGTGGTCAGACGAAGCCCATCTGTTAGTCATCTGGCGGTCGTGCCTGTCACATAGCGCTACATGTGCTCCTGCAGCTACTGTGACAGGGCGGGAGCAGCACTGACGTGTTTGCTGTGAGTTCAGCCGCTGCAGCGTACGTGCCTGCACTTTCTGCCCAATTACACAGCATGCTGGTGTTTCCAATAAGGCAGCTAGTCATTTAAGACTTTGTACAGCTGGTACTTAATGATTATCTTCTGCGTGTGAATCCCTGCCCTCTGCTGCAGGGCCGGTTACTCATGGATCTTTAAATACAGATGAGGCCAGACAGAGATGTAAACCAGGCGTACATTCTGAGTAAACGTGTTCCCTTCCTCTAGATTGCAGTCATTTATAAATATCTGTGCAGTATTGTAAATAGCTAGTAAGGCTTACGTTGTGCTCCTATAAAAAAAAAATCTCCGCTTTAGTCAGAATTTACAGCGGGATGTTTGATAGGCCAGCAGCTTCAGAAAGCAGAAGCTGGAAGTTTAGTCATCTTCACAAATAAAAAAATGGACAGTTACTCCTATACAAATATCTGGGTACTGACTGCTAAACATTTAAATAAGTAATACTCATTTACATGTATGCTATCAGACCTTGCTATATTTTGGTGTGTCAGGTTTTACTTTAACCTCTTCATTGCCGAGGAATACATTAACACTTTCACTGCCAAGTCCCATCTCAAATGCAGCCACATACTCTATTTTTTAGCTTGCCCCAGGTAGATGCACACTACAGAAGGAATGTTCCATAAAGGATGTATTTTCTGAGAGCTCAGTAGGCAGTAGCGGTGTTGGGGAGTCTAGCCCAAGGGCTCCTTACTGAATAGGTGCTGGCTTCCTGGTCTCCTGTGTCAGAGGCAGATCCCTTAACCAGTCCACTATCCAGCCACACGAAACTATTTCCTACGCAATGGGAAAACATTTTCCCTTTCTTGTTTATATATTTGCTAGTCGACCTAAGCTTAAAAAACAGGCTCTAGGTCTGTCACCACCGCCACGTCAGCACGCCTGTGTGCGTGCTACGTGCGTCCTCGTCATGTCCCAACGGTTGTCAGTGAGGCACATGTGCAGTTGCGCAAAAGCACTGACACAGGGACGCAGAGACACAGGCAAATTATTAAATAGGATACTCCTATTTTCTAAAGAAAGGGATTTAGCATTTACTTAACCAGACTTTCTTTACCAACCATGCTAATGGCCCGTTTCCACTAGTGCGGTGCGATTTGTTTCCGGGAAACGCATAAATTGTTTGTATGCAAATGTTCATGCGTTTTCATGCATCTTTGCAGGTATGCGATTTTGACCATATCCGTGCCTGTGTGCTTTTACATTGATTTTACACGAAAACGTATTTTCATATAGCAAAAACGAAAATTCATATAGCAAAACCGCATGCATATTTCTTAATTACATTACATGCGAATCTGTGCTCTGCTGTGCAGATGTTTCCTGCACAGTACAATGCTCAGATTTTCTGACAAGTGAAAACAGGCCCATTGACTATTATTGGCTATGCGAATCTGCATGCAGATTCGCTCAAGTGGAAACGGGCCCTGACATTGATTTTTATTGCCAGGGTTTGGCTGGGCTCCTGTGCTGGAGAGACCGTGTATTCTGAATTTATGCGGTTCAGAGTTGAGGCAGCGCTCCGTGTATCACATTAGGTCTAAAAGGTATACATTGTTTCACAGCGTATTCCAACATTCCACACCACTGTATCAGCTCAAGCAGCGCAGTTAATAAGCAAGCGCAACCGGTTATTAAGCATGGAAAGAAATCTGCCCAGCCAAGTCCCACATAATGGAGCTGATTCATACCAACTGGAGGGTCTGCACTACCCGTCGATACCAGGTACATTACTTCCATCTTCTAATGTGCACTTGCCATAATAATAGCTGGAATCTGCAGGAAGCGAGTGCATTTTCCGTAAATGGACCTCAAAGATGGATTCTGAATAGTCTTAAGTGACGTTTCCTAGCTGTGCGCTTATGTATACATACGTTATAAAGCGTAACTGCATTACTATTAAATCCTGCCCGGCACCAAAATGACGCTATTCATGAATGTGTTGGACAGTGCTAACAATTCATATTCATTTTGCGTAATAATAATTTAAATATAGGCTCCTGCTGACCATGAATAGAAGAAAATGCTGTATTGAGCACAGACCAGTCTCTGCAGTGGGTGGGGCTGTTTAGTCATCTGCATCAATCCACCAAAAGCCAGTACCCACAACACGATTTTTCCCGAAGACCTGCAATACTTTGAGCAACGCACAATCGGTTTTGTGATCTTGCAACGTGGGGACAGGAATACAATCGCATGAACAACGTTAAGCAATGCGCGGCGATAACGACTGTCATGGCAGATCGGATATTTAAGATCCCTGACAACTCAGCACAAAGTACCACGATCGATTTACTTCCTGTTCGCGCTCATGTGTTCCCCCTTCATCGATCAGTCTACTTACGGGTGGTGACGTGCGTGTAGCGGCAATCATGGCGAGGTACGTAGATCTACCCTTCTGGAGCTAAGATAAAGTCTCCGGGGGAATAGATATACTGTATGAAACCGCATAAGTGGTTGAAATAACATTTGTATCTGCTGAAAACCTTTAGTATCTAAACCACTTTTAATTAGTACATAAAAACAAAGTTCCTTAATTTTATATTATCTATCTTATTTTCCTGAATAGTTTAGTGTTCACCTTTTTTTTCAGCTGTTTCCTCCCTTCTATAATACAATCCAATGTCTTTTAGTTACCGATGGCTCCAAGCTGGAGATAAATACCGCCTCACTTGTTTTACCACATTCTCAAATCTTTGTGAATTGACATTTAGTCTTAGAAGTCAGTCATTTTTAGCTTTCCACGCTCTTCCAGCCTTAGTGAATTGACATTTCACAAAAAGTTCAAAAAAATCAACTGTTTCCGTTAACCAGAATCGGTAGTTTTTGTGAGTTATAGCCATTGTGGTTGGACTTGGACTCTTACATGTATTGGAACACATCACACTCTGCAGATGGTAGCGTTATACGTATGTGCAGTTTTCGGTTAAGATTGCGCTGGATGTTCCCGACCACAGGAGCTTGATAGATGAGGGGCGTGGCCTAAAACAGCACATGTGCCGTTGCCCACAGCCCAGCCGGATCGCGGACTTGACAGAAGCACAGCGCACCGGCCCGGGAGGCCTTTTCTCCCCATCATCTAAGGTTTACTTTGTATAATCCTCGTAGACAGGAGAGAATTTATCGTATTACTAACATTAGTTTAGAAGTGAGTCTCTGCCCAGGCACACCACACAAGCAGATCTATTGAGTCTGTAGCGATGTGCTGAGTATTAAGGGGAGTTTTGCATTTTATAGTCTTATGATTGTCATTTGATCTGTGTGCGCTTGCTTGAATCCCAACTTATTATGAAAGAGCGTGTTGTGCTGTCTATTAGCATTCAAGTGCACATATATTCTGAAATGCCACCGGTAAACAGCTGCCTGTTCATTTTATTTCATCAGAGGCCTGTATGACATCTTCGTAGCCAGAGACGGCCAGTCTCGCTGCGTGGGAAGATACGATAATCACGGCAGTTTTGGAGAGCTGGCCTTGATGTATAACACTCCAAGGGCTGCGACGATCGCAGCCACGACGGAAGGTGCACTATGGGGGCTGGTAAGTAACGCACTGACTGCAAATTGTACAGCATCCAATGCATGTTTAAGTGCCTGTGTACACTAGACCGGAATAACATGTGCACCCTGTCTGTGGCAAAGTGGTCATCACTGCTATTAGAAATCACGTTAAAGCCCACAGCAGGGTCACCCTGCTTTACCTGTGGAAAAAGCAGCACTGGTGGTAAGGATTTAAGGGCAGTGAAGAGCTAGTTGGTACTATCCCAGAACTTTTGTTTTTTTCTTTCTAGGACAGTCGTCCATAGCTACAGACTTGATTATTGGAAAGCTCTGTGCCCTGCTCCTTTGAAGTCTGAACAATATATTATGGATCAAAGCAGCAGCTGCATTTCTAGTTCAGGTCACATGATCCGAATTTCCATGCAGGATTTGTTTTTTAACCCCCTTGGCGTTATTATTCTTTCCGGATTTTAGGGTCTAAAAGCGGTGCTATTTTTTTGCACCCTTTCAGGCCCTAAAACCTGGAAAAAAAATCATAACGCCAGGGAGATCTGCAGGAGTTCTTCATTCACTCTCCTCCCTGGCTCCAGCGCTGAAGTTAGGCATCCATCCTCCGGGTGGCGCTGCAACTCTAAAGTGAAATTGCCGGCTGTCGTCATGACGACAGCCAGCGATCTCACCAGCAGGAAGCAGAGCCCCGGAGGAGAGGAAGAAGAAGGCTGGCCGACGTCGGGATCCCCGGGAGGTATGTAGAATTGCCCGCTGCGCGCATTGCTCTGCATACAGCCTCCGGCGGCCACCCCAAGCAAAGGTTGGGATTACCGCTCTTTGCTGCGGTTTTCCTCCCGACCCTAGCTCGGGATAACCGCTAAGGAGGTTAAGCTACAAAGGATTCTTATACTACAGAAGTTAACATTGGGGCACAGCGTTTACTAAGCTGCCAGATGGTTTATTAAGAACTGTTCCTGGATGTAAAAGTAGGCACTTTTTTTTTCTTTTTGTGTGCACGATAGTAAATTTTTAATTAACTGCCAATGCATACATATTGTTGTGCATTGCACATCTGTACTGTTAGTAGTAAATATATCAGAAGCGGAAGAAAAAGCGCACTCGATCCACCACCTACTGCTGAGAGAGACCAACCTTGTGGCCAGGACTGCACCTACAGTATATACTGTAGTTCCTCCCCGCCCAGCATGTAATAAAGTGTTTAACCCTTCCCACTAGGAATGATCAGAGATGCTAATTTAGGTACATTTTTATGCAAATGGATTCAGTTTGAAAATTGACTAATCAATTTAAACCATGTTTTCAAGCACCACTCACTTTAAACCAGGTTTAAAATGATTGGTCTATTTTTCAAGCTGCATATATTTGCATAAACATGTGTATAATTTCAGGAGTATTTGCATGTCATTGATCAACCCTACTTCCCACACCCTAGCCTCCTTATTATCCAGCCTGCTAAAAGAGGACATTTTTCACTGATCTTTATTTTTTATAAATGCATGGGAAGAGTACATTTTTTTTGTTGTACACTGGACAGGGAGGGACGAGACAAGAACTGATAAGACTTTTCAGAGCTGTAGCTGTTGTGCTGGCCACAGAGAGTTAATCTCAGTAGAACAGGGAAGAAGGTGGATGGAGTCAAATTACCAGTCCTGCGTAAACAGTGATGCAAGGTTTGCATACTTTTCATACTTAAAGTATTTCCTACTTAAAGACGCTGTTCAGTCTAACCATCTGCCATTGGTTTGGGATAACAGATTTGCAAAGTAATTAATCATAATTATGGGAAATGGTTTGTACAAACTAGGATTTGTTCCACAAAATATGCAAACATTTTTTTTTAAAGGAGTCTGAACTAAGGTCTTAAATGGTAAGAAAAAACGTTTTAGTACAGCTGTTTTGTGGGTGTGTCTGTCCTGTTGGTCATTAGCAAAGACACGATATAAGGCTATTGCCCCAGACCATATGTTCTGATTAGGGCACTAGTCTACTTTAGGGGACCCAGCAGGTAACCTCATACATAGGGAAATTCCGCTAACGTGATTGGGTGGACAGCAACCTCTAGAACTTTCTAGTTTCAGATAGGTTGTAGTAAACTACGCCCACACTATTCGGCCTATCACAACACTTTGCGCTGGAGAGGATGCTGTGATTGGAGAACTTTTTCCTATGGGTTTTCCTGCTGGATCCCCTAAAGCAGACTAGCGCCCTAAATAGATGCTGCTCTCCATTCCACTTCAGTGTAATCCGCCTAACAGGGTATTTGGAAGTCTTCGGGAGCCGTGATACTGCACAGGCGTGAGCGTGCTTGCGCAGGCGCAGTACAGGGCCGCCCTTCTTCAGGAGCACTCTGACTTCCTGAAGACTTCTGAAGCCTCCTTCGGCCAGGTAAAGCAGTATTTGACTAATGTAGTAAAATACTGCTATCGGGCGAGCCAGCACCGGAACGACTGGACCAGGAGAGGAGCCGGAAGGCTCTATAAGACCCAGAGCCTTCCCTCTCCTTGGGTAAGTATCGGTCTCATTTTTTTAAAATGCGGTTCCCATTCACTTTAAGGCCTGGTTCACATTGGAGAGCTTTGCTGATCCCCAGTGAGGTATCCCTATGGGGCCATTCTCACTGCAACATTTGTGATTTGTATGAATCTCAAACGCACTGCATGCAGCATTCTGGCCGCGATTGCATTGCAATTCTTGTTCCCCTGAACGGGAGTTGCAAACAGCAAGCAATTGCATTTTGCGATCAGAGTGTAAACCAGCCCTAATAGTCTTACTCCTGTGACTTTGAGCTTTTGTAATGCTTTGCAGCTAGTGGCCTTTTGGTTGCAGTGAATCTGAAAGCCTGGTCCTTTCACCCCCAGATGCAAGGCAGTTTCTTGTAGCGAAACAGCAGCCGGACATCCGAGGTTCAGCAGACTGGCAGGCACAGAGCGTCTTTATAGCAGTACACCAATAGGCAGACAGTTCTATCCATCGTGTCCACACTGGTGGAGTGCTGTGTGATGAGTCTGTATGCACAGAGCTGCTTTTACCATGGGGATAGGGATGGCTCAACTTCCTGTTTAATAATTGGGTCAGTCTTGGCCAGAAGATAAATGTCACAGATTAGCAAATAAATAAAAGTTCACTTCCTGAAGTGTTTCCTTGAATTCCACTGCAGATTAGAGCCCAAGGGCTGCTTCCACGTCACACAGCCGCCCTGCGTGAGTCATGAATTGTGTCCCTTGCAGGATGTCTGAGGATTAAGCCCCTTGTTCAGCATCCCATGTGTTAATGGTAGTGATTTACGTTAATGAATGCATAAAGTTTTGTGTATTGTGTGTCTGTATTTTTTACTAAAAGTATATTGAAAGTCCCTGACTGGCGTGATCTGGTAGCTCCTTGTTTGCAAGGGGTACGAGTTGCTTCCCCAGCACAAGGCAGGTCCTCCCACCCAGCTGCCATTTCTGGTGAACGCTTTCTGGCCTTTTTGCATTACATTATTATTGTTTTGATATAAAAGGCAATAAGACGTGCCAGCCTGCTGTAATGGCTTGCATAGTCTTAGCTGTGCGGAAAAGCATATCCTGTCCAGTTTAGATGTTGCAGATAATGGAGTGACCTCCCCAAACTGTAACTTCATTTATGCACTTGCACACTGACTCCTCAGGATACCCCTGCCGAAAAGCCTCCATTAGGGAGTTAAAACATGTAGTATTGTTTTTTGGGGGTTCACAGTGTGTCCATTTACTAGCCTAGTTCTTACCCTATGCAGTATACCCTATAGGGATCCTGCAGTATGCTAGTGTAGTCTTAACACTCAGTCACTCCTTTTGTTAGTCAGTTTTCACATATCCAAGGGATTGTTGTAAGGAAATAGATCGAGTTACATTTTAGCACTATTAACTTCCAATCAGGATACTTATCTCGTGTACAAACTGTACAATGCAAACAAAGGATGATATGGAGCTTGTTATGTATGCTGTTGTTCTGAACCTAAAATGGGTGAGAAGTTGTTGAATCTGTAGGGGCCTAGCTGCTGAAATGTCTGTTTTGGCCTGTATGGTGATCCAACCTCCAGATGTGTCATTGATAATGTCACATTGTAAAATGGCTTTAGTTTGCCAAAAAAGTGAATAGCATGATAACCATAACATGGAATAACTACAAAAAGCAGTAAAAACTGTGTTTCCGCGTCAAAGCAGTATAAAAGAGATCAATAATCTGTATTGTCTGCCCAAGCCTTGACAAAGGGGACTGGATAAGCCCTAACTAAAGGGGGTTGCAACATTCAAAAATAAAACCAGTACAGGTAGTCCCCGGTTAACGAACGAGATGGGGACTATAGGTTCGTTCTTAACCTGAATCTGTTGTTAAGTTGGAACATTGTGCCATCTCTGTCCCTGTACCTCTTCCGTGGCCCCCTGTGTCACCTCTGTCCTCTGCACCTCCTCTGTGCCTCCAGTGTCCCCCTCTGTGTCACCTCTGTCCTCTGTACCTGCTTACACAAGTTTAAAAGTCATTTTTTCTTTGATTTTATTAAAATCAATTTTCTCAAAAGCTACAAGTCGAATTTGAAAAAAAACCATTTTTTGACTTGTTCCCATTAAAACACAGAATCCATGCGGGTCGTTCGTAAGTCAGGGACTACCTGTACTCTATTTTTAGGCAATTTTTATGTAAAACATTTAATGTAAATCACTATCTCCCCCTGCACAGATCAGGGGGTGTCAGCAGCAGTAACTCACCCACCGCATGTAAATCAGGTCTGAAGTACATCAGGCTGACACTACCATCTAGCATGTCCTGTAAAGAATGGCTCATGTTGAGGAAATGCATGTAGGAACTTGGTGAGAATCTGCTGTGTTTTCTACCCCCTAAATACAATTGTAGTTTATTGGTCTTTCCTGTGGGAAATATAGTTTTCTCAAGAAAAACTGAATTTCACTCTTAATATTTCAGCGGCAGAATAGAGTTTACATAAGGAATGTGAACCATGTGTGGACCAGACCCTGGAATGTAATTATATTACATTAAAATGGAACATTAGATGCAGATGGCGTGTTCTTTACATTCTTTATGTATGTATACCCCATGCAGAAATAAAAGGAGGTATAGAGGAATTTCACTGAGCCTGATGGAATGAGTAAAATTGCTTATTTTTTTGCAATACTCATACATTCTAGTTTGTTTCCCCACTGTAAAAAACAAACAAACAAAAAAACCAACAACCTGATTAACATACTAAAATTTATCGCAGGTGGTGACCAGGGATGATCAATGAGATGAAAGTAAATGTCTCCCCCCCCCCCCCCCTCCCCCATAATCCCAGTGTGCTATGCGCCAACTGTGAGTAGACCAGACCTACAGTCACTCAACTGTCAAAAGAAAAGGGATAATTTGCATATTTAGTAGGTGTGCATTGTGGGTAACCACAAATGTTCATTTATAACTTATAACTGAATTATTGCAAATTTCCTTCTCTTTTAAGAATGCAATTACACCAGGCTTTGCTTTTTTAGTAGGAGGGCTTTTTGGTTCCTTTTATTCCCCCTATACATTCCTAGTAGTTTGGGTCACCCTGAGCTGCTTGGTTACTCTGTTGTACTCGTCCAAGCCCTATCTCATACAGGCTTATCAATCCCTGCCATGTACTGATGAGGACCAAAAGTCCGAAACAGGCTGTCTACATGTGGGTTTGATATGGCTGTGTAAAACTTAAAACTATAGGCTTGCTATACACCAGCGCTTCTGGATGCTTGCTTGGCTTAACAAGGGCGAAAAGGGATAATTTGCATAATTAGTAGGTGTGCATTGTGGGTAACCACAAATGTTCATTTATAACGGAATTATTGCAAATTTCCTTCTGTTTTAAGAAGGCAATTACACCAGGCTTTGTTTTTTTAGTAGGAGGGCTTTTTGGTTCCTTTTATCCCCCTATACATTCCTAGTAGTTTGGGTCACCCTGAGCTGCTTGGTTACTCAACTGTCAGAAAGATCCCCATTGTATAAAAGGCCAGTGCTACAATCCGAGATGAATAGTGGTGAAACAGCACCACCCAGTGACTAATGCCCTGACCTACAAGGATTGTAGAGCATGGATGGGCTGGCTGCTGCTATGGTACAGAAGCATTTGTGCAGCATGATTATGCATCACATACCTGTAGTCGTGCCATTCACGGGATTCATATGAATTGTCAGAAATTCTGAAGCAGTTCACCAGCTTTTTTTTTTTTTTTTCCCCCGCACAGAAAAATTCAAAAGCAACCTATTGATTACAATAGGCTGTCATTCCAGCTTCATGTTGTCAGTTTTATAGGGAACCCGAGATGAGAGGGATATGGAGGCTGCCATACTTATTTGCTTTTTAAACAATACCAGTTGCCTGGCAGCCCTGCTGATCCTGTGTCTCTGAAGGTGCATACACACGTCCAACTTTACACCTGATTGTCGTTTAAACTGGTCGTTTGAACGACTTGACGTGGAAACAAGTCGTGCAGACGTCTTGTACACACTGACCAACAAAGCGGCTGATATGCTAATTTACCAAATTTGCATGTCATTTAACTAACTTGATAATGGACAATGGATTGGATAGAACAAGGGGCACAATTAAATGACTGATCAAACGACTTGTCGTTTGAATGTCAATTGGACAAACGACTAGAAGTCATTTGTACACACATATGTACCTAACAGTCATTTGAACGTCAGTTGGTCCAACTGATCTGCTGAGCGGATCGGGAAAACCGGCTGTTATCAGTCGCTCGACAGCGCATACACACATCCAACTTGTCCTTCAAACGAAAAGTTGGTCGAAAAAGTTGGACGTGTGTACGTACCTTAAATTTTTTTAGCCATAGACCCTGAACAAACATGCAGCAGATCAGGTACACTGACTCAGGTTTTTTCTGGATTAGCCATATGCTTTTTCCAGTGTTTTGACTCAGACGCTACTTATACAAGATCGACAGGACTGCCAGGGAACTGGCATTGTTTACAAGGAAATAAATGTCAGCCTCTATATCCCTCTCACCTCGGGTTCCCTTTAGGAAGCAAAGACAGAATACTAGTATTAGAGACAGAAGACCAGTACTTTCAATAGACTGTTCTTGCCTATGCTGGGTACACACGATGCGTTTTTTTCGGTTGATGTTCCGTCCGATTGATTTCTGATTTGATTCTGTTATCCATTTCCATTCACTTCTGTGAGAAATCGATCAGAAAAATGATCAAAAATAAGATTGGACATGTCTGAAATTATCTTTAGAATGTAGTGTTAGTACAGGTGTTCCCTGAGGTGTGCTGGATGCATAAGAAAATATCGGTGGTCATGTCCATTGTTACCCGTCATTCCCCACCCACAGAATCCACTCCTGTTGGCCCCCCTCCCCTCTTTCTAGTCGCAGGATGAGTCCCTCTGCTGTTGCCTAGTGACGCACCTGTACCACTTTGGGGCCTCGCTGCGCCACTTGTGGGGCTTATTACATTTCTGTGCAATGTGGATTCACCCTTTCAATATAATGAGCGCTTTACAGCCGGCAGCTCATCTGAGCATACAGGGATGATTTGTTTGGCAATTGCCGGGAGACTGCACAGTGGACAGGCATAATAGAGAATTCTATTTCAAACATCTCAGCCTTTCATAGCAACGCTTTTAGGGCTTATAAACTAGTTCAGCAGCAGCATTCAGATAGCTGGATGGCTCTGTTGTCACTAGAAATGAAAATCAAACAGGCCACTAAATTCAGTGTCACAAATAAATACAGCAGAACTTGCTCTGCTCAAAGCTTTTATTCCACCTGCTGTCCAAAACTCGAACTGCAGGTGTTAAACTCACAGTAGATGGGATTAATGGGAAGAAAAGGATTTTTACTTAAAGTGGACCCAAATTAAAAATACAAGATTTCAGAAATAAAATCTATTTTCTAAATTATAATAATAAATAGCAGCCTTTTTTCAGCTGCATGATGACAAATATAAAATATTTTACATCTATTGGAGGAACTCCTCCCTTCCTTTCAAATTGCTGGGACAGAATCCGGCAAACTGGTGGACTAGGTGGTGTCCAACAAAGGAGGAATTGCTAATGGCTGCCACCTGTCTAACCCCAGTTGTGAAAAGAGACGGGTGAAAAGCATGCACTGAAATGCTCATAGCTTGAAGGAGTGTTCATCTTTGTATGTGTTAGAGTGGTACAACTAAATATTTTGAATTAAAAACTTGTTTGGTTTGGGTCCGCTTTAACTGTGGCTTCTTCCAGCCCACTGTAGTCTGTTACCTCCCTCGATGTTCTCCTCGGCTGATCCGCTGTGCTACTGTGAAATTTGCGATCCAGCTGGGTTGTGGACCACCGCGCATGCGCTGCCCCGGGCCACACGCCGCCTCCATTGCGCTCCCATGGCCAGGAGCGTTCTGTGCAAGTTTAAATGTCGTATGGATTGTGCATGCGCAGAATGCTCCCGGCCACAGGAGCCTGATTTGGTAGGCGCAGTGGGGACTGCAGTCAACCTTGCTCCAACCCCTTCTCCGTGGAAACTCCTTGCTGATGCCAAAGCCTTTCATATCTTCCTGCTGCTGACTGATGCTCCTCGGATCCATGCTCCAAGAACCCAATGCTGAATGCCAGTCCTCACCATGAAGAGTAAGATTTGGATGCAGATGCCCAGATTCTCAATAGCCAAGCATTGGTGCCCAATTTATGCCTGGTGGCAGCCAGCATTCAGCTCTACAATCGGGATAATCAATGGGATGCAAATAATTTCTCCTTGCATTCAGATTTCATGTGAATGTTATGCAGCTTGATCTTGGACCAATAAAAATGGACAGGAAGCTCTTCTGATAGGTCCAATATCAAGCTGCATATAATTTACATGAAATTTAAATGCATGGAGAAATTTGCATCTCATTGACCTTCCCTTCTGTCTAATAACTGAGTGCCAAATCATATGCCTGGTGGTACTGAGCCGCTGAATTGCACTGGCTTTATGATGATGGCGCCCACCAGCATTCTTTCCTCTCTATGCCATTAGATTGGTGCAGAGGGCAGGATGAAAGTATAGCCCTGGCTGTGCTGTGATGCGTGTGGTGACATCACACTGTGCATGCTGAGGCAGAGGATGATATTGGACTGCTTAGCATCTGGAAGAGCAGTTCCAGCTATGCCAAGTTCAGTGATGCTACTCCAATGTATTGGCAAAAATCCTGGTGCCCTTCATTCCCACATTTCAGGACACAAGTCCATTATGCTGCTACATTTTAGGAAACCTCCTCCGGATCTTGTATTCCTCATGGATAGCCTGCAGGTTACATATAGTGGGGCTGCTGTATACCATTTATGAGATATTGCGTTGTCACCTATGGCAGGCAGTTTAGGAATCCTATATAATAAAACCCCTCTGTCCTTGCGTCATCCTCCTGTCCCTGTGTCCGTGTGTTTTGGCTAATATGCATGTGTAGCCGTTGGGACAGGGCCAGGCGGGGCAGGCAGCCGTTGGGAGCGCGGCTGTGCGCCCTGGGGACACGTCACAGCCCTAGTGCCCGTTATTTAACTTGCGGGCTAAATAGCTAGTTTATATTGTCACTCAGCCTGGAGAAATGACAGTTGGAACATGGCTGCTGTCAGCAACAGGAACTTCAGATTCTTCCATGTCTGATCTTCCAACTGTGGAGCAGGTCTAATATTGCTGAACTCTCAGGGAATCCTTTATAGCCACTTTTTGATTTGATCTTTAATGGTTGTTGAGGAGTAAATAACTTACAGATGATCTTTATTTCAGGATAGAGTTACCTTCAGAAGAATCATTCTGAAAAACAATGCCAAAAAGAGAAGGATGTATGAGCAGTTTGTAGAATCTGTTCCCGTTCTTAAGTCATTAGAGGTAAGTCTTTCTACATTTTAGTTTTAGCATTTAATAGTCTCTTCTTCCAACATTTCCTGGGAGCTGAACATCTAATCAGCATTGCTGGGTGGGCGGGGCTACATACCGATATACAGCAGAATCTAGATATAGGAAGGGTTTCTAATTCTGAAATTAAGAAAGTTACAAAGTGGGTGTCCTGAATAGTGTACTGCATTGTGCTGTATGTCACTTCAGTGCCTCTATACATTTCAATCAATTACATAAATCCAGCATTCCTGGAGAATCCATGTGATGTGCTAATATTGATTTATAAAGCGCCAACATATTCCGTGACGCTGTACAAAATAAGAAACAAAAGTGGGATACATAAGAATACAGACTATTGTATACACCAATATACAAAATACAGAGTTGGTACTAAATACAGAATCGGTACAAAGTACAGAATTGATAATAGTGACAAAATTAATATGCATATAAATGTGTAACAAAATCCAAGACACAAAAGGATGACAGAGCCCTGTCCTTGCAAGCTTACAATCTGAAGGATGGTGTATACTTGAATCCATCAGTGTGAAGATAAAGCCAACTAGGGTCTCGCAGCACCCCTCAGGGCCTATTTCCACTAGCCACGATTTGCAGCTGTATTCTGTATGTGATTGCGGATGCAGAATCGCAGCTGATTGAAATCAATGGGTTGCATGCAAATCGCGTGCTCCCCCAAAGAATAAATTGCACTTGCTGCAGTTCTCTGCAGACCCCATCCGAATCTCTGTAGCTGTGCTTGGCCGTGGCTTCGCAACAGCACAGGTGCCACATCCGATTTGGAAGCTGGCCCTTAGAGCTGGTCCACACTAGGTCCGGAAACGTATCCGTGGCTGCGTTTTTCAAACCTGATGAAAAACGGAGTCCCAGATACTAATGTTGAAAATAGCAGCCAGCCTCACCCACGTAAAAAACGGATCCGTCTGCGTCTGCGGGGATCCGTTTTCAAAACCTGAACGGAAGGTCCGGATCTGCTGCATTTTCACGCAACGGATCAGGACCACGGATACACGCAGGGGGTAGTGAAAGTAATGAGAGAACGCATCTCCAGCTCCACAGGCAAAAAACGGATGTTAAAACGGATAGCCTGAGCTTTATGATTGGCCCAAAAAAATCCTCCCACTCCTTCCTAATGATGGAGACGTTTTCTGTCAGGGAAAAACCTGAACGGAAACTGATGCAAAACTGTGGCACTTTCATCAGTTTGCAGTACGGTGGGTACTTCCCCTGATCCGGACTGCAGTGTCCGTCCTGCAACTGTGTCTAGTGTGGACCAGCTCTTACTGGGTTTTGTGTCTTGCCTTGGCCAGCCATTCCCCAAAACATCAACTTAATGTTGACATGGATGGATTTAAGTCTCATTGATTCTGGAGTAGTTATCCAGCTGTGCCCTTGTGAAGGCATGAGAGCGGCGTTCTGGTGCTTAGTGACTGCTGCCAGTATTTTTGTGTTTAACTTTGATGTTTTCTTTGTAGCTTTCTGAACGTATGAAAATAGTTGATGTACTAGGAGAGAAGAATTATAAGGATGGAGACCGCATTATTGCACAGGTGAGACCATTGAGCTAAAGTATGCCTGCTAAGCCCTTCACAAGGCTGACTTCACTTAATCCTGATGTCTTCTGTATTGGTTTCCTTAGGGTGATAAGGCAGACTGTTTTTATATTGTCGAATCAGGAGAGGTGAAAATCATGATGAAAAGTAAGGTAAGGTTTTTTCCCTTTGCAGCACCCCAATCTTAATCCGTTCACACGCAAAAGCCAACGTAACTTTTTGACAAATGATTCCTGAGACACTTCGGTATCAATATTGAGTGATCAGAAGGTGTTTAACTTTGAAAATGAATTGGAGTGACCGTTCCTCCTTAATATTTTGCATCTCAGTCATTTATGGATTAGAAATATGATGTGTGTGGTTCAGTGGTTATACATTCCTCAGTAGAGAGTATTCTCCTGTTGGTTTCCTGCTTGTTTGTGTCTCTTGTAGGAAAACTTTCATTTTTATGAATTAATTGTCCGTCTTTCCTTCTCTTGATGCAGACAAAAGCTGGCCAAGAAGGTAACCAGGAAGTGGAGTTAACAAGGTGTAAGAGGGGTCAATACTTTGGTGAACTCGCTCTTGTTACCAACAAGCCTAGAGCTGCCTCAGCGTATGCAGTGGAGAACGTGAAGTGTTTAGGTAATGATCTTCTTAACCTAAAGCTCTTCATGCATCGATAGATCTGGTAGATCCCAGAATCTCAATAGTGTCATGCTGTCAGCTGCTATGCTTCCAGTAAAATACAAGCAGTTTATTGATCAGCAGTGGTGGTATGTTGGGCTTAGTTCATTGGTGGGTGCATAATGGTATGATACATCAAGCTGCATATTGATCGGTAGTAGGATTGGTAATGGGAGAACAGTGGTATTGATCTGTAGGTACCAAGGTCTTACAGTGAAGGAGCATTACAAGTGTGTTAGGGTTTTTTTCGTTACAGAAATACAATTTAGAACAGAACACATTGATTGCGAGCCTAATGTGATCAGGGAACATTTTTTATTGGGCAGAGTTTGGCCCGAGTTGAGTCACTTTAAGGCACATATATAATTTAAAATCCTTACTGTGGGATTACTATGGTTCTTGCATCATGGGGGATTCTCCAGGTTTTCTTTATTATTTTTAAAAGCACTCCTTGGAAAGGACCTTTACAGTTGTACTGGAAGGCCTGTCTCCTCCTTTGCGCACTGCTCTGCCAGTTGGAGTGTGCTGTGCCATTGCCATCCTGCAAGTGCTTTTGAAATTGAAGTCCAAAATCTGACAGAGCAGTCACATTTCTACTGCCTGTTGTGACAGCAACATAGGGAAAAGTTTATTGAAAGGGGCACTATGGCGAAAATTTGTAAATTTGTAAATTTTCAAATAAGTGCAAACATAGACAAATAAGTATGTTTTTTCCAGCGTAAAATGAGCCATACATTACTTTTCTCCTATGTTGCTGTCACTTACAGTAAGTAGTAGACATCTGACAGTAGCGACAGATTTTGGACTAGTCCATCTCTTCATAGGGGATTCTCAGCAAGGCTTTTATTCTTTATAAAGATATTCCCTAAAAATGATTTAAAGAGAAACCAACCAAGAATTGAACTTTATCCCAATCACTAGCTGATATACCCCCTTTTACATGAGAAATCTATTCCTTTTCACAAACAGACCATCAGGGGGCGCTGTATGACTATTGTGGTGAAACCCCTCCCACAAGAAACTCTTGAGTACGTACTCCTGGCAGTTTCCTGTCTGTGAACCTTGCTGCATTGTGGGAAATGGCTGTTTACAGCAGTTTCCAACTGCCAAAAAAGCATGCAGCAGCTACATCACCTGCCAACAATAAAAATGTCACCATGTTATAAATGTCAGAATGTAAATCAGGGATTTAAAAGATTTTACAATGGGCAAACACTGAAGAAATCATTTATACATAATTATAAAAATGAAGCACTTTTTTATTTCATTATTTTCACTGGAGTTCCTCTTTAAACAGCGATGATGGCCAGCCTCCCTTCTCACTACACAGTTTTTTGGCAGTTGGTCAGAGCAACTGCCATTCACTACTAAGTGCTTTTGAAAACGAATCCCTAAGAATCCCCTATGAAGAGATGGACTAGTCCAAAACCTGTTGCTTCTGTCAGATATCTACTACCTAGATAGGAGAAAAGTAATTAATGGCTCATTTTACTCTGGGAAAAAACGTACTACTTATTTTGTATATGTTTGCACATATTTTAAATTTTACAATTTCGCGCCATAGTGCCCCTTTAATAGTGCCTTTGTTTGGGACAAAAGTACAACCAAAGTATGTGTATCTTTGCGTTCGTGGTCCTTCTGTGTTGGTGTACCAGTTTCCACTTTTTATGCAAATGTTGTACTAGTGACGTATATTTGTAATGCCGCTTATGGTGGCCAGCCATTGTTCTTATGCCCAATGTATAGAGCTGACCCGGAGGGAGTTATTCATACTCAGAGTAGCATTTCTCTATAAGATGTTGCATGTATTTGTGTTTTCCATGAACTCCAGTGATGATTGTGTTTTCCGTGATACTAACCTCTTTTCATTCTGCAGTTATGGATGTGCAAGCCTTCGAGCGATTGCTGGGCCCTTGCATGGACATTATGAAGAGGAACATCACACACTATGAGGAGCAGTTGGTGTCGTTGTTTGGTTCCAGCATGGACCTTAGAGATCCAGGAAAATAGGCACCGTGTCACCTTTAGTGCCTTTTCCCTCCTTTTTTTTTTTTTTTTTCTTTTGTTGAAGACACAGACACACAAGCCTCCTGTCCGCTCAGCACACCTGAAAGACAGACTGCCATGGAACAGTCACTACTGCTGCTGTCTTGGGCATTTTTTTAGGAAAAGGATAAAATTCAGCATCCGAGGTGGGGATGGAAATCTAATCTCTGCCATCCTTTGCTGCTGAGATCCATTTATTAGACCTTCTAAAAAATGTGCCTTTTATTTTCCCCCCCTTCTCTCAAATTCAATTTTTTTTCTGGTGAAGTATTGGTGCCTGCCCAATGGTGTTACCAAAAGACAATAATGCAACAGACAACCTTTTCTGAATTGCATCTAATAAGCTACGTACGTATGCCAGATGCCAAGCACCTGCAAGTCTCGCCCTGCTTGTCCGAAGCATGCTGGGAAATGTAGTTCTTTGCTTCTGGAGTGTTTGCACACTGTTGCAAAAAGCGTAAAAACATGAGTGAGGTTTCTTTGCTTATCTTGATGTATTTTACTGTTTTGTTTTCTCTTAATTTCACTAATTTTTGCTTTATTTTGGTAATCGCGTTACATCCTCCCCCCTCTTTTTGAAAAGATGAATGTGAATTGAATTTAACAGATTTTTTTTTTGTGTGTGTGCAGAAAATGTTTGTTGGAAAGATTTAGTATTCTACTGAGGTTTTAAACAATGGATTTGATAAGCCGATCCTCTTTACAGTATAACTTTAACCAGCACTTTTTAACCACTGTTAGGTATTTATTATTATTCGCTGTCTTAAAGATGGCCTTTTTAGGTCCTAAAATATTCACTGGGAATATTGAATGGTGAACTTCATAATCAGAACATTTTTGTTCATTAAAAAAAAAATTAAAAGTAAAGTGCCAGCTTTAAAATAAATAGGACCGGGAACCTTTTTCTAGTATGTTTGGGGGGATGCTTATAACAGCCAGCGGCTGTGTTTACGGATTTCCATTCTTGCCCTCTCGAACCACTAGAGGTCTCTGTTGGGGAGACACACTGCTCATTAAGAGGAAGAGAACCAGTCTCCGAGTAGTGGCATTTCCTGGCTGGAGAGGAAGGAAGGATTTTGCCATCAAGGCTGCTGGCAGCTGCATTCTCCACACACTGAAAATAGGGAACGGGTTCTGTGTTTTTTCAACTGCCGCTTTGCTATTTTTTTTAATCCTAAAACGTCTCTGTACAATAACCTGTTTAAACTGCACCAAGCCTCAGAATCTTTGTAACATATTTGATAAATCCAAAGGATCAGTCTTGACAGTTTTTGTTAGCGCTATATCTCTTTTACGAAGGAGCCATTACGAAGGCTCCCAGTTTTCCTGGATGAGAAGCGGATGAAAGCTATCGGCTGTGAAATGTTTTTGTGGTATCTGAGGCCGGGCACACCTATGTGATTGGTTGCGATGCACAGCTTAGGCCTAGCAGAGATACAGCCATCTAAGGCTGTCTGTTTGGGCAGTGGATAGTTTGGATCAGTCAGAAATACCGTGTATCATCCAATATTTAGTTTCAGGCAAGCTCCTGCGGACTCTGGTAGTTGACACATTACATCAATTGTTTGCAAAGACACATGGAAACACATACACAATCAGTTAATAATGATCACATGCAGCCGCTCAGCAATCGATAGAAAAATTGTGGGTCGGTCTGCAGAAAAATGTTCTTCTGAACACCAGAAAATTAAATTATGCTCAGATTCAAGATCGGTCATCAGTCGCTCTGCTGCCAGACAAGCAGATACGACCGTCTTTTTATGGGTTAAGTTTATGCTTCAACAGAGCTTCACCAATATACAGCGTCCGTCCTGATCTGCAAAAGCTGGACAGTTGGATGTGTGTTGGTTTTATTATTTTTATCCTGAAAGCTGAACTGCATTGGCTGCCAGCTGATGGGGTTAAAACCGCAAATCTTCCTGAAAAGGAACCCGAGGTGAGAGGCGTGGAGGCTGAACTATTTCCTTTTAAACAATACTAGTTGCCTGGCTATTTTGCTGATCCTCTGCCTCTAATATTTTTAGCCATTTTTTTTTTCTAAAGGAAATCCTAAAAGATCAGCTGCATGCTTGTTTCTGGTGGGATTCAGACACTACTGCAGCCAAAGAGATCAGCAAGGCTGCCAGGCAACTGGTATTGTTTAAAGCTGACCTGAACTTGTGGCAGTCAGCTGATATAGCTGAGGGATCAAATTACACTTGAGATTAGTCACGGACAGGCTAAACTCTCTAAATACATACAGGGAGCATTTTGCTGTGCTTTCCCTCTGTCATGTGCAAGAGTTCAGTTCAGATCCACTTTAGAAAAGAAATATGGCAGCCTCCGTATGTCTCTCACTTTAGGTCCCTTTTAAGAATTTAGAGCTTTTTCCAGAAGGTGATAAAGGAAGCCATTTGGCAAGTATAGATGTTTAGGGAGATGTTAATAATTTTGAACCAATGAGATTTTATGCAGGAGTGGAAGCCATGTAAACACAGTAGCTGGTGCACCCGATTACCTTTTCAAGATGCATAACATTTGCATCAACGTGGAATTCCTAGCATCTCATTGCCCATCCCTATTGGTAAGCTTATGTCATGTTAGTGATGTTAAAGCCTAACATTTAACTGAGAGGCGATTGCTCCATGTTGCATTGTATGGAAATGTGTGCATTCTTAAAGTGTACCAGAGCTGAATATTTAAAAATATTTTATACAAACCTGGGGCTTCCTCCAGCCCCATCCGCTCTGATTGCTCCCACGCCATTGGCCGCAGCTTTGGGAACCGGGTCCCCGCCCTTCTGTCAGTCGGAGCCAGTCTGGCATAAGAGAAGTGCGCTGTTTGCATATCTCTTCAGCAGCCACTGGGGAGATAAGTAGAGGGCGCACGTCTCCTGCGTAGCTGGCTGCGAATGACGTCAGTGACGGGACCCGGTTCCCGAAGCTGTGGCCAGCGGATGATGACGGCGTGGGTTCCATCGGAGCGGATGGGGCTGGAGGAAGCCCCAGATATGTATAAAATCTTTTTCAATATTCAGCTTTGAGTCGCTTTTGAAGAACCATAAGCTATTTCCCGCGCATGGAAATGTTATCGATGAGCTGCAGTAAGCTGTGGCTGAGAGGTCTGCAAGGCCGGCCACTAGCTCAGGCTTCTAAGATGGCTGTCCTGTTCAGAACAAGCAGAACTACTTATTTTCTTGAGAGTTTCTGAAGTTCTCTTTTTCTCTTATATTACTGTGTGTTCTCCTACAAAATGGTGTGAGAGTTGTGACACATTTCACACTAATGCATTTCCTGTTGTAACGCACACATTCCATCCTTGGCACAATTTAATTGCAATCTCTGCCCAGGACAGACATCAGGCTGCTGTGTAATCAGTAGGGATGGTCAGTGAGATGCTGATTGTTCCAAGATGATGCAAATCGTATGCAGATTGGATACCACTTCGAAATGGGCCAATACTGCTTTTGATTGGTCCAGTTCCAAACCGCACAAACTCTGAATTTGTGTTCTATTGGCCATCCTTAGTCATTATTGCATTATTTCCTAGGTGAATACTGCCTCCGCCCTTACAATTGCTTCTTCCTTGTCCAGGATGGTAGGTGCTGGTAGGTACTCTCTCCCGAAGGCAAACAAAAGGCAGAATAAAGAAAAAGTTTAGATTTTTCTGCCAACGCTTTAGCACGGGGTACACATTCCCAATATTCTGGGGTTTGGGATACCAATTTTAGAACACAATAACCCGATTTATGCAAGATTTGTTACCTGCTTTCCTCTCTCCTGTTTTTTTGCATCTTTTTATTTTCCTAATTCTTGGATGGTACACATTTTATCCTTCAGGAATTGCTAGGCACGGTTAACAAGCACTGTTAAGAGGCATTCCTTATATATTATTTTTTTTGTCACAGCTATAATAAATTCATTTTCACATTACGGAATCCCAGCATGGTATTCTCATGATTTTATCTTCTGTACTGTTTCTTTGTTTTCTCCTGAGTTGTATTACAAAGATATTTGTATTTGCTGTATTTATAAGTTAATGTATTGCAGATTAGCTCAGCCTGTGAAGAATTAGGGGGATATGGATCAAAATTGCTGGTATAACTGTTGCTGCTGGGTTTGGATCTTTTTGTACAGGTGGCAGTCATGTGACATCCTGTACAGCTATGTCATATCATGGGGCAATACTGCTATAGAAATGTGGTTACTGCTGTGCCTTGAGTGGACCATCAGCTGAAGCATTTATCTTAGTTGTATATAGCTTAAAGAGGAACTCTCGCAAAAATCTTAACATTTAAAACACTTACAAATAAGAAGTATGTTTCTTCCTGAGTAAAATGAGCTATAAATGGCTTCTCTCCTATGTTGCTGTCACTTACAGTAGGTAGTAGAAATCTGACATTACCGACAGGTTTTGGGCTAGTCCATCTCTTCATGGGGGATTCTCAGCATGGCCCTTATTTTTTAGAAACACATTCTCTGAAATGCATTAATATAAAGATGCTGGCCAGCCTCCCTGCTCGCTGCACACTGTTTTGGCAGTTTGACGGAGCAACTGCCATTACGAAGTGCTTTTTAAAAAAAAAAAGAAAACTCTGAGAATCCTCCTATGAAAAGATGGGCTAGCCGGTAATATCAGATTTCTACTACCTACTGTAAGTGACAGCAACATAGGAGAAAAGTAATGTATGGCTCATTTTACTCTGGGAAAAATGTACTTCCTATTTGTATGTGTTTTAAATTTTAAGATTTTCGTGACAGTTCCTCTTTAAAATGACAATGAAGCGGGAGGGATATGGAGGTAGACACATTAATTTAATTTTACACAATACCAGTTGCCTGGCCGTCCTGCTGATCTGTTTCTAATACTTTTAGCTATAGACCCTGAACAAGCATGCAGTTCTGATGTTTGACTGAAATCTGAGTGGATTAGCCGCGTTATTCACACTTCTAACCAGAGAGATCAGCAGGACAGCAACTGGCATTATTTAAAAGGAAATAAACATGGCATCCTCTATATCCCTCTCAGATCTGTTTCCTTTAAAGGAAGAGTTGGACCTTTGTCAGGTCACAATTTATGCCAATGTTCATGCTGAGAAATTGTTCCCTCATTTTCTGTTTAAATTTCTGATTCTAAAATTATGCGGAGAAGGGTTAGTGCTCAGCATTCACTTTATATTACTGGCCAAAACAATCAGGAACAATCGCTGTGTGCCTGCATGCATTTCCTTTGTACAGTTTCCATTCACCCACTTCTCTCTCTTTGAAATAGTTTTTTTTTTTTTTTTTTTATTAAGCTACCCTTGATACTGCTTGTTGTCTTCAAGGTCCCTCCCATTCCTGGTCCATGACCTAATATTTGACTGGTTTGCCATTCAAATGATCAGGAAGTGCCTGTAGCCATGTACAAGTGAGCCTGAACTGCCCATGCCCAGTAAAAGGAAGTGTCTTTGCAGGAAAGTAAGAACATATACAAGAGTGCTTTCTTTCACTGGGCGCATAACCAATTCAGAATTGCTTGTTCACTATTCTGAACTTCTGAGAGGCTTTGGGGGGAGGGGGGTAGGATGGGCAGCGGGGGGAGTGCTAGAAGTAAGTTCTTTAGCACACTGCGATTTTTATTTTAATGTTTCAGCACACTTCAGGTGTTCTTTAAGCTTGCTATGAGGGACCTAAATACTTCCTCAAACATTATAGGCTGTTTTATACTGAAGGGGTGGGAACACTGCATTTTGTGATCCATTTGTGTTTCTAGAAAGATGCAAAAATGCAAGGTAACTAAAAATCACAGGCCATGTTTGATACTGATGGGATCCAACTTTGCCTGATCACAAATGTCCTGCATTCTGTTACTCCTTATGTTCCTAGCCACGGGTCAAAATCACAAAATGCAGTTGCTGTAAAATGGATTTGTCGTGTAAAACATCCCTTAGATTAACTATTTCTGTTCTTTTTGACCATTATCTGTACTAGTGGAAGATCTGTGCTAGTTTAAAGAGAACCCGAGGTGTGTTTAAAGATGTTATCTGCATACATAGGCTGGATCAGCCTATGCAGCCCAGCCTCTGTTGCTATCCCAAACCCCACTAAGGTCCCCCTGCACTCTGCAATCCCTCATAAATTACAGCCATGCTGTGAGGCTGTGTTTACATCTGTAGTGTCAGTCTCAGCTGCTCCCCCGCCTCCTGCATAGCTCCGGTCCCTGCCCCCATCCCTTCCCTCCAATCAGCAGGAGGGGAAGGGACGCAGGCGGGGACTGGAGTTCTGCAGGAGGCGGGGAGAGCAGCAGACTGACACTATAGAGATAAACACAGCCAGCTCTGACAAGCTGTTTGTCAGCAGCGTGGCTGTGATTTATGAGGGATTGCAGAGTGCAGGGGGACCTTAGGGGGGTTTGGGATAGCAACAGAGGCTGGGCTGTATAGGCAGATCCAGCCTCTATATGCAGATAATATTCTTCAAACCCACCTCGGGTTCTCTTTAAGGGCAGCAATATCTTGCTTCCAATACAGCTGACCAGGAACTGGTACCCAATCCAGGATCACAGAGAGCAACAGCTTCTGAGAGACCCTGGCCTACTCACAATGAGAATTTTGCTTTGACAGGTCCTCCTTAGCTGACTGCTTAGAACACTCCACAGCGTCTAATAAATGAACTCAGCAGCAAAGTGGCCACAAGAATACCGGCAAAATCTATTTTCTAAACTCGCTTGTAGCTGTCATGGGTAAGAGAAGCTTTCTTTTTTTTCATTGGTAAGGTCAGCCGTATCTCAGCCTTACCTATCTTCATTTTTATGTCACACACTTGTTAAATCGCACTAAGCTTCTGTTTCACATTTAAATAGAAAAACCAAAATCCTTGCATGTTAACCTTTTATCCTTTTCTTCCTTTTTGTGTGTTACAAATCAGCCCCCATTAGATGGTGTGCTTAAACCACTCTTGCCAAATTATAGTTTTTGTTTTCTTTCTTGCCTTTAATCTAGTTGTGCTGGTCTTGGTGTGAATCTAGACCACACTGTTGGTTGTGGGCAAGTTTAATTCGCCAACTGTTCTCTTTGGGGTCACTTCCTGACTGACAGGTGGTCTCCAGGGTAAAACCTTGCACACATGCAAAATGGACCGTTGTTGCCATCCAGAGTTAACTGCCGAGAATCTGTTGTATGTAAAAGTGTTCAGAGGTTACATAAAGATCTGGATCGTCAAGCAAAGTCTAGCCACATTGGTCTATCTTCTTACCCTGCCTACTGACTTCTCCCCTCACCATGGCAGCAGATTGCAGTACAGTGGTTGAAGGATGGCATGGTTGTGGATGATTAGGAGAAGATTCGGTAGTGTCTAGAGACCTGCAGCAGACGTAACTGTAAAGAGTGGACAAATTACTAACGGTTACTCTGATAAATGCTCGCCATTGTTTTATTTATTTTCCACCCATATCAAAACTTCAGATCTAGAGTGAGATCACTTCACAATTCTCACCGAAATAGGAATTGTGGATTAATCTCCAGCTGGGAACAATGTAAGTGGACGGAGGAGAGCCCATTGGAATTATGTAGCTAAATCACAATTGCTTTGCCTGTCAGCATTTCTCAATACAGCCACACATCTAAATTGGTGAGTATACTTTTGGATGGGGTTCAGCTTTAAAAACCTAGTTACAATGTTATTCTGGCTGACCGCAGAGAACCTTGCAGCATTGTCTTGCTGCTTATGCTGTGGATTTACCTGTAGTTTTCTGTCTTATCAGTGATTTTGTTTTTTTCTTTAATTTTCGTTCCTCGAGGCCTTCCTCTTTGGGTTATACAGATTATCGTTATAGGCCTATATTGAGGTGCGCTTGAGACGCCCCCTCCAATCTCATGCAGATCCTAGGAATCCTAGTGTGTTAAGACTGCACTAGTGTTATTTTTGTTTTGTTTTTACCCTGATACCAACAAACAGAAAATGTATTCCTGCCTGAAAGAAGCTACCTCAAGGTGTTAAAGTGCTTTGTAAATGCCCCAACGCTTTCACTTGTGATAATGCTCCACGTGTTACTAATGGTTTTCTATGTTGAATTAAAAGGGGCTTGTCTGTGGCATGAGGTGGCAGCCATATCTTGTGTGTAGAGGGAGACAGGCAGCACTGAGGCTGGTGCACAGAACAGAGGGTGAGTCACCTGGCCTGGAGCTGCCGCTGCTTACAGGAGCCAGAACTGGAGGCTGCAATCCTTCTCTGGCTGTTAGGCTGCTTTTCTTGGATGTCTGAACTGCTCACTTGTCGAGTAGTTCAGCATCCTCTCTGCAAATGTAACCCTTTAGCAGCCAATTTATTTAGAGGCTTGTAAGTGCTCCAGGTCAATTTATTATAGCACATTATTTTATTTCTTTGTTACATTTTCTTGCTACTAAGTACTGCTATGTGTATTTATGGCCACTTGTCACTAGGGGGCAGTGTAAGACAATAGCAAAGGATTTCTGCTCTGTTTCTATATTTTCTGTTCGTGCTAGATTCAATATCTGGTTGGGACCTAGTATGAGTAGGAAGGTGGACAAGGTGGTGAGGGAGAGAGTGCAGTCCAGAAGTGGATACCATTCTGGATACAAGTATAAACTCTTCTTTACCTTGGGTATCCTTTAAAAGCGGTATTGTCACTATAAAAATCAAATTTCAATAGCAACTGGTCTGAATGTATTAAGTGATAAAGATGCTAATCCTGCATTCAAAACTTGCAAAACTTTTTCTGCTGTTATGGTTTGGCGTTATCACATACCTTAGGCGCACTGGCTCTTTAGTAGTCAGTTGGCTCTTTAGTAGTCAGTGCCAAACAGTTGAATGCTGGGAGTTCTTTTTAGCTATAATATATTCCTCCTCTTCCATTTCCCTGCCTAGCTGCTTATCAGAAACATCCTCTGATCACTCGTGTTTATAAGCAAGGCTGAGGTGATTCAGTGATTGGAAGAGTAAATTAAACCAAAAAAAAAGACAGTGCAGTTCCTAGTATACACCTCAGTGGGAGTGTCTGAAGACTCTGGGTGGAGGGCAGCTAATGAATACACAATGCGCCAGAGAAGGGAGGTGGGGGGAACAAGAGTCAGGGAGGATATGATGTCCGCATTAGCTTGGCAAGATGGCCATTGCCTAGAATAGGATTTTCTGCTTTTCCTTTATAAAATTCACAGGAATCATTACGTGGATGGCACAATACATCTGTTATGTAAGTAGAAGTAGTATTTATCTACTTATATATGTGTTTTTTTTATTATTTCTAGGTTAGCATGGATGTCGCTTCTTTAACCAATTGAGGACCACAGTGGTAAACCCCCCCTAAGGCCTGGTTCACATTAGCGTTTGCTGTCCGGATCCACCTGATCAGATCCGGATCGTATACTGTACAAACGAAACGTACGTTCCACATAGCAATGCAAAGTCTATGCGGACGACCACATGCGTACATTCCGTATGGAACGGAGCCGGATCGGATCCGGACTCCGGACACTTTTCCAACATGCGCTATTTTTCGGGTCCGGTCATCCGGCCCACGCACCCGGGCCGGATCCTGACCCTTCGCATGCGGCCATGCTGTGCAATGAGAAACGGATGTTTCTCATCACACTGGCAATAGGACCGGATGTTTCCAGCACCGGTCCTATGCCACTTGGGGGGCCCGGACTACACGCCGGTATCCCCCATGCTGGCGGTGCCTTTCTAGCACTGCAATGTATCTAGTTCCGGCTACTTTATTGTAGCCGGAACTGATACATTCCGGATCCGCAACTTGTGGCCACCGCAGAGACCCGTACGGTCTCTTTGCGACCCCCGGACCCGCAAGTGTGAACGGGGCCTTAAAACCAGGCTGTTTTTTTTTCATGAATGGCTACTGTAGCTTTAAGGCCAAGCTGCAGGGCCGCACAACACAGCATACGAGTGATCCCCCCCCCCCCTCTTTTTTTCTCCCCACCAACAGAGCACGATGTTGGTGGGGTTTGATCGCCTCCATCCCCCTTGTTTTTTTTTTTTTTAATATTTCTGTTCTTATTTTTTGAATAATTTTTTACTATTTCCCTTATTTATTTATTTTTCCCCAATCCCCTCCCTCCCCCCAGCCGGCCTATATCTTGTCCCCCAGGAGGACAGCCGTGTCACACGGCTGTCCCCAGTACAGCGCTGCTGCTGATCGCAGCACTGTACTACATGTAAAGACGGCGAAACAGTTTAGCCGTCTAATAGTCTCCTGAAGGGAAATCGCCACTCGGAGACTGAAGGTGGGACGGAGCTCCGCCCCCTGAGCAGGAGATGCGCGCGCAGCTTGTGTGCGATCCCCTGCAAACTGCAGCCCCGGGACTTGACGTCATTTGGCGTTAGGTGGTCCTGGGGCTGCCGCCGCGGCCATGCCCATTGGCGTGGAGTGGTCTTAGAGTAGTTAAAGTGACACTGAAGCGAAACATTTATATAATTAATTGGTTGTGCAGTATGGATAATTAATAGAACATTATTAGCAAAGAAAATAGTCTCATTTTTATTTTCAGGTCTTTTTTTTATAAAATGTCATCATTATCTAATATTTGCAGTTTACACATTACACTCAGCATTTTAAATGATGAAGCAGAGCTAATGACTTTTTGAACTTTCCTCTGCAGAAAAACCTTAAGATACAGTGAGAGACATTTGAGATAAGTGCTTCAAAAGACTGCACTGTCTGCTACCAAAATGAAGAGCTCAGAGAAGCTCTTTTGCATAGAAAACTGAAGTTTCTTAACTCTTCCTGTACTGGAAATACTATGCTAGGTACACACGATTAAATTTTCCAGCAGATTTACCTGCCAGGTTGATTCTAACATGTCCAATATGAATTTCAATGGATTTTCTGAACCATTTTCTGATTTCCATAAAAGTAAATGGAAATTTATCGATATTCAGATTGGACACGTTATAAAAACAACAAATAGGCAGGGAAATCTGCCAGAAATTTGTTTTGTGTGTACCTAGCATTAGACTGTCATATCTGTGCTACTGATGTTTTATTTATTAGCAGTACCACGCATACAAATCATTATATCATAACTTTATATTCACTTCAGATTCTCTTTAAAGTGGACCTGAACTCAAAACGTCTTCTCTGCTCTAAAAAATACCCAACAGCGTAGTAACCATTAACCACCTGAGGACTGCAGTGTTAAACCCCACCTAGTGACCAAGCCATTTTTTAATAATTGGGCCACTGCAGCTTTAAGGCCTAGCAGCAGGGCCGCAAAACTCGGCACACAAGTGATTCTCCCTTTTCTCCCCACCAACAGAGCTCTCAGTTGGTGGGGTCTGATTGCTCCCCAGTTTTTTGTATAAATATTCTTTTATTCATTTTAATTTATTTTATATCCCCCCCCACCACCAACCAATCAGCGTAATTGGCTGTCATAGGCCTCAGCCTGTGACAGCTAATCACTTCCCTGCCTACAGACTGCTGTCCCCAGGCTGTACAGGGTTTTCGCAGTCTAACATTCTCCAAGTGGCGATTGCCGCTGAGCTCTGCCTTCCACCCGGAGATGCGTGCACATTGGCGATCTCCTGCTAGCCCCATTGAAAGCCAACCACCGTGGAGTGGTCCTGGGGCTGCCGCCGCGTTCATGCTAATTGGCGTGTAATGGTCGGCAGGTAGTTAAACAAAAAAACATTTTTTGTTACACCTGATACAAATCCTTAAAGTGGACCCAAATTAAAAATACGAGATTTCAGAAATAAAATCTATTTTCTAAATTATAATAAAAGGATTTTTACTTAAAGTGGACACAAATTAAAAATACAAGAAATAAAATCTATTTTCTAAATTATAATTAAAAATAGCAGCCTTTTTTTTCAGCTGCATGATGACAAATGCAAAATATTTTACATTTATCGAAGGAACCCCTCCCTTCCTTTCATATTGCTGGGACAGAATCCGGCAAAATGCTGGAGTAGGTGGTGTCCAACAAAGGAGGAATTGCTGTTGGCTGTATAACTCTAGTTGTGCAAAGAGAAGGGTGAAAAGCATGCACTGAAATGCTCATAGGCTTGAAGGAGTGTTTATTTATATTTGTATGTGTCAGAGTGGTGCAATTAAATATTTTGAATTAAAAACATTTTTGGTTTGGGTCCACTTTAACTAAATCTGCTCTGTTTCTACTTCCTGTTTCATGGAAGCAGATATATTGTTAACCTCCTGTGCTTTCAAATGGCCTTATCTGCCATAGGCAGTCATGTGGCACAGTCATGAGATGTGATCAGATTACAACTTGTCATTAGACACAATGAGGGGGGATTAAACGGGCTAAACTCTCTAAATATATACAGGGTACGTTCCTTTGTATTTCTTCAGTCCTGTGCCAGAGTTCAAGTCCACTTTAAAGGGGGAAAAAAGAGGGGGATGGCTCTGGGTTCTAGAGAGCCTTCCTGTTCCTCCACATCTCGTTTCTGTGATGGCTTCCCTGTTAGCAGTCTCCAACCGATTGGTTGGAGACTGCTCTCTTCCGTTAGGGGTGGGCTTTAAAGGGAAGGTTCAGGGAGTGGGTAAAAAAAAAATCCATATCCACTTACCTGGGGCTTCCTCCAGCCCGTGGCAGGCAGGAGGCGCCCTCGCCACCGCCCTGGAGGCTCCCGGTCGTCTCCCCGACCTGGCCAGGCCCGGCTGCCAGGTCGGGCTCTTCTGCACTCCAATCTGCACCTCACGGGGGCGCACTGACGTCATTAGACGTCCTCCAGGCTGTACTGCGCAGGCGCAGTAGTTCTGCGCCTGCGCAGTACAACCTGGGGGACGTCTGATGACGTCAGTGCGCCCGCGTGGAATGTAGAAGAGTCCGGCCAGGTCGGGTCGGCCACCAGGAGCCTGCGGAGCGGTGGCGCCTCCTGCCTGCCACGGGCTAGAGGAAGCCCCAGGTAAGTGGATATGGATTTTATTTTTTTACCCACTCCCTAAACCTTCCCTTCAACCCTCCTGGAGGTCTATTAGAAACCGCCAGGGGGCAGTGCAGCACTATTTAAAAAAAAAAAAAATTTTCAAATCATGTAGCGAGCCTAGGACTCTGCTACATGATGGCCGCTGTACAGCGGTATTCCCCCCGCCTGCTTTGATCGCCTCCGAGTGATCTTTGAACGGGATTTCCTGATCAAAGAACGGGATTTCCTGAAGGGCTTTCCCCGTCACCATGGCGACGGAGCGGGATGATGTCATGGACGTCGTGACGTCTAAAGGAGTCCCGATCCACCCCTCAGCGCTGCCTGGCACTGATTGGCCAGGCAGCGCACGGGGTCTGGGGGGAGGGGGGGCAGCACGGCGCAGTGATCAGCGGCGATTCAGCGTGGAGCGGCGGTGATCGGAATGCACACGCAGCTAGCAAAGTGCTAGCTGCGTGTTGCAAAAAAAAAAGTATGCAAATCGGCCCAGCAGGGCCTGAGAAATCCTCCTGCTTAGCTCAGGCTTACCGCCAGGAAGATTAAGGAGCACTCGGGCTCCATATGCGCAGTACAAAGCCGTCCATCTTCGGTAGCACTCGGGCTCCCAGAAACTTCCAAAGCCTACCGCGGCAGAAGATTTGGACGGAGGAATCTGGGAGAACAAGCGGATGAGAGGAATGGGAAGGTTCTATAGGTCCCAGAGCCTTCTCTCTAGGATTTTTTTTTTGGCTTCAGATTCACTTTAAAAACACATCTATTCCTTGGCAATGTACTGATGTCCTTGAAACACTGATGACTGATGAATGAGTCTTTGTTCCCAGCAAATAAAAGGGCACATTATTTTGGTCTTCAGGAGCAGGTTGGAACTTTTAAGGAGCCAATTCCATTGAACTTGGAGGAAGCTACATGTTGGTATATGGCTATCATTGGTAGGGATGCTCGCTGGATTCCGCGGAATTCTAAATTCCGCAATTCTGGCCGGAATTGGGCCAATTCCGCCAGTCAGAACGGAATTGCTTTACCTCTAAAACGGAATTCTGCGGAAAATGGTTTTCTCTTTCTATTCCCTTTTTCCCTAGGCTGGCTTCAGCATGTAGTGTTGGTGGTTAAGTCAGTTACATACCACACACTGAGACCTGGGTTCAATTCCCAGCCAATGTGAGTTGGCGTTTGACATGCTACAAGATAGAGAGAGATGAATCTACCTGGCTATCTGGGGTTCTCTTCGGACAACTGTTGAACACAAAAGTAAAGGCCTTGCCTGGCTACAAATCCTTAAGCAAGCTAATTTTTCTCTTGGATTGATCATAATGGTACATGCTAGGCTGGCTTCAGCATGTAGTGTTGTTGGTGGTATAGTGGTTAAGTCAGTTACCTACCACACACTGAGACCTGGGTTCAATTCCCAGTCACGGTATGTAAGCTGGCTTTTGAAATACTAAAATTCCCTGGAAGATGAGACCCTCCTCCCACCGGGAGGAGGGAATAGGGAGAAAGGAGGGACGGAAAAGGACTAAGTGAGGAAAGGAGGAGGGAGGGAAAAGGACTGGAGGAGGGAGAGACGGAAAAGGACTAAGTGAACAGTTAATAGGGACTATGGGCTACCATATAGGATAAGCAAGGTCACTTTAGCGATTTTTTTTTTTTCCCCCGACTGAATCCGGAATTCCGTACAAATCCGGCGAACTTTTCATAGCGGCGGAATTTAACACTGACTGAATCTGATTTCCGGCAGAACGGAATTTGCTGGTAAAATCTCCTCTAGGCTAATAAGTTGCAACATCACTTGTGGCAGTCTGCTATATTAGAAATGTGCTAAATTCATCCACCATCTTGTTATAGAGTTGCTACTGGTAACTGTCAGTTCCCCAGCATGATTCTCCCTCCCCATTGCTGTACTGCACCAGCTTGCCAGTGTCACCTTCATAGTTAGTTACTAAGAGAATGCATATTTGCTTGCATTGGTTTTCACCAAGATGGCTGCCGCTGTAGCGTTAGCAACAGATTTCGCTTTTACTGCATGTGGTTTTGTCTGTCCCATGGGTCCCCCTCTTGGTTTTCACACTCCAACAGTATTTTCCAGAAGGGAGAGGAATTGCCAGTTATCAGTACTCTGCTTCCCACATCTTCACCCAGCCACTCGCCTTCCTATGATAATTCTGCCATTACCTATGTTTTATTAATAAATGCTGAGATTCTTATGTAGATGTTTTGCACATAGTCTTATTCCGTAATAACCTTTTCTATTCACAGCCGAATTTTGGATGAGCATTTTTTAATGACTTGCTATGGATTGGCCGGCACTGGTGTCATGCTGTTTGCCATTTTCTGCAGAATGTTTGGGATATGCATGGTTTTCAATAAAAGCAAGTGGCTAATTGGAGGTCTTGTTGTCCAAAGTCCTGTTGTTAACAGACAAAATTCATTTCTTATGAACTCATCTACTCCCTCTTCTAAGCTTAGGCAAGAGTCACTAATAAGACTGATTGAATGATTACCGTATTTTTCAGACCATTAGACGCTCCAAGATACTCCTAGGTTTAGAGGACAAAAACCTGGGGGGAAAAATATATACTAAACTTAGCACGTCCATGGTGCATCTTGTGGATGGTCTCCCCCCAATTATTGTCCCTCCTCAGTCCCCCTTGTCCTCCTCCATGCAGTAACACTTGATAAAGGCCTGCTGGCTGAAACGTTGTGTTGTTTTGTTACTATGGTGCAATAAAATAGTGCTATAATTGCAGCTGGCAATCTGTTTTTTGCAGACTGTACAAATACTTAAATGCATTCAGAGGCTGAAATTATATTGACTCCATTGCCTTTCTAAGTGAACCTTAGTAGGCTCCATGTTTCTGCATATCAATGGAATTTTCACACCTCCTAGCAGATTCACAAGGCCAGCAGTTTGCTTTTGTCTACCCCCCACTGATAAACAACAATCAAAGGAAGAGCTTACTTAACCCATTCCTTCCCAAAGAGAAATGTTAATCTATACAGCCAGCTTCTTACTAGCTCTCAGGCCATCAAGAGCTGCATCTCAAATTGGGAAAAAACAAGCTCATTTGCTGCAATCTCTAGGGATTTTAAATAAAACGCACAGAGGAAAAAAAGGTGGCCAGGCCCATAAAAAAATGCCACACTCAGACTCAGTCCAACTTCAGGGACCCAGGCCCATTCAAGGGAAAGAACTTTCCAGCGATCTCCAGTGATGTGTACTGTAAATCAGAGGCTGAAAGTAGCAGAAGTTACCATGACCCTAGTCAGAAATGCAGTAACACCCCAGCTGTGAACCCAGTTGCCAATGCTAAGCCCCAAGCAGTCACTGCCCACTCTATAAACAATAAGACAGCCATTATTGCGGACCTTATTCAGACATGCGATTTTTCATGCATCACTGAAACCTGGATTGATGCGAATGCGGGCCCCACATTGGAAGCAACCATCCCATACAATTACTCAGTCCTAAGTGAGGGAAGACGAGACCGCAGAGGAGGGGGTGTAGCAATTTGTGGCAAAACAACTCTGCAGCTCAGAGCCCTGAATGTTGGCTCAACAAAGTCCTTTGAATGTATAGGTGCCCAGATCTCAGCTGGTAAAGGCTTCAGAATTTTAGTGGTTTATCGTCCCCTAAAAGATGCTGACCCATTCCTACAGGAATTCTCAGAACTCCTGGCAATGCTAACTCTGTCTTATCCGAGATGGATCATCCTTGGTGACTTCAACATCCGGGCTGATAACACTCAATCACAAAATGCAAATGAACTAATAAATCTCATGGGTGGACTAGGCTTCACACAAGTTGTAAAATCTGCTACCCACAGAGGAGGGCATACGCTAGACTTACTGTTCCACCTTGGAATGGACATTAGTAACATAACAGTAACCCCAGTGGTATGGTCAGACCATCACATAATACAGTTTACTATTGAACATCACCCTATCAAGCAGGTCCCTAAAGAAACAATCAAAATCCGTCCCCTGAATAAATTAACACCGGAGAGGATAACTGCCAACCTGGATTTTACAAATCTGCTCCACAGTCAAATGGACCCAAACACTCTAGTAACCCAGTACAACAACACAATATATGAAACACTGGACAGTATTGCCCCATGGCGCACCAAATCGGCAACCAAAAAGCAGAAAGCTAATTGGTTTGACAAAACCATCATGGATCTAAAAAAGAAAGGGCGCAGACTTGAAAGACAGTGGCGTAAATCGGGTTCTGAGGAGCACAAATCTAGCCTAATGCAACACCTCAGACAATACCAACAAGCAATAACCAAGAAAAAATCAGACTTTATCTCGCAAAAAATATCTACAGCCAACAACAGAGCTGGTCAACTCTTCCACACAGTGGAATCACTCTGCAATCCTTCCTGCCTAAAAGCCCCAACCACATTCTCCAGGGAAAGGTGTGAAGAATTCTCTGCCTTCTTCACAAACAAGGTGTCTACCATCCGTGCCAGCATTACACCAACATCAATTGACCACTGGACTTTGCATCTGCCTACTACCGTACCACCATGGCAAGTCTTTGAAAATCTGAGTGAAGAAGATTTTGGAATTCTCATTCAAAGTCTCTGCCCCACTACCTGCGACCTGGATCCTGGCCCAACTGGATCCTTAATGCAGTGCCCAGAGCTGATCAGGCCAGCACTTCACAAAATCACTCAGTGCTCCTTGCAAAGGATTCTGTAACCAACTACAGACCGGTGGCGAACTTACCATTCCTATCAAAAGTTATCGAGAAAGTAGTCGCCAACCAGCTGGAAGCCAGGCTTACAGATAACAACATCTTTGATACTTTTCAGTCAGGATTCAGGAAAAGGCACAGCACTGAAACGGCATTAGTCCGAGTAATGAACGATCTACTTACTGCAAGGGACAAGGGTGATTGCTCAATTTTGATTCTTCTTGACTTGTCTGCAGCATTTGATACTGTGGATCATGAAATACTAATCCAGCGACTGAAGAATTACTGTGGCCTAAGGGGTACTGTTCTTAGCTGGTTTCAGACCTTCCTATCTGGCAGGACACAGCAAGTATGTCTGGGCACACACTACTCAAATCCAGTGCCACTTCCCTATGGAGTTCCACAGGGTTCTGTACTATCACCATTACTCTTTGCAGTCTACATGCTCCCACTGGGCAAAATAATCCAGAACTATGGTTTAGGATACCATTGTTATGCAGATGACACACAACTGTATCTGTCCTTCAAGCCTGGCACCCAAGACCCATCAGCATCCATAAATGCGTGTCTAGTGGATTTACAAAATTGGATGAACACCAGCTGGCTTAGGCTGAACTCTGACAAAACAGAGGTGTTGGTGGTAGGTGGTCCACACATGATGGATAAAGTTCAAAACGCTCACCACCTCAAACTAGCAATTGGGGGAGATACTGTACAGTATAAAGACTCTGTGCGAAACCTTGGGGTGATCCTGGATGGAAATCTAAAACTCAAACAGCAGATATCAGCTGTCGTCAAGTCTTCCTTCTTCCATCTAAGAAATATAGCGAAAATCAAACCCCTTATCCCAGCTGAAGACCTACCTGCCCTGGTTCATGCATTTGTATCCTCCCGCCTAGACTACTGCAACGCCCTGTTCATCGGATCTACAGAAAAGGTTCTGCGCCCCTTACAGCTAGTACAGAATGCTGCAGCCAGACTCCTAGCCAATGCGCCCCGCAGCTCACACATCACCCCAGTACTGCAAACTCTTCACTGGTTACCAGTAAAATGGAGAATCAATTTTAAGATCTGCCTGCTGACATTCAAGGCTCTACACCACATGGGACCCAAATACATAGCGGATCTATTGGAACTTTATGCCCCTCCACGCACCCTCCGCTCTGCCAACAAGATGAAGCTGGTTATTCCCAGGGTACACTTAACATTTGGTGCTCGAGCCTTTTCCTACGCAGCCCCTACTCTATGGAACTCCCTTCCACAATCAGTACGAGAGGCTCCCTCTCTGGACAGCTTTAAAAAAAGGCTAAAAACTCACCTCTTTTCCCTAGCCTTTGAGACTGCATAATGCAGGGTCACAGCGCTTTGAGTCCCCAGGGAGAAAAGCGCTATATAAATATTATTGTTGTTGTTGTTATTTATCCAGGTAGAGACCCAGTGTTCTTCTATTGCTGTGGATTGTTGCACCTTGAGGGATCCGGGTGTGGACTGGTTGACTCCCTGGCTTTACATATTGTAACAGTTGAGCAAGGACTGCTTTTTTCTTTGTCCTCCTCCATGCCCCATTGTGTAGCACTGTGTCCTCCCTGCTCTCCATTGTCCCTCTTCTGTGCCTTTTTGTGTAGTCCTGTGTCCTCCATTGTCCCCTCGTGCCCTCCTTCCCTCCTGTGTCACAACCCCCAAGGCCCCCACCCCCCGGTGGAGCGCCAGTGCGCCTCACCTAATCCGCCAACGACTGTAGTGATCAGCAATGTCTCGTCTCCCTCACTTCCCCTAGTGCTGGTTGCGTGTAATGATGCCACCAGAAAAAGCCGACACGAGAAGAACAGTGAGGGAGAGTTGTCGCTGATCGCAGCGGGCAATGACAGATCATTCACTGTGAACATTACGTGTTCACATTTGCCTCCTCAGGCGATTATGTGGAGGATTTGATTTGCTGACAGGGAGAGAGTTAGATAGGCCTGTGTTCTGTGTCCTCCGTGCAGATTCTTACTGCTGCCACACTGTCCTGAACAGCTAAGTGCTTCTTAGGGCTGATGCATTGTTTTTCTTGCTGCTGTATTGCCCTTCTGTGGCCAGTGCACAAGTTAACTAGGAGACAGGTCTGCTGGTCCTAGTGCACTGACCATAGCCCACCTTCACACCACTACTGGCATCTAGTATCCCCTACTGCCCCCTGTATAAGGCCTCAGTGCAGAATCGGGTTTTTTTTTTTGGGACACTTAAAGGGGAACTGAAGAGAGAGGTATAGGGAGGCTGCCATGTTTATTTCTTTTTAAGCAATTCCAGTTGCCTGGCAGCCCTGCTGATCCTCTGCCTCTAATACTATTAGCCATAGCCCCTGAACAAGCATGCAGCAGATCAGGTGTTTCAGACTTTAAAGTCAGATCTGACAAGACTAGCTGCATGCTTGTTTCTGGTGTTATTTAGATACTACTGCAGATAAATAGACTGGCAGGGCTGCCAGGCAACTGGTATTGATTAAAAGGAAATAAATATGGCAGCCTCCGTATACCTGTTACTTCAATTACCCTTTAACTGTCATTGCACTACCTCAGCCTGACCATAGGGGCTGGAAAACCATGATCACTTGCATTCCCACAATTCTGTGCACAAGCATGGCAGCCCCTACACAACATTACACAAAGACCACCCACTGAATCTGTTATCTCTGCTATTTCAGCGGGAGCCTCAGCGGAAAGCCCTGAGTGCGCCTGCCTACAGCAATAAATAATATTACTATTGTTTGCCTTTGGGGGTCCTAGCGCTGTAATGGAGGGACAGAGGAAGTCTTATAAGTATTCAGAGCCCCCCCCCCCCCCTCCAGAGGTAAGCATCTGTTTTATTATTAAACTATTATTTAAACTTGCAGGTTTCTTTTCAACTCAACCAAGGCAGCCAATAAAGATCATCTTGGACAAGAAATGTGTATGCATACATAGGTGACGAACTCCAGTCCTCAAGCTGCATCCATGCCAGTGTTTAGGAAGGACTGAGAAATGCAGAATCGTGTTCTACTTCTACTAAAACAAACTGAAAGATTTCAATTATGAACAATACAGAAAACTCGTGGGTTTTCTACACTGTCTAGTGTGCGCTCCTAGCCTGAAAAACAGCGGCAAGCAAATGCAAAAAAAAAAAATCCAGAGTCTCATCAACTTTACTTACATGTGTGGTAGTGTAATAAAACGTGTGTGATATGGGCAAGAGTGTTCCCTGCCTAAATGTTGCACAAGTTTTCATATCTAGAAAATCCTACTTGTGCTCTTACCAAATGAGCCACTAGATGGCAGCACCTGTACATAACATTCAGTGCATTACCTAGCATTCATATTCAGAATTACATTTAACCAAGAAATGGTTTCATTCTAACATATATGACTTTAAAGCCAATGGGTTCCGATTTAAAAATAAAAAAGTCAGATACTCACCTAAGGAGATGGAAGGCTCAGTCCTAATGAGACTTCCCTCTCCTCTCCTGGTGCCCGCTCCCACTCAAGATCCCCCGTAGCAGTATTCGACCAGTTTGGTCAAATACTGCAACTTCTGCCACCGAAGGGAGGTTTCGGAAGTCTACGGGAGCACGGGCTCCCGAAGACAGGCCGCTCCATACTGTGGCATTCGCAAGCGCCGTCTATGACGCACTCACGCGTGCGCAGTATGGAGTTGCCTGTCTTCGGGAGCCCGAGTGCTCCTGAAGACTTCCGAAGTCCCCCGCGGCGGGGATTTGAACGGAGGATCATGAGGGCAACGGGAGAGGGAAGCACATTAGGACCGAGCCTTCCCACTTCTTAGGTGAGTATCTGACTTTTTTATTTTTAAATCGGTAACCATTCACTTAAAAGTGACTGTAACAAAAATTACAATGTTTTTTCTACCATCCTACAAGTTCCTAAACCTATTCTTATGTGTTTTGCCTTACTGTAGCTCTTTCTACTATAACCATCTCTGTAATAAATCAATGTATCTTTCCCCTGTCAGACTTGTCGGCCTGTGTCTGGAAGGCTGCCAAGTTCTTCAGTGTTGAACTGTTTCTCTATGCACACTCCAGTGTGTGTTTTATTTACATAAGCCAGCAGCTTCTCTGCTATCTTATCAGTGATAGAAGAGAGCTGGATAAAAATCCTCCTCTGGAGGCTGTGAAAGGAGCTGGTCTGTCACATACTGAGGAATTAACGACATAGGTAGAGCTGTCTGCAGGAAGCCTGTAATGTTCAGTGCATGAGAGAAGCTGGGGACAGAAGGTAAACACGCACAAGTGATCTCTTGAGATTCAGAAGTAAGGCTGTATACAGCCTGCTTGTGTATGGATGTATTTTCTATGTGTGGACATGCTGTACATCAACCTACTTCCTGTTTTGGTGGCCATTTTGTTTGTTTATAAACAAACTTTTAAAAACTGTTTTTGACTACTTTTAATGCGGCGGGGAGCGGTGAAATTGTGACAGAGGGTAATAGGAGATGTCCCCTAACACACTGGTATGTTTACTTTTGTGCGATTTTAACAATACAGATTCTCTTTAAGGCTGCTGTCACAGTGCCCAATGCCCATGTTGCGTTACAGTGTAACGCTGGACGTTCAAAGAAAGTGCAGCATGCTGTGCGTTATAGGTGGTTTTAGCTGCGTTAGACTGTTTGCACATGCTCAGTAAGGGGAGAGTCCCTATTGTTCCTAGCCACATGGCTAATTAATATTCACTGCACTGTCCAGTGTTGTCTAGATCCTAGTTTCTCAACGTGTGGTACGTGTACCGCAGGGGGTACTTCGGATGGTTCAGGGGGTACTCGGGCTTGATATACTTAACCAAGAATAACAAATTTTGTGTTTTAGAAAATGCTAAATCTTATTTAAACACCACCAAATTAGTATATTAGCTATTTAAAAGTAATAGTAAAAGCTTGGAAAATGTTTAGAACCAATTATGTACTACGATAAAATATAAATTTGTCAAGGGGTACGTGTGATAATGTTTACTATGCTAGGGGGTACTTTGTGAGTACGGGGTTTTAAAAGGGGTACATACCAATAAAATGTTGAGAAACCCTGGTCTAGATCATGAACAATTCGGATCTTTTTTTTGTCAGTCGGATCATCACAATGAAGGATTCAGTTCAGTGGATGTCTGGAAGAAACAGGAACTACAGCACCTGTGCACAAGCACAATCTTCCTGCTGCATTTCTCCCTTCCCCATTAGCACCCTCAATGTGCCTTCATTCTCCTGCACCTCTCACTCTGCTGCACCCCTGCTTCCCTAGTAAAATGATTCAAAGATCCGGATCTTTTCAATGATCCAATTTGAATCATTGAAAAGATCCGGACTTCCCAGAATAGCACCAAGAGCCTCATAATGCGGCTCAATCTGAAGTCCAACTTCAACACCACCATGCGTTGCGTAAGTGGCACGTTATGCGACCTTAACGTCCCCTAAAACGCAATGTCTTGGTGTGAAAGAGGCCTTAATCATAAGCTTCTGCTACAGAAGTACCATCTTCTTTAGGCTCACACTGGACAGATCACAAACTTAACCCTGAAATGGATCAAATTCAATTCTCAAGAGGTAGCGCTCACAGTTTGCATATACTATCCACTTAAATCCAGTCCATAAAACAACATCTAGTATATCATATCCTAAAGAATGCCAAATTGCACTCTCCGCATAGACAGTTCAGCGACCGCCAGTGTAAACCAGTCCTCTCAGTTCCACTTGCACCCCTATTCCAACAAACAGCAACCCTTCCTTTTCCTTCGGTAGTTCAATGGTCACTTCCCTCTGACTGTACACACGGCAAACTGTCATCAGAACGGCCGCCCCGCGGGCGAGTCTGACGACACGTAGTTTGAAGAAATCAGGCGTGTGTACGCACCTTTACACATCAAAGAAACCGAGACAGGTTTAGGTAAGATTTTTACTGCAGGGAAGTTGAAAGCTCTGCTTGGGTTATAGTTTAAAATACAGAGTGTGGTTGGTAAGTTGCAAATATGACACTATGATGCAATGTTATAAAAAAATAAAAAAAAGCTATATAACTAAAATAAAAATGACTTTTTTTTTTTTTTTTGCTACTAATGTTCTAGTAATTCTCCGTACTACACATACAAACCATTACATCATATGTTTTTTCACTTCAGTGTCACTATAACATAGGATCCGTTCACCTCTGTTAGGGTCCAGTCCGTTTAGCTCCGCTAAACAGACAGTTTTTAGTGCTAATGTGAACGGGGCCTCAGACTTGATTGGCCCATCCCAAGCTCCATCCTGCTTCTATGAAATATACTTGCCGGTTAGAAGTGTTTGCATCTCATTGACTTGTCTTGAGAAGCTTCGATATTCAACTAGTTTAGAGATAATCTGTGATGTACTAATTCCAACTTGCATGCACATTTCTTGCAAGTTGCATGCAGCTATCAAATTGCATTATATATAAGTTGGAATTAGCATCTCACTGAATAGGGTTAATCAGTGAGATACAAATCATTTCTCTTTGCATTCAAATGTAATGTAAATGTTATGCAGCTTAAACTTGGATCAATAAAAATTGACAGGTTGAAAGTTATTAGTTATTTTGTCACGGGTACAAGCATTGTACACTCAGTATCCTGAAACAGGTGCACAAATGGCAGACCTATTAATATGCAACTGCAGTGGCGTTGCTAAAGAACTGTGGGCCCCGATGCAAGTTTTACATTGGGGCCCCCCCAAGCACTCTATACATAACAATTGATACGGCGCACCAAAACCTGCCAATGGCTACTACAGTGCAGGGGTGCAAGAAGGGGATGGGGAACAGTTTGTTAATGATTACCACTACTAAAGTATCTGTAGAAGGGATTATTATGAGCACAGGACCAATAGAGAGCTAATACTGTCGTTGAGGAAGGGCCCCTCTGGCCCAAGGGCCCCGATGCGGTTGCTACCTCTGCACCCTCTATTGCTATGCCCCTGTGCATCTGTATTCAGGAGTTCTGCTGCTCTATCCGGGTGCTGAGGGCAGCTGTGAGTTGGTAGCAAAGTGATACCTTGTAGCATTCTACCCCTAGAGGGCACTAATTCTCTATTCATCAGCACGACTGGCATATCCCTGTTTCTGACACTGTTATGTTCATCTACAGTAGTCCTGCCAGAAGACAATTTGCATCCATCTAATAAATGCTAAACTTTATAATTACCCTAGTCAGTTACATGTATGGAACAGGTTCTGTACTTCAGCTAATCTTTTTTTTAAGGGCTGGTTCACTCGGGCGTCTGCCCCGTGTTTATCACCGGCGTTTGGGACTCGGCGTTAAAAAAACGTACCGGGCTTTAACCAGAGTCTGCGTGAACGCTGCGTTCCGATACCGACTTTCCCTGGCTTCCAATGTTACCCTGGACTGTACATGTAGCGTCCTGGGGCGGTTACTGGCCACGGCTAATTTCTCCCTATGGGGAATAAAAACGCAGACCGCAACTGAAAGCCCAAACGCAACCCTGCCCAACGTGGCACCACTGAAGTGAACCAGCCCTAAGTGAAACTTTAGAACAATAAGTAAATCAAGCAACATTGAAACATCGGAGAGCGGTCCAAGTTAGGCTTCACTCACACTAAAGCTGTTGTGTTGCGCATCCAGAAAAATACACATTATGGGTGTGAAGATCCTGACGGCCACACTTGTTTTATGAGCCACGATGGCCCCCAGGCTGTGAGGGTCACCAAGAAGGAGGCAAAGGAAGGGCTGTGAACATTAAAGGATACCTTAGCTTTCAAGAAAACGGGGGGGGGGGGGGGGGGGGGGGGGCAGAGCAGGCATTTGCAGCAAGTGGTCCTGATGTCCACTGCTCCCGTTCTTCTCTGTCCCCCGCTGTTACCTTGTAAAGGGTCGGTGAACAGTGCGCAGGCTTATTGTGGTGCATTGTGATGTGACTACTTAGTGCGCATGCGCAGAGGGCTCCTGACCGAAGACGGCCATCACCGGCGGCGCCTGCGCACTGCTAACCCACCCTGGACAACTCGGAAGTAGCTTCAGGCAGCCTTTACAAGGTAGGGTTGGGAGACGGGAGGGGAGAGCTGTAGGTATTAGGACTGCTTGCTGCACATGCCTACAACCCCTCTCCCCCCTTCAAAAATTTCTGAAAGCTACGGTATCCTTTAAGGGGCCCCATTGAAGTTTTGCTGGATAGCCCCATGATTTGTAGTTACGCTCCGGTGGGGGGGGGGGGGGTGTATTGTCGGAGGTACAGGTAATGCAAGCTGATAGTAGAACTATCGGTAAAAGCTGGCGCACAAATGACCAGGCCCTATTATTAAATGTTCGCTTCTAATCTGGCCTGACAGGAAATCTGCAGCACAAATACTGCTTTCTGTGTCAGAAATAGAAGCAGGACTCACTGCAGCCCATCTTATCATAATACAAATGAAGAGGTTTCTACCAAGTATTCCGCATTCATATTTCTGCTTACAATGTGGCCACTTCTAAAAACGTATTTACCTTTCCAAATGTGGCTGTCATCTGGATACAAACAATTTTATTGCCAAAGGCACTGTCATATTCTGAAACACTAAGTAACCAAGTACTGATAGTGTTTACTAGCAGAACTGCATGGGGGCCCATCTCAGTTTAAGACTTAAACAGGAACTCCAGTGAAAATAATGTAATAAAAAAAGTGCTTCATTTTTACAAAAATGATGTATGAATGATTTAGTCAGTGTTTGCCCATTGTAAAATCTTTCCTCTCCCTGATTACATTCTGACATGCATCACATGGTGACATTATTACTGCTGGCAGGTGATGTCAGTGGAGGTAACTGCTGCTTGCTTTTTTGGCAGTTGGAAACAGCTGTAAACAGCTGTTATTTCCCACAATGCAACGAGGTTCACAGACAGGAAACTGTTCAGGTCCATGGTCCTGATATCACACTGTGGGAGGAGTTTCATCACAATATCAGCCATACAGACCCCCCTGATGATCCATTTGGGAAAAGGGGGGGGGGGGGGGTGTGCAGTCGGCTTCATAGTTTAATAGATGTCCAGGTGAAATCTATTTTTAGTATGTGGCAATAATAGCTCTCTGATTGACAGAGAGGGATCTATCTGCTGCTAGTGTGTGGCCACCTTGACGGAATTGGATCAGTGAATATACAGTAGTCCACATCCAAATGGTCAGTTAATCAGAGAGAATTTAAATACTGCCAACGTGTCAATAAAGGGAAAATCTACTGTTGCGCTATTAAATTGTAATACCGATCATAGTTCAGGTTATTTTGTAATCCAGCGTTTATTTAGTAAACTGTCTAAAATTGCCATTTTGCTGTTGAAGGAATCAGTTGCACCATAGCGGAGTTTTTCAACACCTAGACTCCTTCAGCGACTGGCTGTAGTAGACTTTTACCATCCAGTTTCTGTTTCCCATTAATTCTTACAATAAGCAGAACTGAGCTCACAGCTCTGTGTGTTTCTCTGCCAAAGTGGGTTTCTCCCTTTGACGCAATCCTGCAGTGAGTCACATGACATCAAAGTTGGGGCGAGGCTTTATACTATACAACGTAGGCTAACAAGACTATTGAGCTCTGCTGGAGTGCTCGAGTCTAGCCACACCTCTTCAGTGCTGTCTGTGCTCCGCCTCCTTACAAGCCTGCTGGTGATATCGCCTACTTGCTGCACGCTCATACGGAGGCCAGGCAGCTGTCGGTGGGGAGGGAGCTTGTATGCAAATCAGCCAGCCGCTCAATGGTCCCCCCACATGGAAACAGCACAGTCTCATCTGCTTTTTCCACATCTTTGTTAAAAAACAAGATGCTCTTCTCTATCCAGATCTATGCAGGCCTGAGCTTGACTGGACTCCAATCAGAGACCTGTACATCAGGAGAGTGTAGTCTCACCCCTCCCACTTGTGTGCTAGACTGATCTCCATCTCATTCTGGGCCAGTGACTTCAAGTCTTAAAGGAAACCTGAAGTGATAGGAATATGGAGGCTGCCATGTTTATTTCCTTTTAATCAATGCTAGTTGCCTGGCAGCCCTGCTGATCTTTCATCTGACTCACTCATCAGAAACAAGCATGTGGCAAATCCAATCAAGCATCTGATCTGCATACTTGTTCAGGGTCTGTGGCTAAAAGTATTATGTGGAGGATCAGCAGGGCTGCCAGGCAATGTGCATTATTTAAAGGGAAATAAATATGGCAGCTTCTATATCCCTCTCACTACAGTTGTCCTTTAAGGTGCCCATGCAATACTTGATATTGCGGCCCGATCGACCTTCCGATTTGATAATTATATTGAATCGGGAGACAATCATTGCCACAACATGGCCACCCAATCTATCGAAATCAGTCAAAAAGGATCGATCAGAAATTAAGGCAAAATCTCAGTTACAAGGACTTGATTGGAAAAGTGCCAGTTATGGCGTTTGATGCCGCAGCGAAGGACAGACCAATGGCCGGCAGGCGGCGGCAGCACAGACCCATGCTGAAATCTAATTAAAATTGGAGTGCAGTGTGTAGGCAGGCTATAGATCCCTCTCTGATTCGATTAGTGATCTATAATGGTCGATCTGTCCACACTATACATCCAATGATGTACGGCCACCTTTAGAGGCAGACCATCAGCACAGAAGTCAGGCAACTGGCATTGTTTATAAGGGGGTGAAGATGGCAGCCTCCGTATTTCTCTCACTTCAGGTTCCCTTTAAGGATTTCTGGGATTCCGATCTAATTATCTATTTGTGATGGTGACCTCAGTGCTGGTGGAACTCCGCCCCCAGGGCACGGGCTGTCAATATCTAACTTCAATATAATCTTTGAAAACATTAGAAATATTTAACTGTGTAACCTTGCTTTCCAAGAACTGTGTCTGGAACAATTACATAAGATGCATATTTCCAGATCGCTGCTTCCCAAACATTTCCAAAATATTCACACAAAAATAACAGAAATAACAGTTATACAGGAAAACCTTGGATTGGGAGTAACTTGGTTTAAAGGCTCGTTCAAACTATGAGAATTTGCAGATTTTTTCAAGCGCTGGCGATTTTAGAAATCGATGTAAAAGCGATTGTGCAATGATTTCCTATGAGAGTGTTCACATGTGCACGTTTCGATTTGTTACAAATCGCAAACGCGCTACATGTACAATTTTCTGACCACTTTGGTTCAATGGAAGGTATAGGGAAGTCGCAAAGTGTTTGAAAAAGCACTTTGTATTGCGATTTCCTGAGCACTTTTAAGAATAAATATATTGTATTTATCCTTTTCCGGGTCAAAGAGTTCACTTCCTGACTGACGTCAGGAAGTGAAAATCTCAATCGCTCAGCAAAAGCACTTAGATAAGCGCTTACAAAAGTGCTTTTCTAAGCGCAAAGCGCAGGGAAAAGCGCTTTGAAAAAAGCTCACCAAATTGCTCAGCGCTTGCGATTGCGTTAGCGATTTGTAATGTGAACAAGGCCTAAGAGTGCTTTGCAAGGCAAACAAAAAGTGTACGACATTGTGACTTGATATACAAGCAACGTCTTAATATACAAGCAAAAACGTATACGTGCGTCAGTTCATCACAACTGAGCCGATGGTTCCTCTCCCTCTGATGCTGCAGCGTTGTCTGATTATAGGGACTGTACAATGTCACATTTTCGCCAAATTCTCAACCGTAGGCTAAAACAACTGTCATTGGATAAGTTTCTTGTTAAAGTACCCCTGATCTGAGAGGAGGTTAGACTGCTGTCAGTTCTGTCTTGTGAACGGTGCTGTGACATATGTCATAGCCCTATCCTCTCATTCCCATGCCCCCAGTGGACCACGCACTAGTCAGCCAAAATCTTCCACTGACTAGAACGTCAAATATGGACGGGGAGGAAGTGGCAGTTATTCTCCCTAGGAACTCCCCCCAACCACGGCCCCTTGTACTGCCAGAATTGGTAACCTGTAAAAAAAAAAGAAGCCACCGCACAACTTACCTACTCCAGGGTCCCTTCGCTGTTTATTTCGCCCTATCAGCTCTCCTGTTCCGCCACCTCGTCCTGTCCTATCTGCCGGCATCTTCACCACTATGCCGCTGACACGAAAGGAATCCAAAAGTACTTTCATAAAATAATTTCATAAAGTACTTTCATAAAAGGATTCTATAAAATGTCCATTCATTGTAATTATTAGCCATTTATTGATCCAGGGGCTCGTGCTTCCATAGGGACAAACTGGGCAATTGTCCAGGGCCCCAGAGCTGGCTGACACCTCTCCCCAAGCTAATAGTGCCCCGTTGCCCTGTTCCCGTGCAGAATACTTGCAGCGGAGCACACTCACCTGTCCTGCCAGCAGTCTCCCTCCTGTATCCTTCCATCTCTATCCCTGAACACCGTGCCTGTTCCCCATGACCCGCTGGCTGTTACTCACATGCCACCAGGTCACAGAGAATGGAAGGCACCCACGGGGATGTAGACTGGGCACCGGATAGAGCCAAATAGAAGAAAGCAATAAATAGCAGCACTGCACAGATAATGGCAGACCAACAGAAAGTGGTATTGGGGGTAAGTGATTTGCGCAACAGCACTTATAGTGGGTGGGGGGCTGGGGAGAGTGTAAGTGTTAAGGCCCATACTCACCTGGAGATGGGTCCGGGGAGCCCACAGCGACTCCACCAACGAGCATTCCCCTGATCCATCTTCCTACCTGCAGAAACATGCGACGGCACACGACAGACGCAAACCAAAGTTCTAACGATCGCAGGACTTTGCATGGGAGTCGTCAAGGATCTTAAAGATACGATCCGCCATGACGATCATAATTGGCGCCCGTCGCAAAACAATGTAATCAATTATGCAATCACACACGTACTCACGTCGCGAGATCATGAAAACAATTTCTCACCGCCAAAAAATCACTGGTAGCAGGAAAAATCCAGCTGTGGGTATGTAGCTTTAGCACTATGTAGTCCGTAGTTTAGTGTTGGGCATAGGTAGGGGATTAGTGGGAGGAGGGATGATTGAGGGATGTAACAATGGCCAACAGTGGGCCCCTGGGAAGAATAAATGAAGGGGGCCCCCATGTGAGTCACAGTAATCATAACAGATCATGGTTGGATCCCAATAGTGCCAATAGTATAAAAGTACATGAGGTCCTAGGTCACATTCTGTAGGCACTGTATTAATGTAGCACACATTTTATACTTGCATATGACTGGGCTACAAGCAATTATCACTGTTCCTAATGGGTTACAGAAAGAAATACATGAAGAAGAGCCGAGAGGATAACCACCAGGCCCTAACTGTGGTGTAGCTGCATGGGCCCTAGAGAACTTGGGGCCCCTGTGCAACTGCACGGCCTGCACGGACCTATGTCCACCTCTGACCGCTGCTAACAAGTGCTGCTTTTGCATATAAAATGATTGCACCAACACCTTAGAGGAACTATGGAGATAAGTTATCCTAACTCCTCATTGGCGGGATGCTGGTCAGTGGCAAGGCCGGATTTATACTTTTTCTGCCCCTAGGCCAACTTTCTTGCTGCTCCCCGTACCATATGCAGCACTCCCCTCCTATTCCTAGTGCAGCCCCCTCTTCCATGCCTAACATTCATGTACAGCAGCCAGCTTCAGTTGCATACAGTTCCAGTGGGCAGCAGCTGCTTATTTTCATGTGTTACTTGCAATCCCTCTTCCATGTCCTGCCACCCCTTGGCCAGCTGCCGCCCAAGGCCCGAGCCTTGGTGACCTTTCCAGAAATCCGCCCCTGGTCAGTGGTTACTATGTAGCGAAGACAGGATCATCACAGTTCCAGAAGCGGCATAAAGATCAGTCAGCTGGTATAATGTGTGTGCGGACAGGTTTGCTATAAGATGCTGCTGGCTCTCTGAAGCACATCCAGCATATTAATATCACACAGGCCAGACAGTGACGGGTCGTGTTGCTGAGACTGCAGAGTCTGTACACGCTTCTGCCAGAGGCCTCTGTGTGTCTAACAGAGAGATGTTTGCCCAGCGCACACCTCATCCTTAGCGGACCTGCAGGCCAGATACTGACCGGTGCTGGTAAATTTGCTTTGGGATTTGGATAACGGGCTGAAGATGTCAGGCTGTAACTCCGCCCCCCCAATTGTCTGTCTTCACTGGAAACAGAGATTCATGGGTAGAAGAAAGACAGGCTAATTACACTGAGAACTCTGCCTGTCACTGGATTGTGCATTCAGCAGGATAATATTTGTAAAGTATAGCTTTCAATGTTTTTATATGTCCTTAAACGCTTATTAAAGTGATCCTAAAGTGAAAATAATTTGACGAGACAAAGAATTGTCTGTATAGTCTTAACCACTTGAGGACCCACCCTTTACCCCCCCTTAAGGACCAGCGCTGTTGTAGCTGATCTGTGCTGGGTGGGCTCTGCAGCCCCCAGCACAGATCAGCGTGCAGGCAGAGCGACCAGATCGCCCCCCTTTTTTCCCCACTAGGGGGATGATGTGCTGGGGGGGTCTGATCGCTCCTGCCTGCCGGGTGTTGCGGGGGGGGGCACCTCAAAGCCCCCCTCCGCGGCGAAATCCTCCCCCTCCCTCTCCTACCTGGCCCCCCCTGGTAAGCCGGGCTGCACAGGACGCTATCCGTCCTGTGCAGCCAGTGACGGGACGTCCCCTGTCACATGGCGGCGATCCCCGGCCGCTGATTGGCCGGGGATCGCCGATCTGCCTTACGGCGCTGCTGCGCAGCAGCGCCGTACAAATGTAAACAAAGCGGATTATTTCCGCTTGTGTTTACATTTAGCCTGCGAGCCGCCATCGGCGGCCCGCAGGCTATTCACGGAGCCCCCCGCCGTGAATTGACAGGAAGCAGCCGCTCACACGAGCGGCTGCTTCCTGATTAATCAGCCTGCAGCTGGCGACGCAATACTGCGTCGCTGGTCCTGCAGCTGCCACTTTGCCGACGCGCGTTATGAGTGCGCGGTCGGCAAGTGGTTAACGTGGCCACACATCTGTAGATTTCGTGGCCGATTTTGACCATCCAATAATTATTATAGGATCGAATCGGGTTAAAATTGGTCGCATGTATCGATCGGACATGCAGGAAAATCTGTGGCCGATATGCTTGATAAGGTGCCCAGCGGTAACAGTGTGCAATAATCATGAATGACGAACTTGACAGAAACTCCTGGCCACTGTCCCCCCAATGTACATGTACCCGTGCAGTTCAATTTTACCTGTCCGGTGTCTGCACTCCTCTTTCTGATTCACGCCCCACGTGATTGCCGGAGAATTGAAATGTGTGATGTTACACGCGCCAAACATGTCGTAATGTTGGCAGGCATGTGTTCGGCGCAAATCCGGAAGAGGAGTGCGGACACAATGTTGGACAGGTAAAGTATAACTGCACAGGAGGAGGAGAGGATGGGGGAGTTTACATGTACATGGGGGGGGGGGGGGGGGGGGGCGGCATGCCCAAAAGTTTGCATGCTGAAATTGGTCGGGAATCGGCTTGTGGTCTATGGCGGCCAACAGATTTCTCTCTGATCAGTCTATTAGTCGATCGGCTGCCAAAATCGCTAGATGTATGGCCACCTTTACTCCTGTAGAGGACTTTGCTGAAATATCATAATCTTATTTTGTATTTGAAGTTACAATCTGTGTTTAAACTTTCAACAGTCTCAGATGGGCGAGAGATTTTTTTTAAACATTATTCAGCTCCCACACAGACAAATCTTGAACTTTTTTAAGCTGCTCCCTGCTGGTTGAGGCCATCTGTGCTGAGTTAAGACTAGTGTGCACCTATACGCAACAGTTTCAATTTGGAGCTCTGTTGTATTAACTCTTAAAGTGAGGAATGAAAAAAAGGAACACAGCGTAGGTTTAAGTAGGATTGGGACTGTTCATACACGTTTATGTCATTATGTCACTTCAGGTTCCCTTTAGCTACTCATGTTTTAAAGGCCTCCTTATAAAGAGTGACGCTCGGCATTCATTGCCAGGTTTGTGCTGCCATATTTACTGGTGCAACTAAAGTAATTAACTACCTGCGGACCGAGCGAGTATAAATCTACGGCAGGCAGGGGGCGCTGCAGTCCTGACCGGACGTAAGCTCTACGTCCTATTGACCGCGCGTCCCCGTTTGCTCGGTCCGCTCTGCCCCCGCCGCAATGTGATGCCCTGTCGCCTCTATGACGGCAGAGCACTGTGAGCCAGGCAGGAGCTGTTTTCATTGGCTCCTGGCCCTGTCATTCATGTAAGCCTTTCCCATTGGCTTACATGGAGTGACAGGGTCAGGAGCCAATGAAAGCGGCTCCTGACTGGCGCACAGCGCTCAGCTGTCATAGCGGCGGCAGAGAGAGCAGCCTGCGGCGGGGACAAAGCGGCGTGTCCGGCGGGAGTGACGGTAACTTGCGGCTATTCGTCGGGAAGCGGCGGTTTGCTGGACCAGCACCCTCTGGTCCTTAAGGGGGCAGAGAGTGCTGGTCCAGAAAGGGTTAAAAAACAACAACAACAACAAAACTACAGTTCTCTACTGAGCTCCACTAAAGCCAATGGAAATCCCTACCGTGAAAGTGGCACTGGCATAGGTAACTGCAGGAGGACAGGCTGGTGTGTGATGATACTCTGGCTTGCCTCCAAAAGAAGGTGGACTGCTGGCTGGAAGTCCCATCAGGACTCCATCTCTGGAACATAAGGCCCTGCGGAGAACAGGGGAAGGGAGGGTTGGGACTTGGGAGGAGTCATAGCATGGAAAAAGGCAAAAATACAGAAAAACATAGATGGGCTTGTAACTACATTGCCGGTAAAAACATTTTTCCGACAGCGGCTTTGTAACTAATTTTCCGGCTGGGCCGGGGGAATACCGGGCGGGTGGCAACCCTAAACTGCAAATCATGGAACCTCCCACCAAAACTTTGATGGTCCAACCCCCCCCCCCCCCCCCAGTGTTTACACTTGTTCCCTTGTGTACCCCTGGTGACCCTCACAGACCGGGGCCATCTTGCAAGGGTCATAAAACATGACTGGACATCATAATCTTCACACCCATAATAAGTGTATCCAGAAAAACACTTGGGGCTTGATTCACAAAACAGTGACAACTGAGTTATCATGCCTAAAAGCTGCAAGCCATTTTGAGCGTGTTACGCGGGCAAAGTTTTGGCGCTTGCGCGTTAACTGTTATGCCATTCGTGGGATAAATCCGCTTTGCACGTGAAAACTACGGCGCTTCACGTGCTCACCTATTAGAGTCAGGGGCGTAGCAATAGGGGTTGCAGAGGTTGCGACCGCATCGGGGCCCTTGGGCGAGAGGGGCTCGAAGGGCCCTCCCTAATCTACAGTATTAGCTCTCTATTGGTCCTGTGCTCAAAATAATCACTTCTATAGATACTTTGAATAGTGGTAATCATTAACAAACTGCTCCCCATCCCCTTCTTGCACCTCTGACGCTGTAGTTGCCATTGGCAGGTTTTGGTGCGCCATATCAATTGTATGTATAGAGTGCTTGGGGGGCCCCATTGTAAAACTTGCATCGGGGCCCACAGCTCCTTAGCTACGCCACTGATTAGAATGTATAGCTGGTTTGCACGCGATATAATGCACGCAAAGCTTTACGCGCACAAACTATGGACTTTAAAGCTTTATATGCATGATATCACGTGCAAAGCAGCTTTGCACGGGCGTGCTAAGTGTTAGCAATCAAGGCCTTGCTCTTAAAGTGCACCTGAGATGGGACCACATAAGAAATGTATACATAACTGGGGCTTTCTCCAGCCCCCTCCGGCCTAATCACTCCCTCGTCATCCTCAGGCACCTCCTCGTACACCTGCAACTGGCCCTGGAAAATCCTCTAGTCGGGGCCAGTTGGTGCAGGCACAGTCCAGCCAGGTGCGCTCTCCCATCTCCAGGAGCGTTCTGCTCCTGCGCAATAGTACTGTGCAGACGCAGAATGCTCCTGGCGAGGTGAAAATGTGCAGTTGGCCCTGAACTGGAGGATTTTCCGGGGCCAATTGCCGATGAATGAAGAGTTGGAGGAGGATGGCGAGGGAGTGATCAGCCTGGAGGGGGCTGGAGGAAGCCCCAGGTATGTATAAATTGTTGTTTTATCCCCATCTCAGGTTCCCTTTAAGAATGGACCTCTTTAACAGTACTCTATTATCCCACTAATTGTGGTATTTGGTGCCTCCTCAGAGCTCTGGACTACAAGCTCCCTTGTAGTTGAGCTCTTGGCTATAATATCTTTGCTTTTTATGACTTTTGGAGAAAGGTTTGGTACTCGTGGATTCTTCTGCACCAATTACCCCACAAATGTAATGTGAATGTTAGCTACTAAATCAGCACAGATGGAGGAGAAATGCCTCTCACTGACAGAGTCTGGGCAGTTAACACACAAGCAGTTTAGACATCTCTGTGTGGCAGGCTGGGGATAAGCAGTGGCCCCATCCTGATGTCACCTCTGTGCAGTGACAGCTCATCATACTGGATGCGGTACAACAAACAGCAGAGTTCAGCTGATATCAGCACCCTCATTCTAGAGGCGCTTTCACACCGTCAGGAAAAAAACACACTTTTACCTCCTCCTCTCTGCTCATCACTAAAAGGAGCCTGTCGCTCGGTGGGGCTGCCATTTTGTAGATAAGAACAGCATTTTAATCAGTCACTAGATCAGAGGAAGGTATGTACAGACATGCAATAACTGTTGGCTGAAACCGCCAATGATGAACGTTTCAGCCGATAGTTGTTATCAGGGCCGGCCCTAGACTTTTTGCCGCCTGAGGCAAATTTAGCAGAGAGCTGCTGCTGCCGCCCCCCCCCCCCGGTCCGTGGGTGCGGGGGGGCCGGCCGCCGAGCCGGAGGGGTAGCGGGCAGGTCGGGGGTATTGGGCCTAGCGGTGGGGAGGGGGGTCGGACCCCCCCCCTCCCTCGCCTGGGTCCCCCGATCAGCGCTCCCCTCCAGCCTGTAATCAGGAAACCGCTGCCAGATCGTAAGAGGCACAGGCGGGGAGGACTCACCTTTTCCGCGTTCCAGCGAGCGCTCCACTGACGTCACTTCCTGCAATGCCGTCCACTTACAATACAGTGGGCGGCGATGCAGGAAGTGACGTCAGTGGAGCGCTCGCTGGAACGCGGAAAAGGTGAGTCCTCCCCGCCTGTGCCTCTTACGATCTGGCAGCGGCTTCCTGATTACAGGCTGGAGGGGAGCGCAGATCGGGGGACCCAGGCGAGGGAGGGGGGGGGTCCGACCCCCCTTCCCACCGCTAGGCCCAATACCCCCGACCTGCCCGCTACCCCTCCGGCTCGGCGGCCGGCCCCCCTCGGGCGGGTGCCGCCCTTAGAAGTTTGCCGCCTGAGGCAAATGTTTCACCCCGCCTCATGAGCGGGCCGGCCCTGGTTGTTATGTGTGTACAGCAGCCGTCAATCAATCTTCCCCGAGCTGGGCATTGTTAATAACGCCCGAGCATGACCGATCACAATGCTATTTTCAAACCCCTCCCGACTGATTGAAGCGGATCTGTCATCCGCCTATTGTTGTCCCTCCGCCCCCCTCCACATCAACAGAATACATCGCTGGCCTCTAGGCTAGAGAAGTGTCTGTACAGCATCATTCCCCGATCCCTGATGGGGGACAATCCTCCCATGTGTGTACTTAGCTTTAGGCAGTGTTCACTTATCCATGTGGATGCTGCATTTTACTGTTTTGTCCTTTAATTTTTTTTACCCTGCGATTTTGTTTTTCAACGTGTTTTTCCATTCATACCAATGATTTTACTTTGGGTGAGACTGTATCTAATTAACTGCCAAATTTCATGCAATTTTTGTGTAACAAATGTGATTTTTCTGGGTTTCCATCGAATTACATGACACGCGAATCGCACATCACACAGACAAAAAAAGGCAACACAGAAGCGCGATTTTAAAACGGCGAAAGGTGAAATAAAAAGGGCGTGTATATCACATTATTGCCATGTTAAGCATGTGTGCGTATGAGAGCACACACATACTTTATATTGGACACAATTCTTAAACTGTACCTAAGATGAGCAAAGCAAAAGGATTTATACTTACCCGGGCTTCCTCCAGCCCCCTGTAGTCCATTCACTCCCTCGTCATCCTCCCAGTCCCCTCCGTTGTGCCGCTGTCAGCCCTATATAGTCAGCTGACTACTGCGCATGAGTGGTGCTGTCTACATGCACCACCCATTTCAATATGTATTATGTACCCCATGTTTTTTACTTACTTTGTAAAGCGCCACGGAATATGTTGGCGCTTTATAAATCAATAATAATAATAATAAGACTGTAACGCTCCCGACTAAGGAAGCACGTTTGGGTGGTGTGAGTGGCTGGCCATGTATGCGCAGCGACCCGCCGCAACCCAGCTGGTCCGCACTCTTTACAGGAGCACAGCGGATCAACCTCGAAGGATGTCGAGGGAGCTGATGGACTTCAGGGGTATACGTGTGTGTGAGCCGCCGGTGAGCTGGGCGCAGTGTGAGCTGAATGACGGCTTGCCCTGCTGTCACTCCGATCCCCAGCGGCGTTAAATACTATTCCCCCTCCGAGTCGTAGCAACTCAGAGGCAGGAGTAATTTTGAGTTTGGCGATTGCCGGAGCCCTGAATTACCCTTACGCGCCCTGCACAGTATAACATTACCGCTATGGTGGTGCCTAGTTTCGCTGCTGAGCGCCATGCGCTGAAACCATCTGCTTTCGCTACAAGGAGCTGGCCGCTTTTGCTTTCTTTTGTTTACTTTAATTATAATAGCCTTAAAACTGTTCCGCCTCCTACCCATGCCTGGAGGTTCCCCGCAAGTAGCGTAGGATTCTGGGTGCAGGTCGGCCAAGGACGGTTCAGTTCCTACACAGAGTAAAATTAGCTGTACTCAGATTTATCTCCCACTGTTACACTGTGTTCCGTGTATAAGATTAGGATCTTCCTGCAGGAAGTTGAAGGCGCCAGGCCTGAATCTGAAGCACGTGCCTCATAAACAAGTTATTTCCTTGTGTCGCCGCCGCTATTTCACCCTTTGTAAACTTTCCCTGCCCTGGTACAGCCCCCCGCGATGCCGCTGTGTCAGATGTGCCGTTTGCTGGATCAATGATATAACAGGGATTAGAGCATGAATCGGGAATAAGGCCCTGTAATCCCTCCCCTACAATACTCCCCTTTGTGTGTTTTTAGCAGGGATGGTTCTGCCATGAGCTGCAGGCAGATTAGCAGGCCTACCCTAATTACCCCAGCCTCTGGAAGCCTGCGATGTTTAACCCCTGTTGGCTGCAGCTTCTCATCTGTCTTGTATGTGGGTCACCAGCTACCGAATCCAGTTACAAGGTGGCCTAGTAACATATGCAGTGTTATTTATATATATGTTCAAATGCTTTCGGCTTCGCTGCGCATCATTCTATGTCGATGCTAAATTTGGCCTGTAGATAGAGTTGGATTCCAGACACACACATAGCTAAATACACAGATGGAATACAGTTTAAAGGAAATATCTAACTTGCTAGACGAGTGGTAATTCTGTCCATCGAGTCCTGTGAACCATTTAACACTGTCACAGGTAGCCTATCCCATTCTGTGACTGCATCTTCCTTCCTTCTGCAGCTGAGTAACACAGCAGGGACATAGCCCCTCCCCCAGCCTGCTGATAGGACAATGTGGACTAGTAGCATACAAATGAGTTTCATTTCTCCTTAAGGACAAAAGAGGTTCACTTTAAGCACAAAAGGAAGCCCGACAGGAACAGCTTATCTTAACACAGATGTGTCAAACTCAAAGTGGGCCAAAATTTAACTCCAGGTTGTCCAAGTTGCGGGCCATCCTCAGCGTCTAGTGGCCTACTCCCTCCCTTATTAAGTACCCCTGGTTTCTTGTGGTCCTCCCTCCCCTATACAGTTCCCTGGTGTCTAGTGGCCTCCTCCATCCCCTATACAGTTGCCTGGTTTCCAATAACCCCCTCCCTCCCCTATACAGTTTCTAGTGGTTCTTCATATGGCTGGCCTCCTGTGTTGCTGGCCTCCTCCTCAGCAACCTGTTAGAAATCTATCACCATCTCCAAATGTTGCGTTCCTGTGGAAATTCAGTACAGAAGCCCTTTCTTTACGGCACTGATGCGGTTTTGGCACCCAAAATGCCTCGCGAAGATCATTTTGAGATACAATTTGAAATGCTTGGCTAGTTTAAGATCTTCTTGGCCTTCAGATGCGCTGGAAATGTGTTTGTTCCTGAAAACTATAAAACACTGGCAGCCATGGCAACTTAATCAGAAGAAGCAGTTGCCACCTCAGGGTTCAACAAACCCCAGAAACAAGACTATCTTTGGGTGTTGCTGCAACTGATCAAACTGACTGCCACTAATCAGTTCCATGGCAGCCCTTGTTATACACGACCAACCTATGAACACACATGCACCCCGACGCACAAACACGGCGTGTCAGGTGCTCTCTGTCTACCTTGGCAATGTTTTATTTTACACTGGCAACCTCAGCAGAAACTCCCCAGAGTCTTTCAGATCGATTTTCTTTGGTAAACACTTGTATCTTGAACTAGTTTGTCTTTGTGAGTGATAAGTGCTGAACAGAAGAGATAAGCAAACACTTATTTTGAACCTTTCCCTGCAGACTCCTGAGAACCCGATGAACTCGCACTGCTTCTCAGAAGACACTGTGATAGGCCTGATGGCTTGAGGGAGGTATGTGAGACCATGTGGCTGCCTCACAGACTGTCAAGAAGACAAGACACCCCTCGATAGCGTGTCCAATGCTCTGTGCAAAATGTATAGGAATGCAGCTACAACTCATAACAGCACCAGCAGAAAACAGTAGCCTCAGTGTGGCCACAAACCCCCCTTCCTGATGCCTAACCCTAAGACCTCCCTTCCTGACACCTAACCCTAAAACCCCACTTCCTAACCTTATAATATTCAAAACAATACATTTTAAAACGATAACTTTCAAAAGTGAATGAATTACAAATACAAAACATTCAAAATGCCCAAAACTATAACGTTATAATTTTCAAAACGATCATTTTTAAAAACTATAATGTTGTAATTTTCAAAAGGATAATTATCGCGCGCCCAAATATTTGCTTTGGGCGGCTAATATCCAATATTTGCATTAGCACCTATGGGGCGCCCAAATTGTCCATTAGCCACAGGAGCCAAAATTTCCTGCTTCCCTGTGGCCAATTTAATGGGAACTTGAAGAGAGTGGGATATGGAAAATGCCATATTTACTTTCTTTTAAACAATACCAGTTGCCTGACTGCCCTGCTGATCTCTTTGGCTGCAGTAATGTTTCAATTACACACCTGAACAAGCATACAGCTAATCCAGACAGACTCTAGTCAGAGCCCCTGATCTGCTGCATGTTTGTTCAGGGTCTATGGTAAAAAAAGTATTAGAGGCAGAGAATCAGCAGGACAGCCAGGCAACTGGTATTGCTTAAAAGGAAATAAATATGTCAGCCTCCGTAAGCACTCCTTTAATGGTGCATTGATATGAGATGCCCACTTAAATTTAGTTTAAGTGATACTATGGTGAGAAATCACTCGGCAGTAAGCACCAGGAAAGCAGTTATAAATGATGTGTTCCGCTGCTTGCTAATGATGAGCCTGTCTGACCCCAAAGCAGACCACCACACGATGGGAGGAGCCTGTGTCTTTATGCAGTTTGTGAATAGATCTGACACACAAGGGTGTGGCCTAATGACATCATCCCATTCTTTCTGCACAGCCAAACGACCTGTAACGAATATGCACGTATGTAGAGCAATGCCTAGCTACCGGGCAATATGGGTGTCTTCTTTCAGATCCTGTGTCATACTGGCAATGTGAACAGTCACAGTGGATCCGATGTATTTCGCTGTATCTGTTTCGGTGTCCGTTGGTGCTTGTTGAAGCAAGCGTTACAGTGCTGGACACTATTGTGTCCCCAATGTTGGCTGAGGACACAGAAGAGGACAACGCTTGATCTAGAAGTGGAGTTCAAATTAAAGTGCACCTGTAGTGAAAGATAAGTGCTCCAAATGGGTATTTACTCCAGGGCTGGGAACCCCTGTTGACAAGGGCTTGTGGACAGAGCTTTAGCTGCACTGCGCAGGCGCAGATGGCTTGCCTATATGAAGTAGCACAGAGCTGAACAGCTTATTTCTCTTGTTCAGTAAGCCGGCAGCACCTATTCAGTAAGGAGTCCTTTGGCAAGACTCCCTAACACTGTTACTGCCTATAAAGCGCGCTCTAATGGCTGCAGCACTCAAGCGTTTTGAGTCCGCCATGAGAAAAGCACAATATAAATGTTGTCTTGTCTTCCCTTCCTACACCTGCTGCACCTACAGTCCCCACTGCTGCTGCTTGTTATGCCAGATCGCTTTCCTTGGCCAGACTCCTCCCCCTGAGTCATGCTACATTTACATCCCTCACATTCCCAGTCCAAATAGCATTTTCCTTGTCTATGCTCAGCGCACCCTGATCACTTTTAGGATTATTTTGCACTCCCTTCCCTTTTGTCTTCTTTTCCATTAACAATGCTACAGAAGATGTTGGTGGTATATAAAAATAATAATGACACAATACAAGAATATTGTTGTTGTTGTGATGCTCACTCTGCCCACTAGAGGGAGTGTTCTGACCTGTGTCAGTGCAGCCAGCAGCACATAGTGCATATGGAATGTAAAGCAACGAGGGAAGGGTTAATCAGCGGGTTCGCTTGTGTTGTTGTTGCTGAGGAATGAGTGGATTATTAGAAGACATTACTCCAGTTAATTATTTCTCCTGGCTGAGCCACAGAGGTGTCTTTAGCTATGAGCAGCAAAAAGTCCCTTTAAAGCAAAATAACTCAATTTTGTTACAAGATCCAGAAACATAGTTTTTAATTTATAATTTAAGTATGTAATTTAAAAGAGCAGAAGTTGTTTTATGTGATACTTTTAGGCTGCTTGCACACCAAGACGTTACAGGCGCACGTTAGTGCGCCTGTAACGCTCCCCCAACGCACAGCAATGTAACACAAGTGGGCTGTTCACACAGCCCACGTTGCGTTACATGTAACGCTGCACGTCCTGTGCAAAGTGCAGCATGCTACGGCGTTGGAGCGGCTATAGCCGCGTTAGACTGTTTGCACATGCGCAGTGGGGGGCGGAGGAGGCGGGGAGAGCCAGCTACAGTAGCCGCGCACATGGCTACTTAATATTCACTGCACTGGCGGGCGCTGATTGGCCGGCGGGACCACGTGATGCGGAGTGTCTCGCTCCGCATCACGTGGTCCCGCTGGCCAATCAGCGCCACTCTGGGAGATATTATGGGCATCGAGCAGCCTAACGCGGCTCACTCTACCGTCGGCTTTTGCAGCACCATACGTTGTGTTAGGTGCACGTTATGCGACCTTAACGTGCCACCTAACACAACGTCTTGGTGTGCAAGAAGCCTTAAAGGAAACCTGAGAAGAAAATAAACTGATGAGATAAGCAATGGAATCCCATAGATTTATTTTCTTTTCAAAAGCTAAAAAAAGTAGGTTTAGGCCTGGTTCATGCTGGCGTTAAAAAATGGGTCCGTTCACGGATCGGAAGGGATCCTAACGGATGCGAATGGATCCAATGTTAGCCTATGGATTTGTTTACATTGGTCCATTCGAACTCATCCATTCCACACAATCCGCCGAATGGACCGCAAGTTTCCTGCTGCAGCAATTTTTCTGGATCGCTGAGCCCAGCAGAACTGAAACGGGCAATGAGAGAACGGAACGTTTCTTCACACTAGTGAAGAAACAAACCGTTCTAGACAGAAAAATCCACTTGGGGGGGATGTAGTGAAACGGAACGGAAGCAGCGGAACGGAGACGGAGTGGCAACGGAGTTAAAACGCATCCAATCGATTGGATCCATTTGCCACTTAATTGCAAGTGTGAACCGGGCCTTAAAGGGGTTCTGTGGTTCTTTTTAAAAACAAAAACTGACACTTACCTAGGGCTTCTATCGGACCCCTGCAGCTGTCCTGTCCCACGCCGTCCTCTACAATCCTCCATTCCCCAGCGCCGGTTACAGTCCAATTATTCGTCGAACTAGACGAATGCAGCTGCACCTCGCTCCCGCTCGCGTCTCCCGAGCCTCCTGCATCAGTAAGCTCCTGGAGATGTGAGCGGGAGCTAGGATGCGTGTAGCCGCGCAGGCGCAGTTGCATTTGTCTAGTTGCACAAAAATTAAGTGAAAAATTATGCACAAATATTTACTATTACATACGAAATTTATTATGATTTTCCTGAAATGTACGATTGTGATGCGTAAATGCGAATTTCGATGCAAAATTTCAGCCCACCACTGGTGTTAACCCCCCTGCTGCTAGAAAAAGAAAGTTCACATTATGATTTTCCATCGTAATTAAGGATTTCACCTCAAAATTACTACCATATGAAGTTCAAACTCACCACTGAATTCTGCATAGAGCTGTTCTCTGATTGGATGGGAGCGACAGCGGTGACCAGGGATTGCTCAGCATTTGTATTGTCCGTGCCTAGCGATCACTCTGGGAAAAGGCTCGCTGCTTGGGGAATGCACTTCAGTGACTGACCCTGTAAATTCAAAATAATGTATAACTGAGCTGTTTCTTTCCCATAGTTAAGTTCCAGTTAAGCAAGATAAATTACCAGTACAGGCATTTTTGCCATTCTCTAGGAGATACTTTGGCCATTGGCCATAAACAATTAGGGCTCCTTAATGTTATATTAAAGACCAGCTCTGGGCAGAGACCTCCATCGACCATCTTATAGATAAGTAGACAGGATGCTGGAACATTACTTTTGAGTCAAATGAGACTTTTGCATCTAAAAATGCTATTATCTAAAATCTGGTCAGGTAACCTAACCTGATGCACCCCAGCTTGGTTCATTACAAATCTGTACTTTTCCCATACATATATTTGAAAAACCTAACTGGCTGGCTCCTGAAGATCCTTTCAGGCAGAAGATTTAAACATACCTCCCAACTATTTGAGATGAGAAAGAGGGACACTTAACCACTTGAGGACCCACCCTTTACCCCCCCTTAAGGACCAGCGCTGTTTGATGGGATCTGTGCTGGGTGGGCTCTGCAGCCCCCAGCACAGATCAGGGTGCAGGCAGAGAGATCAGATTGCCCCCCTTTTTTCCCCCCTATGGGGATGATGTGCAGGGGGGGTCTGATCACTCCTGCTGGTGGCATGTTGCGCGGGGGGGGGGCACCTCAAAGCCCCCCTCCGCGGCGACAATCCCTCCCCCTCCCTCTCCTACCTGTCCCCCCAGTGATCCGGGCTGCACAGGACGCTATCCGTCCTGTGCAGCCAGTGACAGGACGTCCTCTGTCACATGGCGGCGATCCCCGGCCGCTGATTGGCCGGGGATCGCCGATCTGCCTTACGGCGCTGCTGCGCAGCAGCGCCGTACAATGTAAACAAAGCGGATTATTTCCGCTTGTGTTTACATTTAGCCTGCGAGCCGCCATCGGCGGCCCGCAGGCTATTCACGGAGCCCCCCACCGTGAATTGACAGGAAGCAGTAGCTCGCGCGAGCGGCTGCTTCCTGATTAATCAGCCTGCAGCTGGCGACGCAGTACTGCGTCGCTGGTCCTGCAGCTGCCACTTTGCCGACGCACGGTATAAGCGTGCGGTCGGCAAGTGGTTAAGCCACGCCCCTGCCACACCCCTGATCACGTCCCCATCACACCCCTAGTCATGCATACAATAAAGCTTTCATAAGAAAAATATGTTGTTTTATAATTCAAACCACACTCCTTTCTATCCTGGTTCATTTTTCCTTCATATTAAAATCCAAGATGAAAAACTAACTATAACAAGTAACTTGTCTATATATCTTATCTAAAGTTTAGATCAACATAATATGATTATTGCTTCCTGCGATACGACAGCGGCCATGTTCTGTTTGTAAACATTACACACAGGAAAGCTGATCTGCATCTCCAGGCCTCAGCCTGTGAAAACCTAATTCCCTCGCCTCCCTCCTCACCTCTGCCTCTAAAATCTCTGGCTAGTAACACCCCCCCCCCCCCTCCTGCCCAGACTGAGCTCCCATGAGCCCTTGCTACTGTCTGAAAATGCCAAGGCTCTCTGAAAAGCTGTGGGCGAGGCTTGTTTAGTTATAGGAAATTAGAGTATTAAAACAAAAAAAGTATTTGGCTTGAGGAATGCCCTATAAACTATATGAAAGGAAGGAACACAATTATGCAATGAGTAAAAGTTTATCTCGGATCCACTTCAACATTTTAAAATTAGTAATATATCAATTTAAAGAATGGGAATAAAGTCAATCAAACACATTTTTAGTAGAGAAAGCTAAATATTTACAGACAAAGAGGGACAAAGTCCTAAAAGGGGACAAATAAGGAGGAAAGAGGGGCACCCAAAGAGGGACTGTCCCTCCAAAAGAGGGACAGTTGGGAGCTATGGATTTACAATTGCTTTCACAGTACAGAACAGATCACCGGACCCCACCCACTTTTTCCTGGGCCAGAGAGAGACTAATGTTATGTGACCAGAACTGCAGCAATATTACCCCTTGCTTGGTATGTATAAAGTATTTAACCTTCCCAACACCCTTCCAGTGTGTTTCTAAAAACCATGTGTACTTCTCATCACCCTGAACTGCCTGTAAAAAGAGCTCACTGATCATTTATTTCAAACGGGAGGTTGTAGGGAGGGCTAAGTGCATGACACTAAGTAGAGACAACAAGATGAAACTCTGCTCTGCTGAAGTGCTGGCTACAAAGAGTTAAACTCTCAGTGTACCGGCTGCTGCAGTCAGGGCCAGTTCAAGTAACTATTGGGTCCTAGGGCAAAACTAGCCTAGGGGCCCCCCCCAACAGACACCCCGACCAAAAAGCATCATTAGAGGCCCTTTGCTGCAGCCAAATTTCGCTCCTGGGCCCCTGAACTGGCTGCTGACCCTCCCCCAATCACCTCCCAACTTAACAAACTCTGCAGAGTTCCTGGGGAGCAACAGCTACGATGGGGAGGGACACCTTGGGGGCCCCTACAGGCTTTGGGGCCCTGGGGCAATTGCCTATTTTTTCCTATGGTAGCTCCGGCCCTGGCTGGAGTTCCAGTTCCTCTCTGAGTACGTCTACGTCATGTAGGTGATAATGCAATATGGGGAGGAGTTTGGTTACCTGTCCGTCCAATAAAATTGCACTGTCACCAAAACAGTAAATGAAGCAAAGAGCCATTTACATATATTTATTGCAAAAAAAAAAGTACAGATGTGCAATGCACAGAATTTTCTGCTTTGCTGTTTAATGCATAGTTCCTATTATATGCAATAAACATAGGAGGCTTCACTAGGTTTAGAGGTGCTTTTGTGAAGGTAAATCCAATACCACAGAATGACACAGTGACCCCCATCTGCAGATTTCACCGGGAAGCTGATTAATCGCAGCACAGCGCCATTCTTCGCCCAGCAACTTCTGCTGTGAAATTTTGGAAGGTAAATTGCTTTGTGAATTGGTCAGCTCTCACCATGGCAACATGTTCCCAAATAGAGAACCAGAACAAGCCCTGACACCCTTCCCTGCTGATTGTGTCACCTCCTCAGAGACCTTCTTCTGATAAGTGAATATGCTTCTCTGCATAGCATTGAAAAACATGAGATGATTCCTCTGCAAGAGTGTAAAGATGCAAAGAGGACTCATTCTAGAACAGAAACCACCGTAGGAGAATGGACACCAGCAGTCTCCAATTCATAAGCAGATCCTCGATGGGCTGGGTGGGCTGCCAGACGCTTCTCCATCCTTCAAGTGCTTTTTCCCAATCTGCAGGAAGTTTGCCGTATGCAGTGATACCCCCATTTGTCAGAGATGGGTGGTATATCTGGATGCTGTTACATGTGCCCTCTGATGTCCAAGTAACCACATTACAACCCACGCTGTATCAGGGGCATAACTTCAGATCATGAGGACACCTGGCAAAACTTTGATCCTCATCAGTTAAATCCCCTTCCCATTCCTTCCATGGTGACCCTAAAAGACAAGTTTTATATAAGAAGTCTGGTCACCATGACCCCACCATAACAGTGAGGCCACCATGTCTTTCCCACCAATAACGTGTGCCTATGTAAATTTTTCTGGTGGGCTTGTTGTTACACCCCTGCCTATTTGCCTACTTGTTGTACTGACAGCCAGGTAGATTCACACAAGCATAAAAAAACCCAAAAACCATTAAAGCGGATCCGAGATGAAAAACGAACTATAACAAGTAACTTGTCTATATATCTTCTCTAAAGTTTAGATGGTGTACACAGCAAATCTAGCTACAGACAGCTGTAATAGAATATGATTATTTATTCCTGTGATACAATGACAGCAGCCATGTTGTTTGTAAACATTACACAGAGGCAGGCTTATCTGCATCTTGAGCCATCAGCCTAATCCCCTCTCCTCCTCCGCTCTGCCTTTGAAATCAATAGCTAGTAACACCTCCCCCTCCTCCTGCCCAAACTGAGCTCCCATGAGCCCTTGCTACTGCCAAGGCTCTCTGAAACCCTGTGGGCGTGGCTTTTTTAGTTTATAGGGAATTAGAGTGTTAAAACAAAAACAAAAAAGTATTTGGCTTGAGGAATGCCCTATAAACAATAGGAAAGGAACACAAATATGCAATGTGTAAAAGTTCACCTCGGATCCACTTTAAATGCTAAATAAAACTAAATTGTCCTAGGTGTTGTTGATGTTCAGACACTATATAGTCATGTGCAATGCTTTGCAACCCCATGGACCACATCATCCTACGCCCTACTATCCTCTACTGCCTCTCAAAGCTTGTCCAAGCTCATGTTTGTTCCTTCCATGATACTATCTAGCCATCTCATTTTCTGCTGTCCCCTCCTCATTCTCGATCTTTCCCAGCATCAGGGTTTTCTCCAATGAGTCCCGCCTTCTCATTGTGTGTCCAAAGTATTTCAGCTTCATCTTCAGAATTGCTCCATCCAATGAACAGTTAGAGTTAATTTCTTTAAGAAGTGACTAATTGGATCTTCTTGCAGTCCACGGGATTCTCAAAAGTCTTCTCCAGTGCCACAGGTCTGAGGTCTTGAGAAAGCGCCTATTGTTGCTTGAAATGTCACCCATCAGCCTCTGTACTTCCTTGCATGCCTGTCTCCACTGTGATCTTCTGTGAGCTTATATGATTTGGATTTGTTTTAAATGGAAAGTGATAAATGGAAGTCATTATCTAAGAGTGCAAGTGGTACCAAAGAAGATGGTACCACTTGCGCGCTCATAGAAATAAAACTATCATTTATTCTTGACTCATGTACAGTAAAACAAACAGTAAAGCTTGTAAAATTTCAGATAACATTCAGTGAGATGAGCCTGGTGTTCGTTTGGTGCTAGAAGGCATCCAAGAAGGGGAAAGTATCTTGTTGGAAGGAATTATGGGGAGGAGGGTTGGTCACAACTGTGACAAAAGACCTTCAAGGTGGTTTCCAAATGTTTTGCTAACAACGGTGCAGCTTCTAAACGGTGCTCGGGGGCGGCTCCCACGGAAGTCTACTACGTTGCTTAGTCTAAGGAATGGCCAAGGGATGCTACATGCAGAATCCATGTCAAATAAAATGCTGTCATGAAAATGAATTGTATTATTTTTATCTATCATTCTCCCAGTACAAAGTACAAAGGGGGTTGTACCTGGAATTGGTTTTGGCACATACACGGTGATGATGGAACAAAATAACATACAGAACGGTACAGTAGAATACTCACAGAGTAGGCCTAAACTATAGTATTTCAGTAGAAATATAACACAAAGGAGGTAAAGTAGGACTAGAGGGGTAGTTTGAAGTGCTGAATGAGTGTTGTGCCATCTGCAGCACTCAACTACACAGCGAGTCAGTGCTACACAGTCTGTCCATGAGGAAGTAAGGGGCAGAGAGAAGACAGAGGGACATAGCAGAGACAGAGGGGACATCAGAGTTCATTGGTTGTGCATGGGGGAGTCATGTGCTGTGGGGTGCAGTCGTGCAGATGGACTGGTCCAAAGAGCCAGCATGAGGGGCCGGCGTAATGGAGTGGGGAACCAACCGCTGTGGGGTCCAGGAGGGTGGCTGCTGGCCTGCGCAGGTACGTCGGGGCTGCCGGCCGGTGTGGTTGAGTGGGGGCCGTATAGGCTGAGCTAATTCGGTGGAAGAACGGAGATGGAGATCCCTCTGTCCCTCTTTCTTCTTTATTTGTCCCTCTTTCAGGATGCACAGATCTATATAAATATATGTATTTTTTCTTCTGAAAAATGTATTTAATATACACTATTTCTATAATTTAAATTGAAATATATATTGAAATAAGTGAAGGAGAACCAATGATGATAGGGGCCAGTATGGTCTGAATTTTAAAACGTTGTCTTTTGCTTCTGAATTCTTTCTAGTATCAGTGACTAGGGGTGTATCGGGGGTGTGATTAGGGTTGTGGAAGGGTGTGTTTCAACATGTCCCACTTTCTTATCTTAAAAAGTTGGGAGGTATGGATCTGGCCCATGTTATGGAGCTACGGGGTCTGAAGCTCAGCTTGCTGTGGGTAACCGGGAAGGGGGATCAGGAGGAATCCATCATCGAGAGGGGGGTATGAAAATTGAGGAGAGAGGGGTAGAGAGGGGGGGGGGGGGGAAAGAGCCTTATGTGCTGAGGCTTCCATCATATATATAAAGTTATACATGCACTGCCTGTTTGTATACTGCATACTTCCCCACCTCTTATTCCCCCCTCCCTCCATTCCTTTAGACTGTAAGCACACATAGGGTTGCCAGGTCGGCTGATGGAGAAAACCGGACAGGGGGTGGAGTTAGGGGCGGAGTCAGAAGCGCACTTTTTTTGTAGAGTGGGGCTAAGCAATGGGCTTTTTAAAAAATGTTTTTACAGTATTTATATCGCACTGACATCTTCTGCAGCACATTACAGAGTACATAGCCATGTCACTAACTGTCCTCACCAGTACATGCACATAAGAGACCACTTTTCACCAGTAAATGCACATAATAAGAGACCGCTTTTCACCAGTAAATGCACATAATAAGAGACAGAGCAGAAAACTATTACAAAACTGGAAAACTATGCAAATAATGCAATGCATTTATGGCGTTTTTGCACAGTGAAGTGGTCGATTTCTTGCGGGAAGTTTTTTATTTTTTTTTCCCACCAAAATTTTTTATTGAGAACAATAAAGTGGACATACATAGGCATAAAGTTAAAATATAAATCTGCGCATACATGTATGTACACATTTTGAACAAATATAACAGTATAACAGTATAAATTGCGTTGTACAATAGTATGAATTCAAGTGTAAAGTATAGTAAGCAGCGGGCTCAGGCGAGATTGAATGAGATTGAAAGTCACGCCTGGACTATACGGAGGGGAGATAGAGCGGAGCCAATGCACACAAAGAGCGGAAATACAACCAGAGAATTATGGGTCACTCACTCACCATATCTCCAGACTCCTGACCTTACCTTGCTTCCTTCGCAGATGCAGAATCGCATTGCAAATGACGTGAGTGACGCACGTCATGCGTGCGTTGGCAACGCAGCGTTGGCGTTGCCGTAGCAACGTCGGGAAGCGCGGGCTCGGGGCCGGTACTTAAGCTGGCGTAACTTACGCCGCGTAAGCTGGCTGGCTGTGCCTTTGACTGACAGCCAGGCAGCGAATCAGCGGTCGCGCAGCGCTGGCGGACGGGTGGCGGCAAGTGGCAAAAGGCATAAAACCGGACATCTTAATTGTCCGGTTTAACATGCCTTTTTGGACAGGACACAGCGGCCAAAAACCGGACTGTCCGGTCTAAAACCGGACACCTGGCAACCCTAAGCACACATGGGCAGAGCTCTCTCACCCTTTTGTGTCTTGGAATTTGTTATACATTTCATAGCTTGCACTTTCTTATGCTAGGTACACACTATGAGATTTTCTGGCAGATTTACTATCAGATCGATTATTTACAACATTTCCAATCGATTTGGGCCCATTCACACTTGTGCATTTTACAAGTGATTTCAGCATTGCTGAAAATCGCTAGCGTTTTGAAAAACGCTTGTACAATGAGAAGCATGTGAAAGTGTTCTCATCTAAGCGATTTGCTGGAACGTTGCCTGCAGCATTTTCTGAGCGATTCTGAGCAATTAGCATTTCAATGTTAAGTATAGGAGGGCTGGTACATCGCTCTGGAAGCGCTGGCCTGTTTACAATCAACAGAGTTTTCCAGCGAGTTTCCAGTGATTTTACCCATCAAACCTTGCAGTTTACCCACAAAACACCTCTTTTTCCTGTGCAGATGTCATTTCCTGTTTATCAAAGACTCAGACACAGCTTATTGAACTAGAAATCGCAAAACGCTAATCGCTGAAAAAACGCTTTCTGTGCAGTGAAAAATCGCTGGAAAATCTCTAGGAAAAACCGCTGGAAACTCCACATAATCGCTCAGCGTTTGCGATTGCGTTTAGCGATTTCTAGTGTGAATGGGCCCTAAATGATAGAAGTGAACGGGAAACAGTCGGAAATCGATCGGAAAATGATCGGAAACCGGATCGGACATGTCAGAAATAATCGATCTGATAGTAAATCTGCCAGAAAATCTCATAGTGTGTACCCAGCATTATACATTTTATTAAAAACAAAGAACACCAAGAGCCCCAATAGTGTAATATGTACTGGTAAATGGTTACTAGATAGAGTAAATATTAATACTCACAAACCAGGGTTACCATTAGGCAACCACTGTAAAGGCAGGAGGGGAGATTTTCCTGACCCCACTCAGGATTAAGTGTCAGACAGAGGTGCCTGGCTCTTCTACTGACCACATAAGCTATTGCTCCGTTGTCATTGCCTGATGAAGCGGGATCAAACCTGCGAAACGCGTTGCATATTTGGAGTTCATAAATAAGATATATTGACTGTCTTTACTACAGTCGTTGTGTGTCTACTTGGAGGAGGTAAGTCCACCACTACCTCCTCTATATACCAAGAATTTGGTTTTTAAGCTCATTTAGCTTCCTTTTTTCCTTTTGGCGCCTCTGTTCTCCTGCATTATACATTTTATTCATCATGCTACATCTGTCATTGTAATCACCAGTGTCCATACTTGCTGTATATCATTCTGAATTATTATGTACCCCTTGTTGTTTTTCCTACTTTGTACAGCGCTTTGTTGGCGCTTTATAAACCAATATTAATAATAATAACTTCCAAACGTGTTAGCAATATACTACATGTAAGTGAAATTTTGCTTAAAAAACAAAACATACAACCTAATACACTTTCCAAAAGTATCCATATAAAACTAACTGGAACTCAGTAGAGTCTCCTTATAAGGCCGTGATGCGCAAGTATTACATGTTTACCCTGCCTGTTGCTTTTAGGAAATCCCCAGATGCAGGAGAAGCCTGGGATGTGTAGCAAAACATGGGAATGATAATGAACCGCTATAACGAGTAAAAATAGAACAGCGCTGCAGAAAGCACAGAGACAAGACAAGACTTTGGCCGCCACCCTATTATCAGTTGTCAGACTGCCAGAAGGTGGGGGAGGGGAAGGCTGTGATACTAAACACAGGGACATAGTTGCAAAATTCACGGGAAGGTACATGTTCTGAACCTGGTGCCAGTTCTTAGATATCACGGGCAGGTGTGTGTGTGTGTCTCCCCACTGGCGTTCTGTCTCTGTTTTTCGCCAGTATTATATGATCACATGAGCTCTGACATTGCATTGGGCATCTGCATGTTGGGCAAAATGGGGCGGATGCCCCCCACCCCCGGCTGTCAGCTGCCCCCTTCCCCCCAGCCGTCCCTGCTGCCTAAGTCCCAGCAGCCAATCCAGCGTCAGACCTCTGATCAGCCGGCGACCAATGAGTGTGGGCGCTAGGACCTTGCGGACACTGCACTGATATGCGGAAGTGACACGGGGGTACCGTGTGCCCGCTCTCACTGTCCGCCGGCTGATTCTGAGGTCTGACGCTGGGCTGGCTGCTGGGACGATGGTGAGAGGGGGTCCCTGTCACTACGTACACTAGGGGGCACCTGTCACTACCTAAACTGGGGGGAACCTGACACTACCTAAACTGGGAGGCACCTGTCACTACCTAAACTGGGGGGCACCTGTCACTATCAAAACTAGGGGGCACTTGTCACTAACTAAACTGGGGGGCACCTGCCACCACGTAAACTGGGGGGGTCCCTGTCACTACTTAAACTGGGGGGCACCTGTGCTGGAGGCGCTCACAATCTAATTCCTACTATAGTCCTAGTCTAATGTCCCACCATTGCTAAGTTCATGTAAATTTGGCTCCACCCATGACCACACCCACATCCTGGTCCATGGCCACACCCATTTTTGGGTGCGTATTACCCCCCATTCCCCCCTCCCCATTTTTTGCCCCCACCTGGAATTCTGTTTGCGGACGCCCATGGACCTGGCTGTCATGGGGACTGAATATGGCATTCTGGATCAGGCCATGATGATAAGTGAGGCGACTTCCTCAGACGGCGGAGTCTGAGGAGAGACCCAAGCAGGAACAGGAAGTGAAGAGAGTGCCTGGCCAAACTATGCTGGGGCAACTGTACCTGGCTAACCTATACTTGGGGCAACTGTACCTAGTTACCAATACTGGGGGTACCTATACCTGGCTACCTACCTATACTGAGGTCTTTTTTTGGGGGGGGGGGGGCTCACTGCAGCTGTGATGTGGGGTGCAAATTGTTGGGTGGGTGTGAACATTGAAATTCGCGGGGGCGCATCCTAGTCTATCTCCTCATGGAGGACTTTCAAAAGCACTTATTGTATGCTAGTTGCCCAAGCTAACTAGTTGTTAGCTGACAAAATAGTATACAAACGAAACCGGCATCTTATCTGTATATCCTTTTCACAGAAATGTTTTTGTAAAGAATAAAATACTGTCAATCCCCATAAGAGGATGGTCTAGTCCAAAACGTGACAGATCTGTCAAAATGTTACCACCTACTGTAAGTGTCAGCAACATGGGAGAAAAGTCATTTATAGCGCATTTGACTCTGGGAGAAATGTATATTATATATATTAGAATAAGTACATATAGATTTTAAATTTTACAATCTTTTGCGATAGTGGTCTATTAAGTGATCTCAGCACACCTCAGTGGACACTGGAAAACATGCTAGATTCTCAGTGAGACAGCCCTGACCTGCCTCCTTGGCTGACAACAGGCTAGCGTGTGTAGGTGACTGCATCACTATTCTCCCAGATAACTAATAAGAGGTCATAAAACAATTCTGATAGCAGAGCAGAGATGAGAATTTGAAAAGGTCACAATACTCTGTGTGGCCATTGAATATACATAAAGTTAAGGTAAAGTCCACTGACTTACGTGAAGATCTGAATGATTGTTCATGGTGTGATCCATCATGTCATTCAACACAAACGATTGTTGAGGCTCATCATCTGTCTTTAAACATTGTTTAACATATTTTTGTTAAACGATGTTAGGCGATGTCACGCGACATGATCGTTCATCTGGAAGAATCTTTTTACCAGCAGGTCGAGTAGCTATGTCCTTGAAAACTGCACTTGAGCTCCCAGGGATGTATATACTCCTGTTTGCGAGCGGTGTGGACGCATGTGCCCATGCCGGCACGCAGTAATGCACAGATTGGTGAATGGGAATATATGTTCCCAAAGCCAATCAACGTTTCTAATGTATAAATGATCACTGCTGCAGCAAGCAACAGTGACCATTCCATTGTAAAATTGTAAAAAAAAATATTACAATAAAGAATACAGTATTGCAAAATAAATGTCCTATACCTTCGAAAGCAAACTCCCATAAAATATTGTTGCCATACATTGTACTAGGGACATCGTTTAAACGTTCTAATAACCGGGACAAATGGGTAAATAAAATGTGTGAGTTCTATCTACAGTAGCAAATTTTATTTTAAAAGTATAATGGCTGAAAGCTGAGAAATGATGATTTTTTTTTTCATTTTTTTCTTCTTATTTCCTTTAAAATGAATATAAAATAAAATAATTCTTAGCAAAAAGTACCACCCAAAGAAGGCCTAATTTGTAGTGAAAAACTGTATAGATCATTTAGGTATGATAATTAGTGATAAAGTTATTACCGAATGAATGGAAGCAGCGTTGAAAGATGAATATAGACCTTAAAGGACATACGAGGTGACAGATGGCTAGTATGCTTTACTTACCTGGGGCTTCTTCTGGCCCAAACAGTCTGTGTGGTCCCTCGCCGCAGTTCCGCAGTGGTTTAGTACATCTGTAATGATTGCCGACCAGCTAGGTCGGTGTCTTCTGCGCACATGCAGAATGCTCCCGGAGCAGCAAAAAGGTGCCAATACACTAATCTATCTTCTTCAGTAGATTCGATCTGTGAGAGGGAGGAGTTTGAATCAGTGACATAGGGATCACCATAGCAGCTGCTATGGGGCCCATAACCAAGGCAGCCCAGAGGCAATGGCCAGCGGCATTAATGGGGTCCTCAGTGGGCCCCCTGAGGTCCAGAGTAATGCGAGCAGAGAAAAAGGAGAGAAGTTATCTATATTTGGGGCTACCTAATATTGGGGGCCCCCTGGCTACCTATACTGGGGAGCTATATAGTACTGGAAGCCCCTCTGACTACTCATACTGTATACTGGGTATACATCGGGCTACCTGTAGTGTTGAGAACTTCTGACTAGTTATACTGGGGGACTACCTTATACCGGGGGGTACCTCTAGCTACCAATACTGGGGGGTTTCCTAATTCTGGTGGCTCCTCAGGCTACCTAAAACTGGTGTGTGTGGGTGGAGGGGGGAGGGGCGAAAAAAAGCTCCTTCATAATTTATTTTTGTGGGGGCCCCAACCAAAATGTTGCTATAGGGCTCTATGGTTTCTAGCTATGCCCCTGGTTTGAGTAGAACGTAGACTGCTGTTCACTCCAGTACACAGCATATGACATTCATGCAGACAATGAACATTACAAGCAGATAATAAAAAAACAGATCTAACATCCAGTTAGAGTTGGGCATGCTGATACTTGAAGTGTACTGACAGCTAGAGAGCCCAAAGCCCTGAAGGGCCAAACAGGGTCTATATTACATGGCAGCAGCCGATAAGGGTGTTTGGGAACTGATGATTACACAATATAGTACGAGACTTGTGAACTGACTCTGGTTACTGGTTACTCTATGTATACTAAGAATACACGGTTATGGAGTGTGGGAACAAGATATTAATGACATTGGGATATATTGCAACACAAACACAGACAGAACACATTTAAAGCAGCATCACTAAACGAAAACAGAAAATAGAGAGGTACACACCTTCAATTTTGATTGGCCAATTTTACCACCTCCAGGTAGTACGATAGATTTTGGGTAATATGAATGATTGTGTAGGTAAATTCCAATACTATATGGATCATGTACAATTGGGCAATCACAATTAATGGGGTGTAGAAGCTTTAGTGAAGTCCTTTTACAGTATGGATCCATTTACAGTATCTGTTGTACTTTTTAACTCTTGAAAATGAATATTTATATGTTCATGTGAAGATTTGTACTAATAAAGGATAAAAGATTTTCCTGCAAGTGTTTCTCTTCTACGTTTTTCCCTCCACTGTGGACCGAGCCTCAGATCATTTTATCAAAAACTTCAGTTGATATCTTTTGAAGGTCAAGCATTATAAAAAAATTGTAAACTGTTAATATCATTATTCGATACCCAATAATAAATCACAGTCCTAGTGCACACTGCGCATGTTCAGACTGGCCGAAGTTACGCGACCCGGTACTGGAGCTGGAGAAGGCTGAGAATGTTGGCGTGGGAGCGATCCAAGCGTATGGGGCTGGAGCCTGGAGGAACAGCCCCAGGTATGTATACAACTTTTACTTTTAAACCTCTCTGGCTAACTTCAAGCGCTACAACCAGAGTTCCAGCTAAATAAGAGCAAATAGGTAGATCTGCTGTATTCAATCCTTTAATACAGGGTGGAGCCTGATGAACTGAGGAACACAGAAGTAGGAACAGCGGTACGGATGGGAGACGAGCACATGGCAACTCTGTTAGCCTGTCCGGGAGGCAACAGGGAGAGCCCGCTAAACTAAGCCTGGACTACCAGCAAGCTCATATGAGTGCATTTTAGCAATAAGTGTTTGCTTTTAAACGATATCACGCTATCAGGGCCCTTGCTACTAGTGAGGCAAAGGGGGCAATCGCCCCAGGGCGCCTGAGCACGTAGGGGCCCCCATCTCAACTGTGGCTCCCTGGCGCCTCTGCAGAGCCTTTGGCAGAGCAGCGTCTCACCTGTGCTGGAGGGCAGGTGAAACACTACACTGCCAAAGACTCTGCAGGGACCAGAGCCGGAATAAGGCTAAATGGGGCCCTAAGCAAAGTAACTGATTTGGGCCCCCCCCATCATGTCGTAATAGAATCAGAAGATGCAGCTGCACAGCAACATGCCACACACACCGGGGCAGCCGAGCTACTGGTTGCTATGGGCAACAGCCCGCTTTCCTCTGTGGGTGCACAATGCAGGGAATAGCAGCGGCAAAATGCAGAGTGAGAGATGAATGGCTGAGACATTTGCACTCAGGGGCTGGGGCACCCCTGTGAAGAGGGCGCCAGATATCACAGCAGCAGCACTTTCACCCTGAAACTCCAGCCTGGCGATAGCAGAAAGCTCTGGACACCGCCAAACCGGAAGCCGTTCCCCAGACAGAATTACATAACCACCCCCACCACCGAACAACTAATTTCCTCCCAAACTAGACAGCCACCATGCAGCCTCCATTCCAGTAAATACGATAATCCAGCAGAGAAGGCGGCCTCAGCGGGGGAGAATGACAGCACCAGATGACTAACATTCACCTATTGCGATCTAAGCAATAGAGGTCCCGTCATCCGGAGCCCATCTGTCTCCTCTAGAGTGCTGCCGCTCTGTTACTAATACTACTTCCTACTTCCTGTCTGATCTGAGAATCAGGAACTTCAGAGCGAGCGGCTGCACTGTAGAAGAGACAGATGGGTTTCAGATGACGGGATCTCTATCGCTTGGATCATGGATAGGTGAGTGAGCATTTTCCATCTGCTGCTATCATTCTTGCTGCAGCTGACATTCTCTGTGGGAAGGGAGGGAGGAGTGGGCAGCGGTAGAGTGCACAGTAGCAGGAGGGGGACCTAGGAGGAGAGCCTGGCTCTGAAGACAATCAGCAGCGCATGGCATCATTTGACAAGACAAGACAAGATAAATAACATTTATATCGCGCTTTTCTCCTGGCGGACTCAAAGCGCCAGAGCTGCAGCCACTAGGACGTGCCCTATAGGCAGTAGCAGTGTTAGAGAGACTTGCCTAAGGTCTCCTACTGAATAGGTGCTGGCTTACTGAACATGCAGAACCCTGGTCTCCTGTGTCAGAGGCAGAGCCCTTAAAGGGACTCCGAGCAGTGCCTGTGGGTATGCCTTTAAGCATACCCACAACTAATTAATTACATCCTCACACCTACCAGCATGATGCTTGTAATTATATCCCTCTGGGTTCCTTATATTTCAATGCATTGTGCTGAATCGAGCTGTTGATTTTGGAGAAAAGTCGTCCTGTGTAATACAATGTAACTATGGAAAAATGCATATCATTTTGAAGCTCTCTTTCTCCTCTTTCCAATGATAGATAAACTGCCACCCTACGCCTTTTAGTTTTTGCTATTTTCGCGAAATAGCGAAAACTAAAAGGCATAGGTCGGCGGTTTATATATCATTGGGAAGAGGAGAAAGAGAGCTTTAAAATGATATGCATCTTTCCAAAGTTACTGCACTGCTCAGAGTCCCTTTAACCATTATACAATCCAGCCACTGCTGACAGGATGGCGATGGCTGGTTTATGTGCTGATGGGGCCCCTTTGACTCTGAATGGGGGCCCCTAAGCGACTGCTTTTGTTGCCTGGTCAGTAATCCGGCCCTGGCAGGGACCCCAGGGAGAACAGTTACGTTGGGAGGTGATTGGGAAGGAGGGTCCACAGCCGGCTCAGGGGCCCAGGAGGGAAATTTGGCCACAACAAAGAACCCCTAATGCCGCTTTTTGGCCGAGGGGTGTCTGTTGGGGGGGCCCTTGGCTGACTTTGCCCTGGGGCCCCATTGTTACTAGAACCGGCCCTGCACGCTATGTGAGGCGTTTTTTTAATGAGGTTTAACATTGACATGAAGAGGCCACATCTGATCCAGTGCTATAAGGAGATGCTTGGAAGGGCCAAAGGAGATCTTTGAGAGCCCGGTGTGAGCATTTGACCCATCTGGCAGTGGTCTGGCTGAGTCTTCTCCCTCACGGGGGGCCTGGTGGTGGACTTTAATTGATGATGAGCGCCAGGGCCGGATTTACCATAAGGCACTGTAGGCACCTGCCTACTGGCGCCCGATGATGGAAAGGTCGCTCACTCCCTGAGTGCCTCTCTCCCTCCTCCCTGTAATGACAGCGTAAATGAGAGGTTACTCACAAGGGTCTTGATATTCCACTTACAAGATCTCCCTTCAGTCATGGGCACCTCTGGCTGCTTAATACTGAGGTTCCTCTAGCTACCTTATGCCTAGTACACACCATACAATTTTCTGTAAGATTTTTCTGTTTGATTTTCTGTAAGATTTTCTGCAATTAGATTATTTTCTGTGAAGTACTGGTAGATACTGGTCATTATCTCTGGTGCATTGTCTTCTGGTTATCTCCTGCTGAGTAGAATAATGCCTAATTGCTAGGCAGATAGATGGTTAGATAGATAATTTTCAACATGTTGGAAATTATCTATCTGGCAGGTAAATCTTACAGAAAATCTTATGCTGGCTACACACGGTGCGTTCCCGCATCGAATGCGCCGCTCGATTCCCGTCGATTTGTTTATTTCCGAGCATTTCCGAGCACATTTCGATAATTTTTAGGGGATTGCCAAGTTAAGTATGGCAAATCGACCTAACGATCCATCGAAACGCGAATCAGACATGTCAGAAATAAGCGAATCGAAGGGAATCGAGTGGCGCATCGAGTGCGGGAACGCACCGTGTGTAGCCAGCATTACAGAAAATTATATGGTGTGTACTAGGCATAATACTTGGGGGCACCTCTAGCTACTTAAAGTGAACCTCCGGACTAAAAATCTACTCAGCAGAACTGAAAAGGCTTGATGTTTCTTTAACAGTTTCACAGCATCAGAACTTTGTTTTTCTTACCAAAGCATCACTTTTAGCTGCATTTTTACCTAAGCTCCACCCATCAAAGAAAAAAAGCCCGGGCTTTTTTCCCCTGATGCTGTGCAGAGCATGACGGGATTTCCTATTTTGTTATTCACGTTGCCTAGCAACTGGGAGGGGTGATCAGCACACAAGACAGTTGGAACTGTGTCTCATGCTCCCTGTCACCTCATTTCAACCAAAAAGATGGCTGCCATCAAGAAATCAAACATTTGCCTGTTCTTTTAAAACAGGGTTAGTAAGAGATTATATTACCTATCTATTTTAATTAACATAACTAATGTAACTTAATGACAGTATGTTTGTTTAGGCTGAAGTTCCTCTTTAATATTGAGGGTACTTCTGCCTACCTAATACTAACAGGCACCTGAAGCTACCTGATGTAAGGGAGAAGTGACAGCTGGGCCCGCCAGCTAGTGTTGGGCGAACAGTGTTCGCCACTGTTCGGGTTCTGCAGAACATCACCCTGTTCGGGTGATGTTCGAGTTCGGCCGAACACCTGATGGTGTTCGGCCAAACCGTTCGGCCACATGGCCGAACTAAGAGCGCATGGCCGAACGTTCCCCGAATGTTCGGCTAGCGCTGTGATTGGCCGAACGGGTCACGTGGTTCGGACCCGAACGCGCTCTGATTGGCCGAACTGTCATGTGGTTCGGGTAAATAAATACCCGAACCACGTCATATCTCCGCTATTTGTCTGTGGGTTTAGCTTTGGGTAGGCAGGCAGGGTAGTTCGCGCTCCAGCCACGCTAGCCAGGGTCCCCCCAGTCATTGTGTCGCTGCTGGGAATAGTAGTACACCGCTCGCTCAGCCACACTATATAGCATTCTGTTTACTGCCACTCTGTGTACCTCGCTCAGCCACACTATATAGCATTCTGTTTACTGCCACTCTGTGTCTGCTGGGAATAGTAGTACACCGCTCGCTCAGCCACACTATATAGCATTCTGTTTACTGCCACTCTGTGTACCTCGCTCAGCCACACTATATAGCATTCTGTTTACTGCCACTCTGTGTCTGCTGGGAATAGTAGTACACCGCTCGCTCAGCCACACTATATAGCATTGTGTTTACTGCCACTCTGTGTACCTCGCTCAGCCACACTATATAGCATTGTGTTTACTGCCACTCTGTGTCTGCTGGGAACAGTAGAACACCGCTCGCTCAGCCACACTATATAGCATTGTGTTTACTGCCACTCTGTGTACCTTGCTCAGCCACACTATATAGCATTGTGTTTACTGCCACTCTGTGTCTGCTGGGAACAGTACTACACCGCTCGCTCAGCCACACTATATAGCATTGTGTTTACTGCCACTCTGTGTACCTTGCTCAGCCACACTATATAGCATTGTGTTTACTGCCACTCTGTGTACCTTGCTTAGCCACACTATATAGCATTGTGTTTACTGCCACTCTGTGTCTGCTGGGAACAGTAGGTACACCGCTCGCTCAGCCACACTATATAGCATTGTGTTTACTGCCACTCTGTGTCTGCTGGGAACAGTAGTACACTGCCGCTCACTCAGTCACCCCATTACTATATAGCATTGCTGGAATCTGTAGTACTCTGCTCACCCACCCATACCATTGTACTGCCAGTCACTGTGTATATTGCTGGGATCTGTAGTACTTCACTCACCGTCAACCACTATATAGCATTGCGTACTCTGCCAGTCAGTGTGTATATTGCTGGGATCAGTAATACTCCACTCAACGTCAACCACTATACGAGCTCACCATGAGTTCCTCAGAGACCTCCGCTGTGAGCAGCACTCCCAACAACAGCAACAGCCAACGCCCCACGCAAGCTATAACATCCACCCCAGCAGCCAGTGGTCAGCAGCAGCCCTCCCCGGAGGAGAACGTTGTGTCCATCGGTCCGGCGCCAGAGCGATTATTGAGGGCTGCCATTGAGGAGATGATGGGGCCTGATGTGGAGGAGGAGGTCGGGCTCAGGCCAGCATCCCAAGTTAATGTTGAGGACGATGAGGGGTCTGTGTCTGGGGATGTTGGGGTGGCAGAGGTGGTGGGTGGGTCAGACTCAGGAGAAGAGTTGTATGATGAGGATGATGATCGGGACCATCTGTATGTGCCTCAGAGTCCGACCCCGGAAAACATGTTGTATCGTGTGTTTAGGTACTAAAATCTGCGTTCCCACTTCCCAGTACTACCCGGGTCCACAAATCCATATAATTTTTTGGGCAGCACTATCAAACTGTGGTACTATGAGTGAGTTGCCATGGTCCTTCTGTGCTGTCACACTCACCATCTGTCTGCAGATGGATTGTTCAACACAGCTACACCATCTGACATGTAGTCCTTGACCATCTTCTCCAGGCGATTGGTGTTGGAGGACGTGGAATGCTGTTCTGTGGGCTGCTGCATGGGTGTCAGAAAATGTTCCCACTCCAAGGACACTGCCAATACCATTCCCTTTTGGGCACTAGCAGCAGCTTGTGTTCTTTGCTGCCCTCCTGGTCCTCCTGGGTTTGCTGAAGTCAGTCTGTCGGCGTACAACTGGCTAGAGAAGGAGGAGGATGTCAATCTCCTCTCTAAAGTCTCCATCCTCAAGGGCCTGCTGGAATTGTTCCATTTTTGACCTGTCTGACACTTTCTTCAATCAGTTTTTTAACATTGTGTTTGTATAAACTATGTATAAACCCAGTAATTGGTGTTGTCCAGAATAATGAATAATAATGAATAGTGAATAATGCGCGGGCCGCGTTCAATGCAGTCTAGCATGAATTGAGCCATGTGTGCCAGAGAATCCTGCCAGACTCCTCTGTCTTCATGTTCTTGTGAGCGTTGTGATTGTTGTGATGCACCATATTCGTCACCAGCATCACTTTCTTCCTCTTCTGCTGTCCATTCCCGCTAAATTGTGGAAGTCCAACGTGCACCGCTCTGTCCCTCGGCAGTGGGGGCATCCAATTCCTGCTCCAACTCCAGCTGTTCCTCGTCCTGTTCTTTGTCATAGCTGGGACCAGCGTTTCCTGAGGCAGGTTGCCTGATGTTGGTATCATCACGCTGATCGTTTTCATCTTCAGATTCCCCCACTTGCATCATGCCAGCGGTTTCCATCTTCAACATTGATTTCTTCAGTAAACACAGCAGTGGTATTGTAATGCTGACTGTAGAGTTGTCACTGCTCAGTCACAAGCAACGTGGATTGCTCAAAATTTTGGAGGACTTGGCAGAGATCCAACATGGTGGCCCAATCAGATCCACAGAAGCTTGGTAGCTAGCTGCTGGAATGCACCTCGGCACTGCGCAAAAGCGTGCTAGCATGTGCAGCGTAGAATTCCAGCGCGTAGGGAGGGACATCACCCAGCGAGCGAGGGTGCGCTACTTTGAAGCGCTCCTGCATCTCTTGGTGAGTCCTTCAGAAGCGGTACTGGACTTTAACCACTTGAGGACCCACCCTTTACCCCCCCTTAAGGACCAGCATTGAATTCTGTGATCTGTGCTGGGTGGGCTCTACAGCCCCCAGCACAGATCAAACACCAGGCAGAGAGATCAGATCACCCCCCTTTTTTCCCCACTAGGGGGATGATGTGCTGGGGGGGTCCGATCTCTCCTGCCTGCGTGTGGCTGGCGGGGGGGGGCACCTCAAAGCCCCCCTCCGCGGCGAAATTCCGCTTCCCCCCTCTCCTACCTGGCCCCCTGGTGATCGGGGCTGCACAGGACGCTATCCGTCCTGTGCAGCCTGTGACAGGACGTCCCCTGTCACATGGCGGCGATCCCCGGCCGCTGATTGGCCGGGGATCGCCGATCTGCCTTACGGCGCTGCTGCGCAGCAGCGCCGTACAATGTAAACAAAGCGGATTATTTCCGCTTGTGTGTACATTTAGCCTGCGAGCCGCCATCGGCGGCCCGCAGGCTATTCACGGAGCCCCCCGCCGTGAATTGACAGGAAGCAGCCGCTCGCGCGAGCGGCTGCTTCCTGATTAATCAGCCTGCAGCTGGCGACGCAGTACTGCGTCGCTGGTCCTGCAGCTGCCACTTTGCCGACGCACGGTATAAGCGTGCGGTCGGCAAGTGGTTAAAAAATGTTTTTTTTTTCCCTTCAACAGAAGATCTGCCACGTTGGAGTGAGGAGGACGCCGCCGACCCCGACACCAAGCTGAACCCCGGGGAACTCCAAGCAGAGGATCTTCAGAAACCCTCAAGGCTTTGAGCAAGCTGAGGAGGATCAGCAGTCCCGACGAGACCTCTCCTCATATGTGACTGTGTGCAGTGGAGTAGAGCTCCCCAGAACAACCTCTCACTTGTCACTTTGTCACTGGTCACTTTGTCACTTTGTCACTTGTCACTTTGTCACTTGTCACTTGTCACTTTGTCATTTTGTCACTTTGTCAGTCACTTTGTCACTGGTCACTTTGTCACTTTTCACTTTGTCACTTGGTCACTTGGTCACTTGTCCAGATGATCTCGGTACACCTCCTGCGATTCAAATTCCTGCACACATTGCTCTGGGATTTGGGTGTGATGAATGATGCATCTAACTGGCCACCGGAGGCAATTAAGGCCTTCAAAACATTGAAAGCAGCTTTCTGTTCCGCCCCCATTTTGCGTCATGTTGAGTTGTTGACGTCATGTTCATCCTCGGCCTCGCCTTGCATTTCAGTTCGAGGTGCATTTTCCACAGAAAAAGGTTGTGAATCCGGGCACAACATTTGTGGCTGTTCCATTGACCTTTCACAGGTAGAAGATTGTGGGGGTGGGAATAGCTCCTCCGAATAGCCCATTGTGTCCTGAAAACTACTCATTGCATTGCTTTGCGCACGCATTTTTTTGTCCTCATGCAAGGCCTGAGTTGCGCCTGAAAGCGTGGCCTTCTCCTCCTGCGCCTCCTCCTGTTCCATCACGTCTGCTGCTGCTGCTGGGTTAGCGTTGCCGCCCGGTCCCTGTTTATTGAACCTCTTATCTTTATTACATTTATGACTGCATGGCGGTACAAAGCATGCTATCCGCACGCTTCTTGTCCTCATGCAAGGCCTGGGTTGTTGTGTCTCAAAGCGTGGCCTTCTCCTCCTGCGCCTCCTCCAGTTCCATCACGTGTGCTGCTGCTGCTGCTGGGTTAGCGTTGCCGGTCCCTGTTTATGGAACCTCTCATCTTTATTACATTTATGACTGCATGGCGGTAAAAAGCATGCTATCTGCACGCTTCTTGTCCTCATGCAAGGCCTGGGTTGTTGTGTCTCAAAAAGCGTGGCCTTCTCCTCCTGCGCCTCCTCCTCCTGTTCCATCACGTGTGCTGCTGCTGGTGCTGGGTTAGCGTTACCGGTCCCTTTTCCTGGAACCTCTTCTCTGTATTACATTTTTTGACTGCATGGCGACAAAAAGCATGTTACCTGTGCAAAGAAACATGACATTTTCCACATTTAAAAGACAGTTTTTCCTTTGAAACTTTACAATCAATTTTCTCAAAAACTATAAGCTCTTTTTCAAATATTTTTTTCCTCTTGTACCCATTCCCAAGGTGCACATACCCTGCAAATTTGGGGTATGTAGCATGTAAGGAAGCTTTACAAAGCACGAAAGTTCGGGTCCCCATTGACTTCCATTATGTTCGGAGTTCGGCGCGAACACCCGAACATCGCGGCGATGTTCGGCGAACGTTCGCGAACCCGAACATCTAGGTGTTCGCCCAACACTACCGCCAGCACATGTGTTGAAGTTTGGTGGGGGTTCTTCGGGTTATGGAGGGTGAAGTCTAGGGTGCCAGGACATCACTGCCTATTGGCTACTGTGAGGTAAATCCAACCTGAAGAGCGCTATCTATACACACTACAGCATAGTGGCACAATTGCTATGTGATTCACATGTTAATCGCGATGCTGTTCCGATTCAGAAAACGCAAGCGATAGTTTTGCAGCTAGTGGAAAATGGGCCATAATGCTGTATGTTCTCTACAATTGTGGGAGTTCTACATGTGCGGCAATTTTTGTGAATGTTTTAGCACTTTTCTTTCCATCAAGCTTTATTACCTTTAGGTTTCACACAAAAAAAACGGCGTTTTTGTTGCGGACGGTGCAATCAGGCGATTGCACCACACCGCAACATCAAAAACAGCCTTTCGGAGATTACAGCGGCAATGCGTGGTAATCACACTTCTGCTTGCAAGCCCAGCAAGAAGTGAGACTCTCTAGCACTCCCTTCCTGTGTCGGAAAAAGGAAGCGCACGGAAGTGTAATGTCACAATACGCTTCTGTGCGCCACACGAATGCGAGCGAAAAACAGTTAAAAACATCTGCAGCATCACAGCCTTACATGACTTCCGATCGCCGCATGCCGTCACTGATAACGTGCTGTTGTCATAGTGGTAAATTCAATACAATAATACAATAACATTTCTATAGCGCTTTTCTCCCATAGGACTCAAAGCGCTTAGGCTCTCTCAGATTCAGTAATTGGTAGTAGGATGAAGTATTCACACAACAAAAGTTATATTTCTGCAAATGCCAAACTGAACAGGTGGGTTTTCAGTCTGGATTTAAACACATCCAGGGATGGAGCTGTCCTGATCTGTTGAGTTAAGGAGTTCCAAAACGTAGGGGCAGCATGACAGAAGGCTCTGGGACCCAAAGTTTCCAAGTGGACTCTGGGTATGACTAGATTATTAGAATCTGTGGATCTGAGAATGCGGGGATTGCTACGCAGCTGCAACATATCTTTCATGTATCCAGAGCCCAGATTATTCAGAGATTTAAATGTCAGTAGGCCGATCTTGAATAGGACCCTCCATTCTATAGGTAGCCAGTGAAGGGAGTGCAGAACTGGCGTTATGTGGCAGCGACGGGGTTGGTTAGCAGTCTGGCAGCAGTATTCTGTATCAGCTGTAGGCGGTATAAGACCTTTTTTGGAAGGCCACTGAAGGGGGTGCAAGACTGGTGTTATGTGGCAGTGACGGGGTTGGTTGGTTAACAGTCTGGCAGCAGTATTCTGTATCAGCTGTAGGCGGTATAAGACCTTTTTTGGAAGGCCAGTGTAGAGAGCTGCATTGCTCCGAGGTAGGTATGCAAGGCCTCACAGGTTTTTATTGCTAGCTTGTACAATTCGCTAGCTGACTTGGGGGTTGATTCACTTTGTAGGAAGAGATCCCCACAATTTGGCCCAATAGGCTGCCTGTTAAGTGACAGGCAGCCTATTGGGCCAATCAAAGTGCGTGGATCTCACCCTACAAAGTAACTGGACTTGACAGGGTCCAGAGTGGGACAATTGGAGCAGCCAGGGCCGGAGCTACCATAGGAAAAAATGGGCAATTGCCCCAGGGCCCCAGAGCCTGTAGGGGCCCCCAAGTTGTCCCTCCCCCTCTTAACTGTTGCTCCCCAGGGACTCTGCAGAGTCTGTTAAGTTGGGCGTTGATTGGGGGAGGGTCAGCAGCCAGTTTAGGGGCCCAGGAGGGAAATTTTGCTGCAACAAAGGGCCTCTAATGATGCTCTTTGGTCGGGGGGGGGGGGGGGGGGGGTGAGGTGTCTGTTGGGGGGCCTCCCAGGCTAATTTTGCCCTAGGGCCCGATTGTTACTTGAACCGGCCCTTGGAGCAGCTGTTAGTTTTGGGGCAGCGCCAGTAAGTTAGTAGTGCATGCTACAGAAGCGTTTTTACTTTGAACATTTTACTTGCACTGCTAAATTAAGCTGTGCTGCTTGAGCAGTGTAGCTTAGTGAATCAATCAACCCCTACTGATTTGTATGTGAGCCAGATGCAGCCATCAAAAGAGTCATATCAGGCTCCCGAGCCATAGGTTCCCTACCCCTGGTATAGAGTAACAATGCTATAAAAAAGGGTAACGCAACCCAATGAAAACGTGTCAGTGTAAAAGGGGCCTTGCTGGTCTTTCATAAAGTGATAACAACCGTACAGAACAGTTAATACAAACCGTCCACTTGAGGATTACACGGCCAAAGCATACAAGAAGTAATAGCTGGTTCATGAGATTAGGCTACTCCGACACAGAACAGTATGGCTATTCTGTCTGTATAATAACAGGCGCAATCATTTGGACCGGTGCATGCTGGGACATTAGCATGTGCCATGAACTTTACAGCTCAGCCAGAACGGAGATACACGTTTCACAGCATGTCACTGCTTCTCGGAATCCAGCCCGGCTTTCTCAGAGAAAGAACAGGGCGATCGGCCAGTCGCGGTGCTTGCCATCAGCAGAAAAAAACATAACAGCAGGCAGAGTTCCCAGCTACATGTCACAGTTCCTGCAGCTGCTTGAAATATGTTGTTGTCCTCAGATGATTGTCTTGTGTTAAAGTCGGAGTTCCTGAGGCAGAAGCTGACATCATCACAATGTGTGGAAATGTTGACTAAAGTGCAAGAACTGCAAAAATGAGAAGTTCTGTAACGTGTTTTCAACACGTGGCACAGGTACCCTAAGGGGTAACAGTTCAATGTGGCGCAAGGCGTGCGCCACTAAAAATCAGTTTATTTTCATCTCGGGTTCACTTTAACCACTCCACCTCCGCTGCCTAACCTTTACCCCTAAACTACCCCACTACCGCCGTAGGTGAAAATAGTAAAAGCCATGATTAGTGGCAATGAACAGCAATTATGGTGCCTGATAAATAGCAGATGAACAGCGCCCACTATTTATCGAGCGCCATATTTACTGTTCACTGTTGCTAATCACGGGTTTTTACTAATGCCACCTATGGTGGTAGTGGGGTAGTTTAGGGGTAAAGGTTAGGCAGCGGAGGTGGAGTGGTTAAAGTGAACCCGAAATGAAAATAAACTGATGAGATAATACAATTTAATCAATTGTAATTATGCTCCTACTTCTAAAAATGACTTTAAAAAATGGTTTTACTTTATATTTAACCAATTAAGCCTTTTGGACGTAGCTGATATGTCCAAAAGGCTGCTGCTGCGTGCTTCCGCAGGAAATCGCGCGCGCTCCCGTGCCACCGCCCGTGAAAAAATAGTTTCACGTCCCCCCCTTTACTTCCTGTAAGCATGATTGCACGCTTACAGGACGGAAAAAAAAATTACTGAGGCCATCTTGTGGCCAAATAGTAACACTCGCTTCCATGCCTAGAAATTAACTCTTTCAAGCAGCAAAATAAAACAAGTAAAGCAGCCTGGTTATTAATATGTTTTGTACTGTACAGACACATGTTTACCTCATCATGTCACATGTCACCATGGGTAAACTTTAAGGGTTAGGCCCTGGGGGGGAGTTGGGGTTGGATAAGGTTCCCAAAATTTCACAGGTGTGATAGCTCCTATTACAATGGGGCTCCTTCTACTCTCCATACAGAATCATTCATATTGCAGAGAACTGCAGGAGTAGCCATAGTACCCCAAGGTAATCAGGTGCACCAAAACTCCATGAGATAGGATAGTCACAGGGCCGTTTCTTGGGCAGTGCGGGCAGGGCGACCGCACTAGGCGCAAACCAGCAAGTAGATGAAGGGGGCGCAGGCAGAAGAACATTACCGCTAGGGAGCTGGTGACGTGCGGTGCAGCCAAATGGAAGAAGAAAGAAGATTACCAGCGCGATCACCTTCCTTGACTACTCTAAAGGTGGCCATACACTGGTCGATGTGCCATTAGATCAACCAGCTGACAGATCCCTATCTGATCGAATCTGATCAGAGAGGGATCGTATGGCTGCCTTTACTGCAAACAGATTGTGAATCGATTTCAGCCTGAAACCGATTCACCATCTGCTGAGCTGCTCCTGCCGCCTGTCCCCCCCCCCCCCGTATACATTACCTGATGCTGGCTCCCGGGCATCTTCTCCGCATTGCACGGCTCTGTTCCGGCTCCATCCCGGCTCTTCCTGTGTTACTCCGTGACCAGGAAGTTCAAATAGAGCGCCCTCTATTTGAACTTCCTGGTCACTGCAGTGACACTGGAAGCGCCGGGATGGATGGAGCCGGAACAGAGCCGTGCAGCGCGGAGAAGACGCCCGGGAGCCAGCCTCAGGTAATGTATACTTGATCGGATCGGCCGCCGCTAGCGACGCGCACTTTACCCGCGGGCGATCGAGGGTAATTTCCCGCACGGCGCGATCCACGGACCGATCCGATTTCGGGAGGAAATCGGATCGGCGGCTGCGTTTACCGCGAACGATTGGCAGCAGATTCGATCCCAGGATCGAATCTGCTGTCGAAACGGCCGCAAATCGAGCCAGTGTATGGCCTGCTTTAGGCTGCCTGCGTCAGACTTCAAGTCATCATCATGTCACCACTGCGTGATGACACCTGATGTCTTGTAGCGGTACTGCAGGCTGTCAGTGCGCAGCACCTATGGAGGAGTCGGCTTTCCAGGCTCTCATCGCATGTGTGTTTTCCTGCTTCCTCCTGGATGAGTGGCTGGTCACTAGAAAGTAGGCAGATCTACTTGTGACCTGTGGCTGTGTTTCTGTTCCTAAAGAGTAAGGGTTCCCGAGTCCACGGGGGGGAGGGGGCGCAATTTTTACACCTTCGCCCTGTGTGCAATTTAGCCTACAAACTGCTCTGGATAGTCATCAGGGGTACACGACTCAGCAGGTGTCACAGCACATCGGGCTCAATGCACAACTAATATACTACTGTTAGGTGGACAGACCCTTTTAAAGAGGAACAGGATCCAGAGAGCCTGTACTGTAAGGCTTTCTGATAATGCAGCCAGGATCGTCGGGTGTTAGTGGCAAAAATTCACTCGCTCTCCCATAAATCATTACAAGTCTGAAGCTCTACCCCTCCATCAGTAAAGCCCCCATGGCATTTTTTTTCTAAAGTCTTCCAAAGCTTTGGCCACACCCACCTGTGTCACCTCAGTCGGCCCCTAACTCGGCAGCCGTGGCGGCGTATCTAGAGGGGTGCAGGCATGGCTCATGCCATGGGCGCCACAGCACCATGGGCGCCATGGCCGTCTCATCCTCCCTCTGCCCCCTCCTCTCTCATGCTCCACTGCCATACTGAGGGATGCCGCTTGTTACTTATACTTGGGGGGCTAATTCTAGCAACCTGTACTGGGGAAGCTACTTATATGGAGGGGGGCTCATCTAAATACCTATGCTGGGAGGGGGGCACCTCTGGCTACCTATACTGGGGTGGACATACCTCTGGATATCCATACTGAAGGGAAACCTCCAGTATGGATACGGGGCGCAATTTCAGTGTTTGCCATAGGCGCTATATTACCCAGATACGCCCCTGGCCTATAGGCAGATGGCAAGCTGGGAGCGGAGCACGCCAATGCAGTTGGGGATGGCCACAGCTTCGAGAGACTTTAGATGGCCGTGGTGGTCTTGCTGATGAAGGGGCAGAGTTTCAGGCCTCTAATGATTTACGCACAAGCCTTTAGCAACAACAGTCTACTATGTGTATAAGATACATAACCAGCTATAACCACACGGTGACCCTGTGTATTTAGTATCAGAGGTCTTTCTACAACCTGTGTCTGTAAAAGAAAGACGTGATTAAACTTGTTTGTATTCTTGGTGTGTAACAGGGAAGAGAGTCATTAGCCTTGAGGCCTTAGTAATATCTGTTTCTCCTGCATTTTACATTGCTGTGCACAGGGGTGTAACTATAAGGGAGCAGCCCCTGCGATCACAGGGGGGCCACAACTACTAACCTTCCCTCCCTCTGATACAGGGGACTATACTTCAGATCAGGTGTTATTGTGGCTACACTTGTTATGGGTGTGAAGATCATGATGGCCCCACTTGTTTTATGACCCTTGTGAAATGGGCCCCAAGGCCATGAAGGGCAATAAGGGGAGGTAAGGGAAGGGGTGTGAATCAAAGTTTTGCTGGGGTGCCCCATGAATTGTAGTTATGCAGGGCTAGTTGTAGACTTTTGCCGCCTGAGGCAAACTTGTGATGATGCCGCCCCCCCCCCCCCCCTGATAGGTAGTATATTTGCCCCCAGTATAGGTAGCCTTGAGGTAGCCAGGAAGTGGAGCAGTGGGCACAGCGGTGGGGAGGGGGTCGGACCCTGGGTCCCCCCGGTCTGCGCTCCCCCTCCAGCTATTAGCACAGTGTACAATTATCAGGCAGTGGGCGGGGAAGCGATGACTCTCCTCCTTCTGTGTTCCAGCGCTGAGCTCCGCAACTACAGTGGATGGCATTGCAGGAAGTGACGAGCAGTGGAACAAAGCGCTGGAACGTAAGGAGGTGAGTTATTGCTTCCCTGCCCTAATAGATGGAGAGGGAGTGCAGACCGGGGGGGATCCAGGTGAGGGAGGGGAGGTCTGACCCCCCCTCCCCACTGCTGTGCCAGCTGCTCCCCCTTCCAGGCTGCTAACCCCTCCTGCTTGGGGCCCCCCCACCCACGGCCAGGTGGGCGCTGCCACCCCACTTCCGCCCCCTGCCTCACCCCGCCTCATGGGCGGCCCGGGGCCCCTGGCTGTGCACTGAGAAGCTAGTTTATCATTTTCTTTAATACAACCCTTAAAACTCTGCTGGAAGTAGAGAAACATGTGAAAGGCTTCTTTAGGGCATTTCACTGTTAGACTAAGCAGGCGACTGGCTGCTCTGCACAGCAGTTGTTCTTTGTGGATAGTCTCAGTTTGTGTGACATGTGGACAATAAGAAGTCCCTGGCACCATATTCTATATACTGTTAGAGATCTGCGTATACATATGGAAGAAGTAGGATTAATCTGCATAGTGTGTCTTCACAGCATATAAATAAACTGCATTCCTTGCCTAACAAAAACTGCAGCTTTAACCGCTTCAGGCTCAGTGATCTTTCATCTCTCTCTTTATGGTAAAAGGTGATAAAGGTGCTTTCACGTAATGGCTACTATAGGTCATGGTGACAGTAACTATAGTGAGGGACATCCACTGGTAGAGACCACCAACACCCTCTTAAAGCCCAGCTTAAGCCTGGTAGCAAGTCTGCTGCAGGGGATTTCTGCCACAATCCCAGCCAGAGCCAGATCTCTGGAAGGGCCATAAAAGCCCGGGTCTTGAGTGGCTGCCGCCTAAATGCATGGCTGGATTCGGACAAGGAGGTGGGGTTGCTACTGGGAAAAAGAGGATGCAAAAGGGGAGCAACATATGGAAAAGGGCGCTGCTGCCCATGACTAAGAGGCTGCTGTACATGGATGGCCCACATGGAATGGGGGGAGCTGTTACTTATGGAAGAGGAGCAACAAGAAAGATGGCCTAGAGACGCAAAGGTATAAATGTGTCCTTGCCAACTCTGAATTTTCTGGAGGAAAGCAGGAGCATAACTTGACTTAATAGGGCCCCCCCCTGCAAAAATGATAGTAAGGGGACCCTTTGATTCCAGAACCCCATGATAGTCATGTGATCAGGACCTGGCGAATGGCAAGAGGGCATGTTTTGCTGTTAAACAGCGTCTGGAAGGAGGAAAAAAAATTAGAGACGCTCCCGCTACTTGCTACTCTGCATGGTGGGAAGAGGTGGCAGGGACTTTTTTTTTAGCAAATGGGGATGTTTTGTTTGCTAATTGGCTGCACTTGCGTTGGGTAAAGGGAGGTAGCCTCTGGGCCCCCCTGCTATGGGATCACAGGGGTGATTGTTACACCCATGGAGAGAAGCTAGGGGGGCCCAGGTTTATCTTTGCCCGGGGCTCCAGGCCCCCATTGGAGCTTGAATCGGCCCTGACAGCATGGGGTCCCCGGTCCCCCCTCCTGCCTGAAAAACGACATTTTCTGTGACATGTTCCTACCAGTGGCCGTGACCTCCACTGCAATTGTGGTGATGATAGCATGTCTGGACTCTTTACAAGTAACTGGAGCAGCTGACATATTAGACTTCAATGCAAAAAGTATTCCAGCTTTTAGGGCAAATGACAACTCCTGCAATTCAGGCTCAGAAAGCCAAATTCCTATTCAGAACTGGCCATGCTGTAACCCTGATCTCATCTGTACCTGCTAAACACACAGCCAGCTCATAGCAGCAGCACACTTGGCACCACATGAGACTGGAGTGATGCTTCTGAGGGGCCCCTTGCGCCTCACATGAACAGTCACACTTTGCGTTGGCGGATAATAAGCCTCTTGCACATGAAACACGGAGGGGTCGCCGGCCCTATCTGCTGTCAGCTGAAATATGCACAGATTCTCCATTAAACCGCAGCTAGCAATTACCCTGTATGCCGAGTCTCATGTAAAGCACTGATTTCCGGCTCTGACCTCACTGCTCGCTCATATGCCCCCTTCATCTTCTGGCTTTTAATGGATGCTAATCAGCTATAATGTAGCCTCACTGCCTCGCCCTGGGTAATGGTGCCTGTAATGCATGCTAAACAATGACTGCTTAAACTGCATTTTAAACAGCAGCAATAGACACTTTGCCACCTCTTGAGAGTTCATTCGGTCGTTGAGTTTATTTGTTCAGGTCTCTGATGTGCCATTGTGGCAGCCAATTTTTTTGAGTGAGCCACTGGTAGCAATTCCTCCATTCACTAGTTGTGAAGCTATGTATGCAGGCCCGGTCTGTCCATGATGCCAAGTGAGGCGACTTCCTCAGGCGGCAGAGGTCTGGGGACAGCACCAGGCAGAAACAGGAAGTGAAGAGAGTGCCTGGCCAAAAAATACTGGGGGCAACTGTACTTGGCTAACCTATACTGGGGGCAACTGTACCTAGCTACCAATACTGGGGGCACCTATACCTGACTACCTACCTATACTGAGGGTGTTTTTGGGGGGGATCACCGCAGCTATAATGCGCAGTGCAATTTTTCGGGTGCTGTACGATCATTCCAATTTCGGTGTGTGTGTGGGGGGGGGGGGGGGGGGGGGGGAGGGCATCCTAACAAGTTTGTCAAAAAGTCTAGAACCGGCCCTGTATGTATGCCTTAAAGCTAGCCATACACGGGGCCGGAGGAGCTTCCATTAAAGCAAAGAGGCAGTTGCCGGGCCCCTCTGTGCTGCCGGAACTCCAGGTTGTTTCCCTCAATTTCTCCTGGGGCACCTGCAATATGTGTGGCTGGTTGCATGGCATTGCAGTGCTGTGTAGGGGAAACAGAGGCCACACACGTCTGCACTACAGCCCCCACAATCCCTTGTATCGCCTACTACTTCTAGCAGGTGCCCACTCATTGGCTAGGAGCAGTCACCTGGTACTAGCAGTATGCATAGCAAGGGATTGTGGGGGCTGTAGTGCAGACGTGTGTGGCCTCTGTATCCCCTACGCAGCAATGCAATGCCAAAAATGGATCACAACTACCGCAATTGAGGTGGACGTGGGTGGGCCAGATCGGGGGTCCTGGGGGGGGGGTGACTTTGGAGGGAAGGAGAGTGGTGGGGGCCCCAGGTTACCTTTGCTCTGGTGCCCCCATGTGGCTTTAACCGGCCCTGGCCGCAGGGGCTGCTCCCCTATAGTTACCCCTCTGGGTGTACCGCTGCGAAATGTACAAATTATGTATCAAGGGGTACTTGAGATACTACGACGGAAGCCAGAAGGATACTTGGCAAACATCGGCTTTCATAGCGGTTTACATTCTGTAATAATGTTGGGAAATGCTGTCCTTGCACAATAATAGATGATGCCTCAAATAAATACACCATATAAATGGCAACATTATGGGCAAATCACAACGTATTCTCTCTAGCATTGTCGTCAAGGGCAGGCTAATTTAGTACAGGGATGAACAATCGTCTCACTCAAGCGATATTCTTTCTTGACACTTGTTTCCAAGCATAACAATGCCTTATATGCTGAGAAGTCATAAACAGTGACACAGTTCTTGTGAATGTGTGGCGAGAATTCTTACTGCCACTGTGCCACTGTATCAGGAAATATCGTCACTCTCCAAACAATGCATCAGGAGATGTGATTCTCGGGAATGGGACTGAGTCATGCCTGTGTAGCCTTCTGGAAATGAAACAAGAGTCTGGCTCTGCGCAGGGGGTTAATGTAGCTCCTGTCTAATTGTAGAACTCATGCAGTTTTACCTTGGCCCTGCCGAAATCAAGCAATCTGTAACTCCGCTTATGCAGCCGATAAGTATTGCCTGAGGCCAGGGCTGGCGCTGCCATAGAAGCAAATGGGTCAATTGCCCCAGGGGCCCCTGCGCTGCCAGACTCTGCTATCTGTTCTCCTCCCGCTGCTCCTAAAGGCCCCTGCACATTAGCCGCATATCCCTAAATAATATCACTTAATATTATTGTGTCTATAGCAGAGTCGTGGAATTTTAAATACAATTTGGGCACTGTCAATAGCCGAACCCCGGGCTACTTCTCCATCTGAGTTGCTACGAGAGTGTTTAACGCCAAACGGAATTACAGTGGCAGCAGGGTGAGCCGTCATTCGTCTCACCCTGCACCCACTTACAGGGCGACTGATACATACAAACCCAGGGAAGGGGGCCACTAAAGATCAAGGAACTGTATGGGGGGGGGGCATTAGACACTATAAGGGAAGGAGGTGGCCACTAGACATTGAGGTTGGCTGATGACTTAGTCCCGGTGTTCACTTTGTATTTGAGTTTGACACCACTGATCTAGTGGTGCAAGTTTTCTGTGATTATGACAATCCTTTTTATATTTACTGTTTCATATAAGGGAAACCAGATTGCACTCAACTCCATAAAGTTTTAAAAAAAGAGGTAAAGTAATGCCTTGTTATCACATTAGTCTAAAGATGGCAGAGGCCACCACTCTAGTGTGTGTTCCCCTCCTTACCCTGCCCTCCCTAAGCCTATAAACAGCAGACTGTCATCCAAGGCATCAAGCCCTAATTCCTACTGTGCAATAGTCATTATTAATGGCCTCAATTCACTAAGGGTATCTCCTGTCTTTAATAACTCTTCTGAGCTGTTTTACAGTTATCACCATGGTGATATAATTGTGATAACTGTAAAACAGCTCTGAAGAGTTATTAAAGATAGGAGTTAACCTTAGTGAATTGAGGCCAGTACTAATACACTTTACGCATTAAAGCAGGGGCGTAACTAAAACCCACCGGCCCCCCCTGCAGAAATTCTGAGTGCCCCCCCCCCCCCCCCCTGGGGCCCGCTCAGGGTTGTTTTGGGGGGCTGGAGGGGTCGCAGCATGAGGGGAAAGCCATGGCCACACTCGGCGGGGAGGGGGGACGGTCCCCCCCTCCCTCACCTCGGGCGCTCCTCTCCAGCCTCAATTACTGTGTGTGGGCAGCAGATCCACATACCTTCCGTGCGTTCCAGAGCAGATGCTTCTCTCTCTAGTGTCTGACGCTACTTCCTGTTAAGTCGTGTCAGAGGCTAGAGAGAAAAGCATCCGCACTGGAACGCACGGAAGGTATGGATCTGCTGCTGCCCGCCGCTGCCCACACACAGTAATTGAAGCTGGAGGGGAGTGCAGAGGGGAGAGCCTGAGGTGAGGGGGGGGGGCGTCCCCCCTCCCAGCCGAGTGTGGCCATGGCTTTCCCCTCATGCTGCGACCCCTCCAGCCCCCCAAAATGGCCCTGAGCGGACCCCAGGACCTCCTGCGTGTGCAGGGGCTGCAGCCCTTATTGTTGCGCCCATGCATTAAAGTGAACATTAATTGAACCTACAAAAAAAAGTTTCACTTACCTGGGGCTTCCAGCAACCCCCTGCAGCCGCCCTGTGCCCGCATCGTCACTCACCGATCATCCAGTCCCCCGCCGTGACTCAGTTCCATTTTCGGTGAGCGCGTCTTCAATCACTTTCCCGTCCCTGTGGAGGTCTTGCGTACGTACGTAGTACGTGTACTGCGCAGAAGGCACAAGAAAGCCAGGGACAGGAGCGTGATCGAGGACGTGAGTGGCCAGCGCCTCGCAGGCGCACTGCTCGAACACAAAACTGAGAAACGGCGGGGGAGGGGGGGGGGGGGGCGGAGGCGGATGATCGGTGAGTGACAGCGCTGGCACAGGAGGGCTGCAGGGGGCTGATGGAAGCCCCAGGTAAGTGAAACTTTTTTTTGTAGGTTCAGTTAAAGGACCACTATTGCGAAAAAAAACCTGTCGGTTCTGTCAGATTTCTACTACCTACTGTAAGTGACAGCAACATAGGAGAAAAGTAATTTATATCTCATTTTAATCTGGAAGAAACATACTTCTGTTTTGTATGTGTTTGTATATTTGTATGTGTTTTATATGTATTTTACATTTTACATTTTTCATGATAGTGGTCCTTTAAGTTTCCATTTAAGGGGGAGACCAGAATTCTGAATCACCTGATCTTGACAGTGGGTTCCCCACACCCACTGACTCATATCTGTGAGGTGGGAGTACAGACTTGCTACATGATTCTACCCGTCACACCACCAAAAGAAAGATTTCATAATTTTGATCTTCTAGATCCATTGATGGAAATCTGACGTATTCCATGACTTATGAAAGAATAGACCCATGGATTAGATACTCTTCTTCGTGTTGAAGAGAGCTGAGAAATACATCAAGGAATACAAAAATTGGGAAAAGAATGCCTTTTCCTAAATTTAACAACTGCCATAAATCTTCAAGAGTGAACCGGGCCTGATTTCTCTGTTGAATAAATTGGGCTTTTAAAATTTCAAGCAGGAAAATGTTGTCTAAGTAGTGAAAAATCCAAATCCTTATGTCCCTTAGAAGATCTTCCTACACCACTGTGATGAAAGATCTCAGTGACGAGATAAAAATGTAGAGCTGTGACCTAGAGATGGCTGAAAATCTGCTGTGCAAAATCTCAGGAATTATTTAATGTTTTGATAAATCGGTACATGAGATTTAATTGTTTGGTTGATGATTATAGTGATAAAGGTTGTAAGAAATCCAGCATGGGAGATGGGAAGAAAATAATAAGTCACACTCTTCACCACATACACTAGCCTTAACTTGGGTGTCAGTATCTACAGTATGTCTGCTGGGGAACCAGGAAACCAAGCTCTGAGGAGTAAGTTCACCTAGATATTCGTAGCTGACACCTCATCTTAGAAAGGGGTAAACCAGGGCAGGAGGAAGTAGAAGTTAATAAAGGTCATGGTATAGAAAGTTAAAAAAGAAGATCGCATACTGGGCTTAACACTAGGATTTATATGGAAAAAAAGAGTCCTATCATGATTAAAAAAGGGTGGAATCAACTCATTGGAGGCACAAAGAAATGTAAACGATCTGTTATGTCCATTGTCTGCCTATTTCCGCTAACGAATCTGATCAGAAGGATGGGACTGATCCAAAAAAGGATTGTTTCCATTAATCTGATCAAATCCGTTAACAAGAATTCCGCCATTATTGGGCATAACCGATTGTTTCCAATTGATTACTGCGGCCGATTGATCATTTGTACCATTAATGGGCACCTTGAGACAGATTCGGTTTTACCCTTATTTTTTCCTGCCACATCCCACAGCAACCCAAAAAATGACAAACATACGACCCCGCGGCAGGGTGCCAACAGGGTCATATGCATAGTGCTGCTGCCCCCACCCTTCGGGGGTCAGTTACATACTCCAGTCCCTGCTGGGCAGGAAGTACATCACTTGGATTCTGTGGTACTGACGTCAGGCTGTGCATGCGCGCCGTGACACACAACGCTCAGTTGTTCACACGTGTGTCGCCAATAGATTTACCTTACCACAAGCACTGTACATTAAGTGCATTAGGTGTTGTTGTCCTTGCGTCGGCTCGGAAACTTCCGGCACACCGCAACAGACTGCAATAAGTGTAAAAGTCTCCCTAGACTTTCATTGCTTTTGTGGCAAAAAAGGGGAAACAATGCAGGTTTAGCCTGCTAGTGTAAAAGGGGCCTCAGAGTTCTTGAACAGAAGGCAGTATGATTTTTTTTTCCTTAAAGGGATACTGTAGGGGGTCGGGAGAAAATGAGTTGAACTTACCTGAGGCTTCTAATGGTCCCCCGCAGTAGTCCTGTGCCCGCACAGCCAGTCACTGATGCTCCGGCCCCGCCTCTGGTTCACCTCTGGAATTTCAGACTTTAAAGTCTGAAAACCACTGCGCCTGTATTGCTGTGTCCTTGCTCCTGCTGATGTCACCAGGAGCGTACTGCGCAGGCCCAGTATGGTCTGTGCCTGTGCAGTACGCTCCTGGTGACATCAGCAGAAGTGAGGACACAGCAACACAGGCACAGTGGTTTTCAGACTTTAAAGTCTGAAATTCCAGAGGTGAACCAGAGGCGGGGCCGGAGCATCAGTGACTGGCTGCGCGGGCACAGGACTACTGCGGGGGACCATTAGAAGCACCGGGTAAGTTCAACTCATTTTCCCCCGACCCCCTACAGTATCCCTTTAAAGAAAAGGAATTGTCTCGTTGATAAACAGGCTTTTATTTCAGTCACATTGCATCTTGCAGGCTTTTATTTCAGTCACATTGCATCTTAGGCAGACAGGAACATCTAAGTGGTTTAGACCTGTAGCACTTATGTTGCTATAGCGACCTGGTCACATTGTGTGATGCCCTGGCAACAGAAGTCAGGGGATCCTATCTGGCTGCTCTGTGGTAAAAGGGCAGAGCTCTCTGTCTCTTCACTCTAGTATGAGGGCTTGAGAAGGGACGGTCTGTACAAGTCAGAAAGCCTGACAGGGGAGTCTAGCAGCTGTGCACAGGGATAGTCAGTGAGGGTGTGACGCTGGACCATATCCAAGAACACACAAGACTGGAAACACATCCTGAGACATGATAAGAGATGGAAACAAGCCCAGCGTAGATCAACAGCATCTGCTTGGCAGGAGTCTCTTGCACTTTCACCAACAACGCTAATTGTTTGTCCAGTAATTAATGAATATTAGGCAACACTGAAGAGTGTGGTGATGCTGTGACATACGGTCATTTTTGTGTAAGATGTTTATGAAAGTGATGCTTCTATTTTCAAACTCCTGTCCACTGTGTCCAGCCAATTTTCTTTTTTTTTTCTTTTTTAAAGAGGAACGCCAGTAAAATAAAGTAATGAAAAAAAGTGCTTAATTTTTACAGAAATTATGTATAAATGATTTAGTCAGTGTTTGCTCATTGTAAAAATCTTTCCTCTCCCTGATTTACAGTCTGACATTTACCACATGGTGACATTTTTGCCTGGTGGCAGGTGATGTCTGTGGAAAGAGATGATGCATTTTTAGCAGTTGGAAACAGCTGTTATTTCCCGCAATGCAACAAGGCTCCCACAATGTGATGTCAGCACCCTGGTGCTGACATCACACTGTGGGAGGGGTTTCACCACAATATCAGCCATACAGAGCCCCCGATCATCCGTTTGAGAAAAGGTAAAGATTTCTCGTGGGATTCAAGTCTTAGTTACGGTTCCTCTTTAAATCGTGGTCCGTCCACCCCCCACATATGCTGCAAGACAATCACAACTTGTCATCATTCTCCATTATATTTAACTCTGACTGCTAGCCTTGCAGCAGGGGCGGAACTAGACGGGAGCAGCACCTGCAATCTCAGTGAGGCCCAGAGCTGGGGGGAAGGGGGGGGGGGGATCGGCTACTAACATTCCCTTCCTCCTATACAGGGGACTATGCTTCAGATCAGGTGATTTGTGGCTACACTTGTTATGGGTCTGGAGATCATGGTGACCACACTTGTTTTATGACCTTGTGAGATGGGTCCCCAAGGCCGTGTAGGGCACCAAGGGGAGGCAAGGGAAGGGGTGTGAACATTGGGGGCCCCAGTTTCTTCGGGGGGAGGGCCCATGAATTGTAGTTACACCGCTGCCTTGTAGCACTCCCCGTATAGTACAATGCTATACAGCTATCAGTCCTCCACAACTGCTTCCCTTTGCATACTCAAGAGAGGTTTCTCAGCCTGTCTGATCACAAGTTTCCTAAAGAGGAACTCCAGCCTAAACAAACATACTGTCATTAAGTTACATTAGTTAGGCTAATTAAAATAGATAGGTAATATAATCTCTTACCCACACTGTTTTAAAAGAACAGGCAAATGTTTGATTTCATGAGGGCAGCCATCTTTTTGGTTGAAAGGAGGTGACAGGGAGCATGAGACACAGTTCCAACTGTCCTGTGTCCTGAGCACCTCTCCTAGTTGCTAGGCAACGTGAATAACAACATAGGAAATCCCATCATGCTCTGCACAGCATCAGGGGGAAAAAAAGCCCGGGCTTTTTTTCTTTGATGGGTGAAGCTTAGCTAAAAATGCAGCTAAAAATGATGCTTTGGTAAGAAAAACAAAGTTCTGATGCTGTGTAACTGTTAACCTCCTTGGCGGTCTGATTCTTTCCAGATTTTAGGGTCTAAAAGCGGTGCAATTTTTTTCCACTCTTTCAGACCCTAAAACCTGAAAAAAATCATTCTGGCAGGGAGATCTGCAGCAAAAAAAAAAAAAAAAAAAGTACCTTCCTGGGCTCCTGTGCTGCAGTTTTCTCTTTGCCCACAAGATGGCGCTAATATACATATAAACGAACTTCTCTATATTTCTCTAATATAGAGAAGTTCGTTTTCAATATTAGCCCCGCCCCCGATGACGTCACGCTGCCACCACCGCTCTGCTGCTGCCACCACGGCTGCGCTGCTCCAACTGGCTGCCGGGTCCCCGGAAGAATAGCGGGGACATGGGGGATCCCGGCGGCCAGGGAAAGACCCCACACTGCCGGGGAGAGAGGCTGGAGTCCCGCTGCGCAGTGAGATCGCGCGCGGGACTCCAAAACTACAGGTAAAGCTCTGCAATGCCTACCCCGACCTGAGCTCGGGATCACCGCTAACAGCTTCTTTTTTCTACCCCGAGCTCAGGTCGGGAAAACCGGCAAGGAGGTTAAAGAAACACCAAGCCTTTTCAGTTCTGCTGAGTAGATTTTTTGTCCGGAGGTTCACTTTAAAGCAAACCTGAACTCAAAAAATAAGTCAAAATAAACATATGCATGTCATATTTACCTCATCAAAATTAAAAACAATGGTGCATGAGCCAGCCTGGGGCCCCGGGAACTCTCACTACCCGGGGCCCCAGAACCAGCATCCAACACCATATGTGAGCGCAGCCAAACCCCTGGAGCTGCCACCCCCAAGGCCTGTCTCCTGCTGCTCCTCGAGCAGCAGGAGACAGGCCTTGGGGGTGGCAGCTCCAGGGGTTTGGCTGCGCTCACATATGGTGTTGGATGCTGGTTCTGGGGCCCCGGGTAGTGAGAGTTCCCGGGGCCCCAGGCTGGCTCATGCACCATTGTTTTTAATTTTATTGTAGTATCCCATGCAGTTTAGTTAGGAGGGGGGCAGATGAGAGGGAATATCCTGCATGCTGGTGCCCCCTGCTGGTCATATAGCCATTGTCTATATGCAACTGAAGCCCTCTCCAACTGACTGGCTGACTTGCTCAGCTTCTGTTTGATTAATCACTGCAAGCTAGGTGTAATATATGTGTGCACTTCTCATTGGCTTATAAGCAGCCTGCAGGCTTTATAAAGCAGCAGAGAACTGTTTGGGAGTGAGTTTCTCCATTTGTATATTTACCTCATCAATCTTTTTCTCCTCTCCCGCGTCCAGTTTGTCCACTGTGATCAATGGAATTCACCATCCTCCATTTTGAAAATGACGATGACCCTGTAACAGCTTCCGGGTCAGCACTCCGCTAATCAGTAATATTGCACACTTGGGAAACATAAACATTACCTTGCACATCAGTTGTCCTTTCAGTTTGTTGGTGCTATGCTGAAAAAAAAAAACAGTGCAAGAGCCCCGTGGAGTAGAGTAAAGTTGAGGGGGAGATCTAAAGGTGGGGGCCACAGTCGACTCAGGGGCCAGCAACGTGAATATGCTGTGGGAGTTGGGGCAGGATCAGGGGCCCCCCAGGTACATTTTTACCTAGGGCCCCATTGTGGCTTGAACCAGCCCTGACTGGAAGATCATCGTGACAGACAAATGCCATTTTGTCAGAGAAAAGTCATTAGTGCTGCTTCCATAATTGTCACAGTACAGGTCCTCTTTAAGATTGTGACCTGTTACCTGTTGGGTTTGTCTGTCAAAGACGTATTGGTTTAAACCAGCCCATAAAAAAATAATTGGCAGATCTTTCAAATCCATGTTTGTCCGCTGCTCAGACTGTCAAAAATGCTGGACACTGAACCTAGCGTGAAGTTGTGAACCGAGCCTCAATAACCTTGTAGGATAAAACAAATGCTGGCATCTGCATGAACTCTTGGAACCATCAGGTCATGCATGGTCACCCAGATTAGTGAGATGTCCATGATTCTGCCAAGAAAAGTCAAACACACCCTCCCCTTTTGATCTAGAAGTTGTATGAATGATGCCTTCGCTCGAGTTTCTTTCTAATAAACTTGCCAATTCAATAGCCTACAGAACGCTTTCATCCTAATGTCCTATAACTGTCTTGCCTTCCATCTTGTTACACTTGGATAATGACAGTCACCATAAAAACCTAACAGACAGAAACTGCCAATCTCTTCATTCTACTTCCCTTCCAAGTTGTTGGCATCACTAATACGTTCAGCTTTACTGTACAGAACTAGAAAGCAACCACAAAATTATAAAATAGGATACCATCTGAGGTTTCTCATGCGCGCAAGATTGCAAATTCCCATTAATGGTATCCTAGTTTCTCACAGGAATAGCATGCTTCTTGGAAAGGATTTATTAGAAGGATCTGTACAATCCCCTGAGATACTGAGCAACCGAGAGGCCTCAGATGTTCCAAACAAGTCCATGTTGTGGAGCAGTCCAAGTGGCTGGAGATACTTTGATGGCAGATTCTCGTAAAAGATTGGCATGAAGGACAAGAACGTTAAATCGGGTTGCATCAAGCCTGTGTTTCCTGTGCATACATTTTCTGCATATTCTTTTCTGAAATGCATATAAGTAATGTAGAGAGGTTTCTTCTGCTTATACCAGTGGCTGGTACACCTCCACCAATATTCACTTCTGGCCAACCAATGATCCACTTAAAGTGATAAGATTGTCTATAGGTGAAAAGTGAATTTTTCCATTGCCAAATGATAGGACATGACCAATAAATGATCATTATTAGACATTAAGCGATCAGGCATAGCAGTGCACATAGTGTTCTGTCTGATGTTCCCACTTAAAGAAGAACTGTAACCAAGGATTGAACTTCATCCCAATCAGTAGCCGATAACCCCTTTCCCCCAAAAAATCTTTACCTTTTCTAGAATAGATCATCAGGTACAAACGTAAGGCTGATTGAGGTGAAACCCCTCCCACAGTGTGATGTCATGACCATGGTCATGACCGTTTGCTGTCTGTGAACCTCATTGCATTGTGGGAAATAACAGCTTTTTCCAACTGCCAAGCAGTATCTCCCTCTGTGCATAGAACTCTCAGCAACGAAAATTTCGTACTGATCACATGGCAAAACTAAAAATGTCACCACATTTCACAATGTAAATCAATGAGAGGAAAGATTTTACAATGGGCAGACACTGAGTAAGTAATCTATAAATTAATATTGTGAAAAAATAAGCAATTTTATTAATTTTGCTATTTTAACTACAGTTCCTCTTTAACCTAAGGAAGAGGATGGTAGTGCATTTGCGGGTAAAGTGCACATTCATGTGCAAGGGCATGTACCTGCACTCGCACGGCCACTTCACATCGCCTATGGGCGGTCAGGAAGTGGTTATGGTTCCCTTTAATGTTGTATGAAATTGGACTTAGGGTAAGTGGCAGGTTGAAAACCTTAACACTGAGTCAGGGGCGCAAGTAGAAATCATTGGGCCCCCTGCAAAACTTAGGATGGGGCCCTCCTTCCCCCCAGAACCCCCCTGGCCGCAGAAAACCGCATACAGAAAACTGACAGACAAGTGTGCTCCAGGCCTCAGCTTATTACACTCACTCTGTCCTCTGATGACGCAGAACTGGCTCTGCAGACTCTTCCACCATCACTACAAAACACAGCACTTGGGAAGGGGTAGAGAAGTTTGGGGCTGGGCACTGTATACAAAAGCTTGCTGTGCACTGAATAGGGACTGTCTACAAAACCTTTGTCTGCAAAACTTTATATGATTCAGTGACTGAGCAGATGCAGTCATTAGAACAATTGTGCAGAGAATAGAAAGCTTTTTCTCTCTGTGCCCTTAGTTGTCAGTCTCTCAGGACAGGGAAAAGAAACTTCTCCCCCCACAGGGCCCCCTGCAGCTTCTGGGCCCCCCTGCGACTGCATCCCTTGCAGGTTCTATTGTTACACCCCTACTCTGATGGCTGGTTTACACTGTGCTGAATCAGAGTAACCATCACAACACAGATTCCGTGCCTTTTTCATTGGAATGGCAATGCTTCCATCGTGTACATAAAATGTGTGCTGCAGAGTGTTGTGAGCTGCAATATAAGTGCTGCCATTTCAACATCTGGGAGGCAACGGACACACTGACACAGCACCTTCAGTGTAAATCTAGCCTAAAAGCATGTACCCAATGACGAGACTTTTTGCATGATTTCTCCTGCGAACAGCTATTTTTTTACACAACCTGCGATCGTTTCCACAATTTCACGGCATGGGCACGTGTCCGCGATTACACGAATGATGCTTTGCGATGCACGGCTATTATGACCGTCACAGAGGATCAGATCTATAAGATCCCAGACGACTCCCGCCCAAAGTGGCTCAATTGTTTAAACTCTTGTTTGCCCCCATCGTGTGCCATTGCGTATTCCGTCGGTGGGGGATGGATCGGGGAACGCTTGTTTGTCAGGTCGTGTCGCCGTGGGTTCCCTAATCCATTTTCTGGTGATTCTTGGGGATTCTGGGGATTCTTCCAGCCCCGAGCAGCAGTCTCAGTCCCTCGCCGCAGCTCCGGTGGTCCTCGGTGTCCCCGCTTGCCACCCACAATGATGGCGACCTACCGGCGGGGTCGGCTCTTCAGCGCCTGCGCAGACACATCAATCCACGTCATCTGGCACGTACTGCCTGTGCACAACTACTGTGCAGGTACAGTAAGCGCCAGATGACATAGACGCATGTCCGCGCAGGCGCAGAAGAGCCGATCCCGCCAGCAGGTCACCATCATTCCAGGCGGCCATCACGGACACAGAGGACCACCGGAGCTGTGGCGAGGGACTAAGACTGCTGCTCGGTGAGACTGATGGTGAGTTAATCATTGATTTTTTACTTCACATCGGAAGTCCTTTAAAGAGGAACTCCATTGAAAATAATGTAATAAAAAAGTGCTTTATCCAAATACTGCTGTCAGAACCATGGTCCTGACATCACACTGTGGGAGGGGTTTCACCACAATATTAGCCATACAGAGCCCCCTAATGATCTGTTTGTGAAAAGGAATAGATTTCTCATGGGAAAGGGGGTATCAGCTACTGATTGGGAAGAAGTTCAATTCTTGGTTATGGTTTCTCTTTAAGGGAAGATTTGATCAAGCTACATGTTACATATATGATAAATGTACATTTTCAACATGGTTATACATTGGGGGGGGGGGGGGGGGGTACAGTGTCTGAGTGCAGTGCACACACCCATACCAGGTGCCAGTGACGTCCATGTTGTTTGTAGCTAACCATGAACATTTTGTGCCTGGGACACCCCAGTGATATCACTGTTAAGGCTGCCATGTCTCAGTACCAGGCAGCAGATCAGGATGATACATCCTCTGGTCAGTCTGTGCCCATACAATGATCCGTGTAATCTCACACTTATCTCCTGTTACTGGACAGGCTGAACCAGACACTTCAGTTGGTCAGTCATCCTTCTCTCATCATGGTAATTGGAAACATTATCTCAAATCAAAGTGTATACTCAGTAAAAAAAAACATCATCTGTAGTAAGCAGATATGATCTTCTGTATTAAAGAGAGCCAGTAATGTTTGCTACTTTTAGTGTTCAAAAGGGGTTTTATTGAAAATCTTTTAGGAACATGGCAGGAAAAGCAAATGCATTCAAATAACAGAAGAAAACAGTAGGAGTGCTAGTGTTAGGTGTAGCAGTATTTGGAGTGCTAGTGTTAAGTGTATTGGAAGAAGGAGGGCTAGTGTTAGGTGTAGCGGTAGTAGGAGCGCTAGTGTTAGGTGTAGCGGTATGTGGAGCACTAGTATTAGGTGTAGCGGTAGTAGGAGGGCTAGTGTTAGATGTAGCGGTATTTGGAGCACTAGTATTAGGTGTAGCGGTAGCAGGAGGGCTAGTGTTATGTGTAGCAGTAGAAGGTGGGCTAGTGCTATATGTAGCGGTAGAAGGAGGGCTAGTGTTAGGTGTAGCGTTAGTAGGAGGGCTAGTGTTAGGTGTAGCGGTAGCAGGAGCGCTAGTGTTAGATGTAGCGGTATTTGGAGCACTAGTATTAGGTGTAGCGGTAGAAGGAGGGCTAGTGTTAGGTGTAGAAGTAGTAGGAGGGCTGTGAGGTGTAGAAGAAGAAGGAGGGCTAGTCTTAGGTGTAGCAGTAGTAAGAGGGCTAGTGTTAGGTGTGGTGGTAGTAGGAGCACCACACTAGTGTGTTAGGTGTAGCGGTATTTGGAGTGCTAGTGTTAGGTGTCACAATAGTAGGAAGGCTAGTGTTAGGTGTAGCGGTAGTAGGAGGGCTAATGTTAGGTGTAGCGGTAGTAAGAGAGCAAGTGTTAGGTCAGGTGTAGTGGTAGTAGGAGGGCTAGTGTTAGGTGTAGTGGTAGTAGGAGGGCTAGTGTTAGGTGTTGCGGTAGTAGGAGGGCTAATGTTAGGTGTAGCAGTAGTAGAAGAGCTAGCGTTCGGTGTAGCGGTAGTAGGAGGGCTAGTGCTAGGTGTAGTGGTAGTAGGAGGGCTAGTGTTAGGTGTAGCAGTAGTAGGAGAGCTAGCGTTCGGTGCAGCGGTAGTAGGAGGGCTAGTGTTAGGTGTAGTGGTATTTGAGGCACTAGTGTTAGGAGTAGGGGTAGTAGGAGGGCTAGTGTTAGGTGTAGCGTCAGTAGGAGGGCTAGCGTTAGGTGTAGCTTCAGTAGGAGGGCTAGCATTAGGTGTAGCGGTAGTAGGCGGGCTAGTGTTAGGTGTAGTGGTAGAAGGATGGCTAGTGTTAGGTGTAGTGGTAGAAGCATGGCTAGTGTTAGGTGTAGCAGTAGTAGGAGGGCTAGCGTTAGGTGTAGTGGTAGAAGGATGGCTAATGTTAGGTGTAGTGGTAGAAGGATAGCTAGTGTTAGGTGTAGAGGTAGGAGGAGGGCTAGTGTTAGGTGTAGTGGTAAAAGGATGGCTAGTGTTAGGTGTAGTGGTAGAAGCATGGCTAGTGTTAGGTGTAGCAGTAGTAGGAGGGCTAGCGTTAGGTGTAGTCGTAGAAGGAGGGCTAGTGTTAGGTGTAGTGGTAGAAGGATGGCTAATGTTAGGTGTCACAGTAGTAGGAGGGCTAGTTTTAGGTGTAGCAGTAGTAGGAGGGCTAGTGTTAGGTGTAGCAGTAGTAAGAGGGCTAGCGATAGGTGTAGCAGTAGTAGGAGGGCTAGTGTTAGGTGTAGCAGTAGTAGTAGTAGGAGGGCTAGTGTTAGGTGTAGCAGTAGTAGGAGGGCTAGTGTTACATGTCACAGTAGTAGAAGGGCTAGTGTTAGGTGTAGCAGTAGTAAGAGGGCTAGCGATAGGTGTCACAGTAGTAGGAGGGCTAGTGTTAGGTGTCACAGTAGTAGGAGGGCTAGTGTTAGGTGTCACAGTAGAAGGATGGCTAGTGTTAGGTGTCACAGTAGTAGGTGGGCTAGTATTAGGTGTAGCAGTAGTAGAAGGGCTAGCGTTGAGTGTAGCAGTAGTAGGAGGGCTAGGGTTAGGTGTAGCAGTAGAAGGAGCGCTAGTGTTATGTGTAGCAGCAGTAGGAGGAGGGCTAGTGTTGGTAACGTGGTAGTAAGAGAGTTAGTGTGAGAAGAGGGATTAGGAAAGAGAGCCACAATAGTGCAGTATGCCACTTCAACTGATAATAATAACAATGTGTATATGAGATTATACTCACAAATCTGGGTTACCCCACAGGTAACCACTGAAATAGCAGTGAGGAGGATTAGATCCAATCCCACTCAGGTTAAGAATGTCGCTCTCCATACAAATATTAAAAAGGGGGTAACACCCCTCCACCAAAGGTGGACTCTCAGGATAAATATTTTGGAACAGAAACGCCAGGTCACTCAGGATAAGAATATTAATAAATCAGAATAAATCATTTCACGGTTATACTAGTGGTTGGTTTTGGCTCATACAGGTTTCTGGAAGGATGGGGGGGGGGGGGGGGGGGAATAATGTCCAAAAGCCAAAAGCCGAGGCTGCCATACTACGGCGCCACCAGAAAAGGGTGCTATTGGTGAACTTACCTCTCCCAAGAAGACTCGACAGTCCGTATTCACTGAAAATAATTTCTTTATTCAAGGGTCCTCCAAAAAGATATGCAGCGCTCCAGAGGCGCTATTCTTAGCTTTGAGATCAGACAAGTTCCTCCTTGTATTGCCTGAAGAAGTGGGTTAAAGCCTGCGAAATGCATTGCACATTTTGTTGGCGTACCCTTGAAAAAAGAAATTATTTTCAGCGGATACGGACTGTTGAGTCTTTTTGGGGGAGGCAAGTCCACCACCAATTCCCTTTTTAAATGTTTTTAAATGTTCTTATCCTGACCTGGCGCCTCTGTTCCAAAATATTTATTCTGAGGAATATATTGTAGTCTAAAAATCAATCCCTGCTACACTGATCTAGTTTATGAGTTTTATTCAAACATCCTTACGGCTTTATAACAATACACTTTGTCAACAGAAGATGAAGATACGTCAGTTTCAGCTGCGGAAGAAAGGAGAGTAAAACTGAGACTTTCTCTGTAGTTAGGAAGTGTCTGGTCTCTCAGGAAAGTGAAACTCCTGGCTCACGCTGTTGAAGCAAGCTTTGAACAGCTGCCAGTATAGCTATCCCAACAATGGCTGGCACGCCCCATAACATAAATACATCCGGACACAAGGAGCCCCAGGGGTTAAAGAGTACAAGTTTACATCCAAGGGTTTCCTAGAATCCTCAGAACACTGGGATAGAAAACAGATAAAATCTGCTGCCCAGGATGTATTTTTGATCAATCTCAGCTTCCCTGCTTTAAAGAGAAGCTGTAACCAAGAATTGAATTTCTTTCCAATCAGTAGCTGATGCCCCCTTTCCCATGAATCGTTTCCTTTTCATAAACGGATCATCAGGGGCCTCTGTATGGCTGATATTGTGGAGAACCCTCCTCCCCCCCAAGTGTGATGTCAGGAAAATGGTTCTGACATCACAGCCATACTGCATTGCGGGAAATAACAGCTGTTTCCAGCGGTTTCCAACGGCCAAAAAAGCAAGCAGTATCTCCTTCCACTGATATCACCTGCAAGCAGTAATAATGTCACCATGTGATAAATGTCAGAATGTAAATCAGGGAGAGGAAAGATTTTACAATGGGCAAACACTGACTAAATCATTTATACATAATTATTGTAAAGACTGAAGCACTTTTTTCATTACATTATTTTCACTGGAGTTCCTCTTTAAAGTGGAACTGTAAATTGCTGTGTATCAAACAGTTTCACTTACCTGGGGCCTCCCCAAGCCCCCAGCAGCCATCCTGTCCCGCACCGGTCCTGCACGATCCTCCGTTCTCCCGCTGGGTTGCAGTTTCGTTACCGGCAACTATGCCTGCGCACCCCAAGCTACGCAAAGCTTTCTTCGCATTCCAGCCCGCAATAAGGGGCGGGAACGCAAACAAAGCTATGCATTGCCCGGGGCGCACAGGCGCAGTTGCCGGTTCCTTACCATAAGGCACTGTATGGCACGTGCCTACAGGCGCCTGATGATAGAATGGCAGCTCAATTTCCTCCCCTAGTGCCTCCATCCTTCCTTATGCAGTCTTGAGTTGATCGTAAATGAGGTTACTCACTCAGCTCTCGGCATTCCACTGATGAGATCTCCCTTCAGTAGGGGGCACCTCTATCTACTTAATACTGAAGTTCCTCTAGCTACCTAATGCTAAGGAATACCTGTAGCTACCTATGAAAGCAAGAGAAGTAAGGGAGAAGTGACAGCTGGGCCAGCCAGCACACTTGTGGTGCGCTTCAGTGGGGGTTTGTAGATTCATGGGGGGGTGAAGTCTAGGGTGCCAGGACATCTGTGCCTATAGGCTCCTATGATGTAATTCCAGGCCTGGATGTTCATTTGCTTATTGTCAGAAAGGAAGATCTCTGGTTGGACCCTTACCAGCCCGACCTACACTGAACTCTCTATTGTAGTCCACACAATTGGCCTTTCGCTTTTACTGCTCCTCTACAGAGAACATTACAGGCCGCACCATGTGTTTACAGCACATGTGCCAAACTCCAGGCCAGGAGGGCCTGATCCATGCCGGTGGTTAGGATGGACTGAGAAAGAGACGAATGTGTTCTACCTGATGGACCACGTCTTTCCTGATCAGTCCCATCAATTAATTTGAGCTGTGTCAAAAATGAGTGAGGATCTCGGCCCTCGAAGGACCGGTTTGACATCCCTGGTTTACAGCAATTGTATCCAGACTGTGCCCAGAACATTCCCAGAAATGGAACAATTAATGAAAGTTTGTTTGTCTCTTTAGCTGAGCGCTTCTACCCAAAATCCCCCAGCTTGCAACTATCAGCTAAGAAAACCTTTAGCTTGTTTTCCACTTATAACACCACAAGCGAAATGAAATAGTACATTTGCCCAGAGCAAACAAACGTTATCATGAAGCTTGATTGGTTCCAGTGGGCTCCTGTCCAGTGTTTGTTTGCACCTGTCTTGTTGAATCAGCCACACTATTTCCACCCGTAAAACCTCAGAGCCTAAGCTCTCCTATGTCACCGATAAATGGTGAGGCTAAAGCTAAGCACTCACCTCGCGATGCAGGGAGATGGCTCCAGCGATGTCTCCCTGACGACGATCCATCTTCCTCCATCTTTTGGCCAGGCGGGTATGCACAATGTTACATGACATGATCTGCCAAGTCGGTTGTTATAGCCGTGCGATGCTAAGCGACGTTCGCGTGATCGTGCACCTGTATCCATGTTGTGAGATCACGTAAACGTCCGCCCATCGCTCAAAAAAATCGCCAGTCAGGAAAATTGTTGATAAATTTGCAAGGTAGGTACAAGCCTTAAAGAGACACTGAAGCGAAAAAAAAAACCTATGATATTATGATTTATATGTGTAGTACAGCTAAGAAATAAAACATTAAGATCAGATACATCAGTCTAATTGTTTCCAGTACAGGAAGAGTTAAGAAACTCCAGTTGTTATCTCTATGCAAAAAAGCCATTATCTCTACGACTTTCAAAAGTCGTGGAGAGGGCTGTTTTCTGACTTTTATTATCTCAACTGTTAGTTAACTATTTACTTTTCCTTTGGCAGAGGAGAGTTCATTAGTTCACAGACTGCTCTGAAATAATCATTTTGAATGCTGAGTGTTGTGTAATCTGCACATATTAGAGAATGATGCAATGTTAGAAAAAACACTATATACTTGAAAATAAAAATATGAGAATATTTTCTTTGCTGCTAATCTTCTAGTAATTATTCATAGTACACAACCAATTCATTATATCATATATATTTTTTCGCTTCAGTGTCTCTTTAAGTTTCCACTGTCCAGAAGCATGCAAATCGCATGCAAATTTTTAGATGCAAAATTCAAATGCGAATGCTAAGTAGCATACAAATGTATGCGATTTTTACATCCAAATTCACCCCCCCCCCCTCCCAAAAAACAATTGGGTACAATTTTTACAAATAAGGAGGTCCTATTGAAACTATTGATTGCATATGTAAAAAGCTTATGCAAAAATGCAAAAGGGCCTGTTTCCACAAATTCGCAAGGCAATTAAATTTTATGGGCCTGTTTGCATTAGATGAAAATTGCAACCAGCAAAAAAAACGGATAACCATCAGGGGCGTAGCGTTTGCTATGGGGCCCGCGGCAGCCCTACGCCACTGGGAGCCCGTACCTCAGAGGACTCGAGGAGGAGAGTGGAGCGCCCCGACCCGACCCCACGCAAGCTGCCTGCATTGTAAGTGAAAGTATTAATAATGTGCCTGGCACTTGCTGGGCCTGGCTGATGTGGACGGAGGTGGGTGGGGGCTGGGGAATGGGGGCCACATAGCGACTATTTTCTGGTGAATGCTCCCCACATAGCGATCATTTTCTGGTGACTGCTCCCCACATAGCAATTATTTTCTGGTGAATGCTGCGCACATAGCGATTATTTTCTGGTGAATGCTCCCCACATAGCGATTATTTTCTGGTGAATGCTGCGCACATAGCGATTATTTTCTGGTGAATGCTCCCCACATAGCGATTATTTTCTGGTGACTTGGAGGGGTGTGGGAATGTTAGGGTGGAGGGTTCTGGAGGAATGTTTGGGTGGGAGGTCCGAGAGGTGCGTTGGGTTGGAAGGTCGTTGGGGGGGGCATACAAAAAATTTGCTATGGGGCCCAGTCATTTCTAGCTACGCCCTTGATAACCATATTGCTATTCTTTGGACTTTGCATGCAGGAAAATTGCCTGTGATGCAATTTTCGCATTTTGCATGTTTTGGCATACACAATTAATAATATGAAAAGGACTTAAAGTTAACCAGAGACGTAGCACCCTCATGTATTTCACCATAAATATCAGTGGCAACATGAGAGAAAACATCTACTCTGCTCTCTGTTTCATTCTTCACTGCTCAGCCTGCTTGTTATCAGCCCTGATAAAATCCCAGACTGAGCATTTACTCTGGCTTTGCTCAGGAATCATTATAGCAGAGTCTGTCTTCTTTGATGGGTTTTCAAGCCCAAGCCTGCCCCCTTCTGGCTCTGCTATAATGACTCAGCTATAATGATTCCTGAGCAAAGCCAGACTGAGTGCTAAGTCGGGGATTTTATCAGGGCTGATAACAAGCAGGCTGAGCAGTGAAGAATGAAACAGAGAGCAGAGTAGATGTTTTCTCTCATGTTGCCACTGATATATATGGTAAAATACATGCGGGTGCTTAGTCTCTGGCTCACTTTAAAATTGCACACACAAAAAAAACAAAATTCACATTTAGGCCCCTTTTACAATAGGAAGCTTTCTTTGTGTTGCTTTATCATTTCTGCACACAGGGTAAAGCAACAGCAATGAAAGTCCAATGGGGCCTAGAACACTTACCCCGTCAGCGGAGGTATGCCTATGACCCTGTCGGTACGCTCTGTAGGGTCATATGAATGTGGGGTTTTTTTTGCGTTGCAGTGCGATGCAATGGGGGCGGAGCATTGCACTGGCCAGATGTACAACCAGTCTTAAAAGTCACATATATGCGTGTGCTATTCAAATCCGAAAATTTAAACGTGATTTGCATGCTTCTAGAGGAAACGTAGCCAAAGTCACATTGCATGCAATATTTCTGCATGCGAAGTTTGAAAAATAGCAGGGATGGTCAGAAACGCCCGATTCCGCTGAAATTTCCGATTTTGTGATTTCTGATTTTGCGATTTCCGAGGAGTATTTTATTAGTCATTTTTTGCATCAGAGAATGCAAAATATGAAAAAAAAATCGGAACAACGAAGAATGGAAAATCAATCTTGTGATTGGTCTTCTATTAAAAATTTGCTGAAAAATTCTGCATTCTCTGATTGCTCCAATGCGTCCGAGTTCTGTGATTGGGCTAAAATGACCGTTTTGCGGTAAACCGGATTTCCGCGGAATACAGATTTCCAATTTCCATTTTCTGATCGGAAATACGGAAATTTCAATGCCGCGCAATCCGGGCATCCCTAGAAAATAGTAACATGGTTGTTTGTTTTTGTTTTCTTCCCCTGGATACGAATTTCGCATTTAGGCTCATAGGAAATGATTGTTGTGCGAATTTGTGTACTGAAAAAATGCATAAATTCACACTTAGTGGAAACAGGCCAGAAAGGATAACTGGGAGCCGAAGGGTTAATCGCAGTCGGCGTGTGGATGGAAGTGCTTTGGCCAGAAATGATGCAAGTCCTGTAATAAACATTACAGTCAGTGCAATACCTCTGGGGGTGTTTATTATAAGTCACCACTTGAGTCACATACTTGGCTCTCTGATTACACTGATCACAAAGCCCAAAACTCATGTTATGGCATTTCATCTCGGTGTTTATTTTAAATAACCCTTTTGTTAATGTGCAATAATTCTCACTTTTTAAACAGCACAGATATGTACAATAGCACACAAGTGAAACGCGTTTACCCTACACGTGCGGACTTACGAAGTTTGCTGGTAAAAAAAATAAGAGCCATACCGGACGCCCACTACGCGATATTATTGATAAATTACATATTAAAATGATAAAAACATTGAATCCAACAAAACATTTTTTTTTTTAAAAGCCATGCACCCCCCTGATCGATTTCATTAATGTTAACAGAGGCAGTTCATCGGGAGATCAATTTGTTACAGGAAGCGGGTGGTTGTGGGGGGAGGTAGTATGAGAGTGAGGCTCCATATTTTAGAGGTGAAGCAACAGGTATGGGTAAAGAGTACTGTCTTGAAATAATGAAGGACAAAAGTTGAAATTGAATTTTTTGCATGACGCGTTTCGCTGGTTTGCAGTCGTCTTCATCAGGTAAATACCTACATCAAACAAGAAGTACGTTTCTTCCAGAGTAAAATGAGCCATAAATTACTTTTTTCCTATGTTGCTGTCACTTACAGTAGATAGTAGAAATCTGACAGAACCGACAGGTTTTCAACTAGCCCATCGCTTCATGGGGGATTCTCAGCATGGCATTTATTCTTTTGAAAGACACACCGTGAAAATGAGTTATACAAAGATGCTGGCCAGCCTCCCTGCTTGCTGCACACTGTTTTGGCAGTTGCACAGAGCAACTGACATTCACTAAGTGCTTTTGAAAATAAAGAAAACCTTAAGAACCCCTATGAGATGGGCTAGTCCAAAACCTGTCGGTTCTGTCAGATTTCTGCTATCTACTGTAAGTGACAGCAACATAAGAAAAAAGTAATTTACGGCTCATTTTACACTGGAAGAAACATACTTTTTATTTATATGTGTTTACATGTATTTTAAATGTTACGATTTTTGCAATAGTGGTCCTTTAAAATAGTTTTGATAGTACTTTTCAGCTACTGGTACTTTTTTAATTGCAAAGTGCAATTGAACAGAAAATGAAAATTTATCTCCAAGGAGAAAACTTAATTGCATAGGGGTCCTAATTTCTTAATATTGTAATTAGTGTTTATCCTAATGGGTTATTTTGCATCATAATTAGAATTGTGTGCTAAATGGACAATTACGTAGTTACGAATTTCACTGCAAAATTTGAACTCATTACTAATCCTAGTATAAGGTAAATATTGATGATTTACCGCATCTTATGAGTGTACTACATATTTTATAGTTTATATTATAGAGCCAGTCGCACCAGTGCGGTGTGGTGCAGCATGCTGTAGCGTTCTGTGCATTATAAACCACAACTCCCTTCTGTCATCTCTCCCTGACTCTCATTCTGCAATGTTCTTGCACAGCCTGTAATGAGTTTCTGCAAAACAATTTTTTCAGAGTAAGGGAAAGTCTGATAAGAGCATAACATTGGCCCTGTTTCATGCTTTTAGGAATCCAGGGAGTTGTACCGATCTCATTACGCCACTGGCATTCAAAGTATAGGCCGGGGAGAGAGCTTCTAGGAAGAGGAATATTAAAATTGCATAGCTTTCTCTCTCTCCACTGAAAACAATTGTGAATCATCAGCTGTATTGTCTTTTGGAAGAGAGCAGATGCAGACAGCTGTGTCTCCGGAACGTCCTGGCGTTACACAGTGTGCCGATATCAGGCCACCGCTCCTCATAAACATGTTTATGCTTGCTTCAATTACATAAGACTTTCTCCTCTCCTCCACATTCTATAATCAATGACTTCTACTGTCACCTGCTAACCTGTAATTAGCCCAGATCCCTTCTGTACTCTTATATAAAGCTCCAGTCACATTGTTACCCAGAATTCCCTGGACACGTCTGACAGCCGGTGAGTCACGGAACCATTAAGAATGGTGAAGCGGTTGACAGAAGTAACACCCTCATCGCTGGCGACGGCTAATGACATACAGGAAATACAGGGCTGATGTATAGATCACAACCTCTCAGAGATGGTGAAATTAGACACTTGAAACTTACAGTATGGTTACGATAGTTGATAGAAAACCAGTAACGTCAGCTCCAATTTTTTTTAAAGGACCACTATAGCAAAATATTGTACAATTATAAATACATGTGGACACGTAGGTAGCTGTGAGAAGTACATGTCTCCTAGATTAAAATGCACTATAAATAACTGTTCTCCCATGTCCCTGTTGCTTTATAATATAAAGTAAGGATTTGACAGGTTTTGGACTAGTCCATTTGTAAAAGATAAATGAGATACTGATTATCCCCATACAGAGATGGACTAGTCCATAATCTGTCAGATCTGTTGGATTTTTACTGCCTACTGTAAGTTACAGGGACATAGGAGAAAAGTAATTTATAGCGCATTTTACTCTGGTAGAAATGTATTTTTTATAAGTATGTGTACACATGTATTTTAAATGTTAAAATTGTTTGCGATAGTTGTCCTTTAAGATATATTAATTTGGGGGTTTTTTCAAAGCAAAATATAATACTTCTTGGTCAGATTATTATTTTCTTAGACGTGCCTATTGCATATAATTGTTTAATAGTCTGTGTCAAAAATAGTTTTTTTTCCAAATAAACAATAATCTAGGGCAGTACAATGGAAAGCAGGTAGATTTGGCATGAAGTTGGTGCATGGCATCCAAACATAGCGGCGCATAGCTCTTCGCTTGGAAATAGGACTCTGCTACAGCCGTAGTGGAAATCAATGTTTGCTTCCGAAAACTAGCTGCAACTATTGCCGATAATTCTAGAACCCAAATTTAGTGCACTCACAGAAACTGGGCGACAGGAGGAAGGAATAGGCCCTGGAAGTTAAAACTGAAGTTAATGGTTAGGCAAAGATTAGGAGAGTTAGTTTTAGGGATAGCTTCAATACAAAAAGAGGAGAAGGGGAGGGGAAAAAACCAAGAGCCCACTATGGTGTGGTATGTAAGGGTCTGCTGCAGGAGACAAAACTTTGACAGCTGAAATAATACCCGCAAGTGTTGGTTACCACTTAGGCAACCACTGTAAATGCAGGTGGGGAGATAAGGCCCGACCCCACCCGGGTTAAGAAGATGCTCTCTGTAGAAGCAAGAAAGGGGTGACAACCCTCCAACAAGAGTGGACAGCAACTAGACGGATATAGTATAAACAGTGTTGCCCATGCACCGAGAGACTTCTCACAGTTACTCCTCTATTGTCTGACGAAGTGTGTCCGACTCACTAACCGCGTCGCAAGTGGAGGAAAAATTCCAAAAAGTTGCGCTCTATACTGAAATAGGCCCATTGTGTCACCTCTTAGAAGGAAAGTCCACCACTGCCTCCCACTTTTAAACTGTTTATAGTGTATTTTATTTTTTCTGGCACCTCTGTTTATCCTATATCAGTCTAGTTTTAGGGTTATTGTATGGGGATGCTATCCCTAATTGTTGGGGTTGAAAAGATAAGATTTGGCATCAGGAAGGAGTTACCAATTTAGGGGGCAATTTAGGCATCAGTGAGAGGTTAACATTAAAACAGGAGGTTAGGTTAATGCCTCAGGAAGGTGTTTTAATGATAAGTGGATTGGTCAAGTTCAGGTGTTCAAAATGAAACGGTTTGAATATGGACATAAGCAATGGGGGTGGAGGGAAACTTTTCAGGTGGCCTTTGAATTCCATCCGCCATGTTAGTATTCACCTTATTGGGTTCAGCTCAAAGTTTTTAAATGTGATTGGGATCAGGTACCTCATGATCCCTGTTTTAGGGGTAGGCTTTCAAGAGAAATAGGCTTGTGGAAACCAGTTTACAAGATCAGAGATAGGTAAACAGTTTTATTTGGGCAAATTTAGTAGCACATCGCAACGACGATGGCGCAATATCTAAACCGGTTGGGAAGAGGGACTGGGCATTCTCTGACTGCAGCTGATGTGTACATGCGTACTTTGTGTACGAGGCCATTTTATACTACAGGGTCCTTGTCATAGGGGCCTGCAATGTAAGTGATTGGACACTGGATTTTACTGCTTAAAAACGTTATTAAAACGTTTTGAGGTTAACAGAGTTGACTCATCTTCTGACTGTTTTCCTTGATGGCGTTCACCTGTGAGCACAGGTGACTGTAGGTTTTTCTATACTGTGACTTTGAATCAACGGTTCTCAGTATATGAGAGCTGAGGCTATATTACAATATATTCAGAGCAGCCAATGGTTAGCCACATCTGTGCATGTCACATTTCTGGAATCACCACAAAGTGAAAGTGTATCTAGAGAACATTAGTAACGAGGCATGTAAGGTCTTGACATCGCTATGGGTGTGACAGCGTTTAATCACGCTTTACTCATGGGTTCACGTGATAGGAGGAATGTCTGATCGCAATGTCTGAGGATTATTTTTAGAAACAAAAAGTTTCCCTGATTGTCACACTCGATATGTAATTGGCCAACAAGAGTCAACTCTGCATTTATTGATGATTTCTAAATATGGTCCACATTGCAACATTATACAGTCTCGGCTCATTGTTTACTCTGAAGGTTGGTAAATAGAAAGAATAAAAAGCGAACTTTATTATGAGCTTAAAACTGAGCTCTAGGCAAATACCACAATTGTGATTTAATCCAGTTATGTGTTCAATAAAGATTGAGGAAATACTTTCTTAGAGGCATTATGAGCAGATATTTTTTTTTTCGTCATGCCCATTTAATCGCATACATGGCACTTTAGCACAGAGGGTCTTTTAGCGTAAGGCCCTGATGTCGCACAAATTCGGGGGAGTGGTAAATACTATTCCCCTTCCGAGTAGTGGCAACTAGTAGGGAGATGTAAGATGTAATTCGGGGTCCAGCAATTGCTGGATTCCCGGATCACCCGTGCACGGGGCGTGGACTGAAGCATTATTGCTATAGCCGTTCCAAACTTTAGCGCTCGTCGGCCACTAAAAAGCCCTGCATCACATTTAATCTCCTGCATTGTCTGTGCTCACACTAGGAAGGCGAGGCCTGCACTGTAAACCAATCAGTTCCTGCTTTATTGCAAATTTTTTTTCTTTTAACAGTGGGAGGTCCATTACAGGAGGTGATGGCAGAATAATGACTTGTGGTCATCGCGGTGCAGTGGCTGGATAGTGTAATGGTTAAGGGCTCTGCCTCTGACACAGGAGACCAGGGTTCGAATCTCGGCTCTGCCTGTTCAGTAAGCCAGCACCTATTCGGTAGGAGACCTTAGGCAAGTCTCCCTAACACAGCTACTGCCTATAGAGCGCGTCCTAGTGGCTGCAGCTCTGGTGCTTTGAGTCCGCCAGGAGAAAAGCGCAATATAAATGTTATTTGTCTTGTCTTTTTCACACATCGGTCCACTCAGCAGAGGAGAGAGGTTTCCAAGGCTATTACATAAAGAGGACCTTTACTGAAAAATTGTAGTAGGGAAAAAAGGAAGTCTATACATTACAAAGTAAGAACAAAAATAGAAGATAAAACAAATGATTGATATTCGCTGTAAAATTGGCTCATGTTGCTTGATCCACCTCGAGCCTGCGAGTCATCATCATAACTACAATTAGACATAAAAGAAAACAGACAGCACCGACTGCTATTACTGTAAACCTATCCACTAACAATGTGATAGGCTAAAAGGTTGTGTGTATATATATATATATATATATATATATATATATACACTGGAATGCAAAAGTTTGGGCGCAACCTTCTTAATCGTCATGATTTTCCTGTATAAATCGTTGGTTGTTATGATAAAAAATGTCAGTTAAATATATCATATAGGAGACACACACAGTGATATTTGAGAAGTGAGATGAAGTTTATTGGATTTGCAGAAAGTGTGCAATAATTGTTTAAATAAAATTAGGCAGGTGCATACATTTGGGCACCACAAAAAAGAAATGAAATCAATACTTAGTAGATCCTCCTTTTGCAGAAATTACAGCCTCTAAACGCTTCCTGTAGGTTCCAATGATTCTTGTTGAAGGTATTTTGGACCATTCCTCTTTACAAAACATCTCTAGTTCATTCAGGTTTGATGGCCTCCGAGCATGGACAGCTCTCTTTAACTCACACCATAGATTTTCAATTATATTCAGGTCTGGGGTCTGAGATGGCCATTCCAGAACGTTGTACTTGTTCCTCTGCATTAATGCCTTAGTGAAAACAGGTGTTATTACTCATTCAACGAGGTTCACATACAGGAATTTGTCAGGGCCATGGTCCTGACATCACACTGTGGAAGGGGTTTCACTTCAAAATCAGCCATACAGAAGTCCCTGATGTTCTATTTGAGAAAAGGTAAATATTTCCAGTAGGGAAGCGGGTATCAGCTACTGATTGGGATGAAGTTTAGTCTTGGGTTAAAGTTCCTCTTTAAAGCAACTGATTATTTTTTTCTATTTAGCCAGTAACTGTTCACTACAGGTCAGACTTACTGTGTGCCCCCTGCTGTAGAGACCTGTGCAGGTCTAATTTTTTAGACCCGCACCCGACCCATAACCCGATTAAATCAAAACGGGTACTCGAACCTGACCAGCATTTTGGGTAACCCGCAGGTACCCGACCTGATGCCCTGCGCGGGGCTAATTTTTCAGACCCGCACCCACAGACCTGCAACCCGCTTTCAGGTGAATCTGGTACCTGCACCTGACTCTGCTACCCACAACCGACCTGCACCCCGATTAAAATCAAAACAGGCAACCGAACCCGACACACATTTCTGGTAACCCACGGGTACTTGCCCCGATGCAGGCCTCTACCCTGCTGCACTCTGTGCCTCTCCCCTCCGCCTCTGCTGAAATCCCTTCCTGTTCCCGGGGCATTTTGTGCATACACAGATAACAATCACTTCCATCCCACACCCACCACAAATGTAGAAATTGGACAAAAAATCCTGCCAGGCAGCAGAAAAGCACCAAGAAGGCAGCACCCGTGTAAGCAGGCATCATGATGTCTTGGAGGAGTGGGCACAGAAATGCACTTTTCAAGTTTGTATTTAATATTTATATAGCACTCACAATTAAAGCTTGGCAACATGCAACATCACTTCCTACACACCATTCTCTAACTACCTCCTTACCACTCCCACTCCTCAGTATCCCATTTTTAATTGACAATATTAGCATTAAAAATTGGGTTAAAGCTGGTATAATAAATACCCAACAATTCACCCACAGGTGTGCTCAGTTTCCAACAAATTAAAGATGATTTTCATATCCCTAATTCGGAATTTCATACGTATCTTCAATTAAGACACTTTATCAACAGCTCCTCTTCCGAGTCGTCCAACTGGCCTGAACTTTTGCTCACCCTGTTTGAGAAAGGACGTCTAGCAAATAAAGGAATTTCATTATGCTACACCTACCTTACACTTCACTACCAATCTGACCTATACAAGTATAGAAAAATGTGGTCAACAATATTCAATTATGAACTAACCATTAAAAAATGGCAGAAGGCCACTGAGCATATATCTAAATACTCCAAATGTTCCTCCCACTGGGAAACACTACATAAAATGTTCTAAAATTGGTACTACACTCCAGAGAAACTATATCCATTTTGCAAAGGAGATTCAGCGCATTGCTGGAGGAACTGTGGAGAAGTAGGCACAATTTACCACTTATTGTGGCAATGTCTTGTAATCACACCGGTATGGATACAATTATTTTCTGAAATATCCAAATCCATTGGTTGGACAATTCTCCCTTCCCCCAACTGGCCTTACTCCACATAGATCTACAACAAATCCCACATGATCATTTATTATTAGCCACACATTTACTATGTGCCACTAGACATTTTATAGTTTCTAATTGGAAGAATTGCTCACCACCTAATATAGAATACTTTTCAGAGTATATATGGTAGTCATGTCACTGACAGTCTCTTAGAGGAGCTCACAATTTAACCCCTACCATAGTCACATGTCCATCCTTGCCATATTTTGAGGGAAGGAAATCAACTTATCTGTTTTTGAAAGGCTACCAGAGTGCCCCCCAAAAAACCCACGTAAACAGAAGAATATACAAACTCCATGTAGAGAGTGCCCTGGCCTAGAATTCAACCAGGGACCCAGCATTGCAAGGTGAAGGTGCTATCCACTATGCCACTGTACTGCCAAGTAGAATCATAAGTAGGAATTATATGATGTCCCATGGAAATGTTTCAATTATTGATGTGCCTTCAGCTCTATCTATACATTCTTCCCTTATTATTTTGTATTTACATAGCACCGACATCTTCCGCAGCGCTGTACAGAGTTTATTGTCTTGTCACTAACAGTCCCTCAGAGAGACTCACAATCTAACCCCTACCATAGTCATATGTCTATATTGTGTAGTGTATGTATTTGTGCCTTACCTACAAATCTGTGCACAAGACCTGCCCAACCTACATTTCTGAGCTCGTCAACAGATATATACCTGCCCGTCCCCTCCGGTCCTCCAATGATCTCCGCCTGACCTCCCCACCCATTTCTCATTCCCATGCACACTTACAAGACTTCTCAAGAGTTGCCCCCACCCTATTGAACTCCCTTCCGCTCCCCCTCAGACTCGCTCCTTCCATCAACACCTTCAAGCAAGCCCTCAAAACACATTTCTTTAAAATAGCCTACCCCACATCTACCACACTCTAACTCTCTGTCAATCACCCTTTCCACAGTCCTACCTTATGTGTCCCACCACCCTTTAGATTGTAAGCCTTGGCAGGGACTCCCCCCTCCCTTAGTGAGTCCTTCTTAATTTTACTACCCCAGCAATGACACCCTTCTCATGGACTAACACGGACTTGTTTTGCCGGGTCTCTGTAAACCGCATTTTATACCCTGATTGTATGTATAACCTTCTGCTATGTTGTATAACCGTTTGCTACCTCTCTGTCACCCCTTGTTGCAATGTATGTATCCCTATTTATTGTCCAGCGCTGCGTTATATGTTGGTGCTTTATAAATACAATAAATAATAATAATAATGTATCATAGTCTAGGGCCAATTTAGGGGGAAGCCAATTAACTTATCTGTACGGTTTTGGGGTGTGGGAGGAAACCAAAGTGCCCCGAGGAAACCCATGCAGAAATGGGGACAACATACAAACTCCGTGTAGATAGTGCCCTGACTGAGATTCGAACTGGGGACCCAGCGCTGCAAGGCGAGAGTGCTAACCATTACGCCACCGTGGTGCCCTATAGTTGATGAAGGAGGGTCCTCCTAATTGGGCCCAGGTGAGGCCACAACTGAGGTTACTACACCAATGGATATAAATAAAATATTCATAGTACATCTTAAACGTGCTCATTATGTACACAGGAATTCTATAATTGCTTGATAGTTACCGAGCTGCCACACGCTACCTCCACGTTTGTCCTGCCCAGTCTGATCACGTTTTCCTAGTAAACTTTCCCTTTTGTGAAGCAGTCAGCCTCACCCAGCTTTTGTTGCGCCCTCGCCCTTCTGGGCCATCTTTTCTCTGCTTCCTGCCATTTACCAAAGCTGGGTGTGAGCAGCAGCGGACCTGCCATGCTCCTTGGCAAACACAATAATGAAGGGTTGTATTGCATTGCCTATTGTTCTCATGACCTTCCATGTGGTTGGAATCTGGGATTCCTTCCAGTTCTGACTATATCCTCAATTAATCACCAGTCAATCTTCCACGGCTGTTACCTAGAAAACCAAAAACACTTAGGGGGAACTGAATGTTTCTGAAATGTTCTCAGGCAAATTAGTATTTAAGTCATGAGCTGCTGGTGGACAGTTTTCCAGATTCTCTACCTTTGGTTCCTCACACCTCTGCATAAGAAAGAGTGGAAGTAGTTTTTAACAGGAGAACTGAAATCGGGAAATATGGGTAGTCCTAAATACACTGCAACTAAATGATCCTAAGTAAGGTATCCATACACGTAGTGATTTTGGCAGCCGATCGACCAAGAGACAGATCTCTCTCTGATTGAAACTGATGGGAAAAATATTTGTTGTCCACCATAAACCGTAGTCCGATTCCCTATCAATTTCAGCATGAAGTCTTGTGGGAATTGTAACGCTGCCGCGCCGCCTCACCGCCCTCAGCTGGTGTCCCTCTAATGTTTTATGTCCCCCATGCATGCTGCCGCCATCCTCATTCTTTCTCATTTGCGCCCCTACGTGGTTGCCTGTTTTATAGCACATGGGGCATGTGTGTTTCACGTCACCCCACACACCCCACGTGCTATATGCCGGCAGTCACGTGGGGCCAGAATGCAGCCAGCCGAAGGCAAGACAGAAGCCAGGTGAGGGGCTTATATATATATGAAATACTGGCTATTGAATATATTTAAGTTACGCCACTTCGATGTTCAAGTACATTTGGCCCCACCTATGACCACGCCCACGTTAAATTACTTTACTTACCCATTTTATTTGTAAAGTCTCTTTCAATACTAATTCCTGGAGAGATGGGAGAATTACTACTCCCGCCTGTGCAGTAGTAGAGCAGACCCGATCGGGCTCAGCTATTTCCGCTGGAGCCCGAGGGGAAGCTTGTACTGCGCCTGTTCGGGGGCTGCCTCCTGCCATCACTGGATACCCGAGGCTGAAGAGGACGGGGAAAGCCTCTTTAGGATTCAGAAGCTTCTACCTCCCAAGGTAAGTACCACCCAGAGTCACTTTTTTTCTGTACAGGACTACTGTCTTTAAGTTTACTTCACCCCAGTACACCTGCAAGCTGAAATCACCCTACAAGACCTGCCATTTTGGAGATGCTGTGGTCCGGCTGTCATGATTGCTAAGATCCTTATTGAGCTATTTTATTGCTTCCAGCACATCACGTTCAAACATTGACTGCTGAGTTGCTACTTGCTACCTAATAAACCCCACCCTTTAAGGTATACAATTGTAACACAGTAACCAGTGTTATTAATGTCACTGTCAGTGGTTTTAAGGTTGTAGCTGATCTGTAAATAGGCACACACACAGTACAAGGCATGCTACATAACACCGTCTGTAATCTATCTGACCCTTGTTTATCCATGTGACTTGTTTATAAATATTAACCTTTATTTTGAAAGCGCTAACTTATTATGCAGCACGTTAGGGGAGACAGTTGAACAATATAACAAGAGGACATTACAGCGTTAAACAATGGTACACAAAAAAGTGAAACAAACATTGGTGCGCAGATGCAAAGTAGGGATAAATATATAAGATCAGTCACTGTGTCCATATGGGGTCGGAGAAGAACACAGGGAAGAGGAGTGGAGAAGTAGGACACATTAGGGGGCGTTGGGTGGCGGTTCAATGGGGGATTGGAGCTGTTAAAGGTAGCCATACACTGGTCGATTTGCCATCAGATCGACCTACAGATAGATCCCTCTCTAATCGAATCTGATCAGAGAGGGATCGTATGGCTGCCTTTACTGCAAACAGATTGTGAATCGATTTCAGCATGAAACCGATCACAATCTGTGGAGCTGCCGCCGACGCCTGCCCGCATACAGTCCCCCGGTCTCCGCTGTCTTCTTCACCACGCTCGGCTCCAGCTTCACTGAACTTCCTGTCCAAGAAGTTTAAAAAGAGTAGAGGGCGCTCTACTGTTTAAACTTCCTGCCGGGACAGGAAGAAGTGAAGCCTGCCGGATTCGGAGCCCAGCGGAGAAGGAGCAGCGGTGACAGCGGGGACACGCGGAACAGGTAATGTATTGCCGCTGTATTGCGTCGGTCATTCGAACACCGCTATCGACGCACTCCCGACCCGCCGGCGATCTAACAAAATCTTCCACATGGACAGGAACAACCAATTTCGGACGGAAATCGATCGTTCGGTCAATGTTTGTGCAACGATTTCACAGCAGATTCGATCACAGTGATTGATCAAATCTGTTGTATATCAGTGGGAAAATCGTTAGGTGTATGGGCCCCTTAAGATGGCAGATAGGCTATGGTAAACAGATGGGTTGAAGGTGGGGCGAACCTGATGGGGGTTCCATAGAGTAGGGGCTGCTCTGGAGAAATCCTGGAACCTTGCAGGTGATCTGTAGTGTGTTGGAGGAGTAGAGAGAGAGGGTTGAGGAGTATCTCTGGACAAGATCAGAGATGTATGAAGGGGAGGCATGGTGGATGGACTTCTACACCTGGCAGCGCAATTTAAATATAATTGTGAGACTGGTACATCTGAAGATAAGTATTTAGTGATTGAATATAACATTTAGAACAATATAACCACCCTTTTAGTAGGTAAAGTAAATACCTCTTATCCCCCCCCCCCCCCCCCCTCCATTCCTTTAGATTGTAAGATCACAAGAGCAGGGCTCTCCCACCCTTTTGTGTCTTGGAATTTGTTCATCATTTTATTCATCATGTAACTTTTGTCACTGTAATTACTATGTCTACCAATTCTGCATTATTCACCAACATCTATATTTGGTGTTTGCCTTGTTTACCTTTCTGTAGATTACGTATTAGTGTGTAACCCATGTTTGTTTGTTTCTTTGTACAATGCCACAAACTATGTTGGTGCTTTATAAATCAATGATAATAATATAGATCAGGTCAAGTCAAAAAAGAGGGATGCCAGAAATAGATTGCCAGAAATGGAAACAGGGACAGGGAAGCGTACATTTGAAAACGCCACGCGCTAATTTGTTGCGGGCGTAATACAAAAAAATGGTTAAAAGAGCATTTTATAGCGGTAGTAGAATATTGATAAATTTACTGATAGTTTACAACCTAATTTATATAGTGAGATATCGGTAATATTTCACTATGACCTAACCTCTCCCTACTCTCACTCAGAACCCTCCCCTGGTGGACAACTAATAACCCCCCCCCCCCCCCGAAACTAATAACCCTCCTTCAGGGCAACTAATAACCCCCCTCCCCCAGGAAACTAATAACTCTCACCCCTGGACAACTAATAACCTTCCCCCTGCGACAAAAAATTGTCGCCCCACTTCGCGCCCACTACTGGTAGTTCCAATTTAGCACGTGCCCATTTTTGGTCGAGCTACAATTAGCTGCTCCGACGAGGAGACATTTTTCCAAAAGACGAACAGTTTTGAGCTATGCAAGCACATCCCAACAGAAGCAACCTGTGGGACATATGACCGCAATGTAGCAGTCTCGCTAACAGGAGGTTGCGTAGAGATTGTGAGAATGATCTCTCAACGTTGGAAGCGAGAAACAGATCAAAGCTGTTTGTTGGCAGTAATAATACACACTAGTTCTTTCATCAAGACCATTATCTCCTAGAAGCTGATACTCCACAAAGTTCTCATCAGCCAACATGCAATTATCTTGGCCTCTGGTTTTGTGATGCGCTGCTGGCTGCCGGGTGCAAAATACAATGGCGATGGAGGTATCACATGTCAAATAACTGGAAAGGAACAGCTCAGGGTATTAGCTGGAGAGCAGGCTTGACCTTCCTGCAGTTTGATCCGGGCAAGTCCATAATCCTCCTCATTGACTATGTGAATCTCAGCTGGATTAAAGTTGACGTTAAAGTCTTCTCACCTGTCTGAAAATAGCGCAGTCTTTAATTTTCCACTGTGTGTCACAGGAGTCCATTCACCTCCAGAATTCAGCGGGCTGCACGTCTCCATAATCAGATTGTGTTAAACAGAAAAACATCCTCGACTCTCCTGCTATTTTGGGACTGGCGATTACCTCCTGCAGTAGACAATGCGCCATTAATCCTTCTGCAGAGAGCAATTTCTTGGCAGGTAGCTTATTTACGTTGCTGTGATTGTGGAATGTTTCATTCTCCTGCCCATCAGTATTATTATAGAAAAGGTTGAATTTACTGAGGCTCTCTCAGTAAATATCTCTCAGTCTGAAGGTCATTTGAGCATATAGTCTTCCCATCGCTCCGCCTCTTTGGCTCCCCTCTGTAAATCTCTCCACTGGCTCCCTAGCCGCTCGAGGATCACCTTCAAAATGATGTGCCTGGCCTACAAATCTTATCACATCACAAGACTTGCCGAACCTTCATCTCTGAACTCGTCCACAGACATTCACCCGGCTGCTTTCTCCGATCCTCCTCCAACGACCTCCACCTGACCACCCCGCACATCTCCTACTCTCTTGCAATACTGAATAACTTCTCAAGAACTGCCCCCATTCTTTGGAACTCCCTTCTACCACCCATCAGGCTCGCCCCATCCTTCAAGACCTTTATACAAGCCCTCAAAACGCACCTCTTCAAGATCATCTACCTCCTTGCATCAATGTCATAACTCGGGCTGCTGCGAACCTACTATGCAACCTATACCTACCTAGTGTGTTCCTACCCCCTCCCTTGAGATTGTAAACTCTAGTGGGGTCCTACCCCCTAGTGTATCCAACTTGATCATGCACCCACACTTCATCGGGTAACCTTCCTGCAGACTGACTTGGACTTGATGCATGTGGTCTCTAAGATTTACAGTACACTTCGTTGGATGATCTTGTATCCTGTACTTTGTTGTCTTTCTCCCTATTTATCTTTTGTTTAGGACTGCGTAATACTATATATACTCGAGTATAAGTCTAGAAATTTAGGCCTGATTCACTTCATAAAAGTATAGGGGTCGACTAATAGTGACTAATAGTGACATTGCCATTTGCAACAATTTACCTAGTGGTCAGTTATACTTTAAGGAAAGGAAATGCCAAGAAAACACAGGTCTGAAAGTCCGGGCCACATTAATTAACAAGGAAAGGGGTGGGGGGGGGGGGGGGTTATACTGGGCTGCATAAAAGGGAGTGAATAATTGCAGCACTTGGCAATGCAGTCATTAACCCCTCCTGAGCCATTAACTTTGCTGGGTAGACTTATACTTGAGTCAATAAAAAATTCCAGCTTAAGAGGGTTGAATATTGGAGTCGACTGATATTATTATTATTATTTATTGTATTTATAAAGCGTCAACATATTACGCAGCACTGATACACAAGGTCGACTTGTATTCGAGTAAATACGGTATGTTGGCGCTTTATAAATACAATAAACAATAATGATATTTGGTCCTGTAAGTGTGGACATCTATTAAGTGGTTGCAAGTCATATCTTTTAGAATTTTGCCAACTTGACTTTATTGCAAGATTTAAAAAGATTTATCAGCCATGGGTGTATATTTAGATCCTAATTATGCACCATTATTATGTATTAATTGACAAATATGTGTAAATTGTGCATAAATGAACTGATCCAGTAAATTTCATCTGCCATGTGCCTGCCCAGCTGTTATAAGAAAACAAACCTGAGGTTTCTGAAAACCTATGTGCAAACCAGATAAAAAAAAACAAAAAAACAACAACAACAAAACACAAACATTTCTGAAGGAACCTGACCCCGGAGAACCTGTCAAAAATGGTTTCATTTATTTCATTACATTTCCAGCACAACCACATAAATGTAAGCTGAGTCTGTGAGTTGAAAGTAGTCTGGTTCTCTTTTCTCTTAAGATGCACAGTATTCAGGATATACTTGTTCTGTCTATGTCCAGGGCAATAATTAAGCTAAAAGGTCCCACCTTTGGAGTACAAAGGTTAATGGCCACTGGTCCCTGCAGTCAAGCATTGACATTTGAACTTCTAACCTTAAAGGGGCACTATGGCAAAAATTGTAAAATTTAAAATATGTGCAAACATAGGCAAATAAGAAGTACATTTTTTCCAGAGTAAAATGAGCCATAAATTACTTTTCTCCTATGTTGCTGTCACTTACTGTAGGTAGTAGAAATCTGACAGAAGCGACAGGTTTTGGACTAGTCCATCTCTTCATACGGGATTCTCAGCAAGGCTTTTATTCTTTATAAAGATATTCCCTAAAAATAATTTAAACAGTGATGCTGGCCAGCTTCCCTGCTCGCTACACAGTTTTTTGGCTGTTGGACAGAGCAACTGCCATTCACTAAGTGCTTTTGAAAATAAATAAATCCCTGAGAATCCTCCCATGAAGAGATGGACTAGTTCAAAACCTGTCGCTTCTGTCAGATTTCTACTACCTACTGTAAGTGACAGCCGGCGCAACTCCCCCGGTCTCCGCTGTCTTCTTCTCAGCGCTGGTCTCCGGGTCCAGCTGGCTTCACTGAATTTCCTGTCCTGGCAGGAAGTTTAAACAGTAGAGCGCCCTCTACTGCAGGGCCGGGCCGAGGCATAGGCTGGAGAGGCTCCAGCCTCAGGGCGCAGTGTGGGAGGGGGCGCACAATTCATTCAGCTGTCATTCCTAATTGTGTTTGAAGCAGAAAGAAATAAGAAAAGGAGATACATGGAAGTGACTACAAGCCAGATAACTAGAGATTAAGGTGTTGGGGGCCCTGGGGCGCCTCTTAGTCTAATAGCAATCAGTGTGTGACGGCTGGGGTGGGAGGGATGGAGGGGCGCACTTTGGTGTCTCAGCCTTGGGTGCTGGAGGCCCTTGTCCCAGCTCTGCTCTACTGTCTAAACTTCCCCCGGACAGGAAGTTCAGTGAAGCCACCAGCCGGTGGTCGATCTGATGGCAAATCGACCAGTGTATGGCTACCTTTAGCTACTTTAGACATATTAGTGGCCATTGTGTTCTTGTGACACAGTAGTTGTTTATAAAAAGGAACTGAAGTGAAAATAATATCACACCTGCACCCCAGAATTAGAGATTATCTATTGTGGGAAACGGCATTAGCAGTACATTTTGAAGTGGCTTATTGTACATTAATGTAAATTGTGAATGCACTTGCTTTATAGGATGTTGAACTCCAGTTCTCAAGGGCCGAGGTCCTCACACATTTTTGGCACAACTCAAATTAATTGATGGGTCTGAATCAGGAAAGATGTGGTTCATCAACTAGAACACATTTCTCAGTCCATCGTAAACACTGGGAATATATGGCCCTAGAGGGCTGGAGTTCGACACCTGTGAGAGTATAGCAAAAGCTATTAATGCCTAGATAAAGCATTGTAAGCATTATAAGCCCCCCCCCCCCCCCTGTGTTGCTGACCCCTCCAGCGGTCTCACAACCTGCCATGTTCACGGTTATGTCCTTGGCTGTATTTAGAAAAGCACAGCCGGGGGTACAGCATACGCATTTTCTCCAGCCTCTAAAGACATAAATGGACATAAGCTTGAGAAAGGTTATCATCCCTCTCCCACTGATACAACGAATGTTATCTGCCTGGTTTACTGGACACGGCTGATTCGGAAGAGCTTATTTGCCTTGAGCAGTAATTGGTTTGGGGAAAACCATATGTGCTGAATCAGTGGTGGACTCCCCTTGTCTCACCTTCGTATGTCTGTATGCAGGGAGAACATTGCCAAGGACAGGTGACCCCAACATTCCTGCAATTAATATCAAGTTTCCATCTGTCTGCTCATATTCACCAGGGGGAACTCTTTCATGTTCGACCTAGAGAGAGCTTTTTATTATTATTTCCTTGCAAGGCTGGTTCTAGGCTCAACGGGCCTGGGGCAACAATGCCATGGGTGTCCTGCGTAAGTGGCACTTAGCCCTGTTTTTTCAGGGGGAAAAAATACTAAACCTGGTACGTCTATAGTGCAAGGGCGTCTTATGGATCTTTCCCCCCCCCAAACTGTCTATATCTAAGCTAAACTACACTAACCCCTACTGCCCCCACCAGTTATACTGCACTACACTAATCCCTGTTGCCCCGCCAGCTAAGCTACACTACACTAACCCCTGCTGTCCCACCAATTACACTGCACTATACTACACTACACTAACCCCTGCTGTCCCACCAATTACACTGCCCTACACTACACTACACTAACCCCTGCTGCCCCACCAGCTAAGATACACTACACTGACCTCTGTAGCACATGATTTTGGCGCTGCTGTAGCACTAGTGCACTAACCCTTGCTGCCCTCCCAGCTAAGCTACACTGCACTACACTACACTAACACTTCAGTACTTCAGCTCTGACCTGATCCTGCTGCCGCGATCCTCTCCCCCTCGCTCCGGTCCTGCTGGAAGTAAGGAGGACCAGAGCTGTATAGCGGCAGGTAGCCGCAGTGTACTATATATTGGCAGCTGCAGGTGAAGAAGAGGAGCGTGTGTACATCAGCAGGACCGGAGCGAGGGGGAGCATGGCGGCAGGGTGCGGTAAGTGCTTCCCTGCATACTCTACACCACTTTTTACTGTATAGTCTGAATATAATTTGCTATAAGCACGGCCAGTTTTCTGCAGAGGCCGCTAAGGCCCGGGCCTTGGGTGGCAGGAGCTCGAGGGGGCACCTGGACATGAAAGAGAGGTTGTCACATAGGAAAGAGGAGGCTGAAAAAGGGGAGCCATATATGGAAGAAGGGAAACTAATGCTCAAGGTGGCTGTTCATGAAAGGAGCATGAGGAGCTACGGTACATAGTTACATAGTTATTTGGGTTAAAAAAAGCCCATCAAGTTCAACCAGAGAACAAAGTACAACACCAGCCTGCTCCCTCACATATCCCTGCTGATCCAGAGGAAGGTGAAAAACCCTTACAAGGCATGGTCCAATTAGCCCCAAAAGGGAAAAACTTCCTTCCCGGCTCCAGATGGCAATCAGATAAAATCCCTGGATCAACATCATTGGGCATTACCTAATGAATGATACACATGGAAGAGGGGGCTGTACATGGAATGGAAGAAGTGTTGCTGCACAAGAAAGGGGAGACACATCATACTAGGCCTAGTGCAGGGGTCAGGAACCTTTTTTGGCTTAGAGAGCCATAAACGCCACATATTTTAAAATGTAATTCCGTGAGAGCCATACAATATGTTTCAAACTGGGACAGTGCACATGCGCTGCAGAGGGTTCACGTCCCTGTTGCCATGGTTATGTGTATACAATTGATCCTCCAGGCAGCGGAAGAGTCAGACACATCTTCAGCTTCTATAGGTTTCAGCAACAACAGCAATTTCCCCGAAAGCCAGACAGGAGAAATACAGACTAACAGCTTGTACAATGAGCTAGCTGACTTGGGGGTTGATTCACTTTGTAGGACGAGATCCCCACACTTTGGCCCAATAGGCTGCCTGTCAAGTGACAGGCAGCCTATTGGGCCAATCAAAGTGCAGGGATCTCATCCAACAAAGTCACTGGACCTGACAGGATCCAGGGTGGTACAATTGGAGCGGCAGTTCGTTTTCGGAGGAGCGCGAGTATGTTAGTAGTAGCGTGCCTACTTTGAAAATTTAACTTGGGCTGCCACACTAAGCTGCGCTGCTTGAGCAGTGTAGCTTAGTGAATTAACCCCTACTGCTTTGTCTGTGAGCCAGATGTAGCCATCAAAAGAGTCACATCTTGCTCCCGAGCTATAGGTTCCCTACCCCTGGCCTAGAGGCACAAAAAGTATAAATCCAGCCTTGGCTATAAGCGGTACTGCTGATTGTGCTCAATAAATACAAGCTGTGTGCTGCAACTCTTTGAACTTAGTAGATACAGAGGGCAGTGTGGGCATACTCAGTTGCATGCAAACCATGTTGGTTTAGTAACTTCAAGCTTAGAAAAGGACAACTTTCCAACAGACTCACAAGCAGAAATAAAAAAGCAGTGACCTTTTGCAGACTATTCCAGTTGTTTGTCTTCCCAGCGTGAAGACCCTTCACAGACTGTTCAAATGACTATTGGGAAATACAAAGCTTACATAATGATCTGTTTAAGTAAAGGGATATCAACAATCACCAATTGAGGGGACAATGGGATGCACTGCTCTGCAATTTCCCTTGGCAAACTCATGTCCTCCTTCGCCCTACAATACTATTTGCATCTAGATAACATCCAGATACACCTATCCACCTGTCACTTGTGTCTACTGCAGTGAAGTTTTCTGCTGCCTGGAAGCCATCTTATTGTAGACTTGAAATTTCGTTTAAGGCCTAGTTGACCCTTCTGGATTTTGTATTGTTAGTATAGGGAACTGTGCTATTACTCATACACTTATCATATTTGATGCAGCTGTTCCAGAGACATTCCCTTTGGAAGAGACTGTCAAATGGCCTAGAGAACTGTGCACAAAGTACAAAGCTGTTAGCACCTGACCCCACCCATTTCCTCTGATCCCTCCTGTGAACAGGAACTGGTGTCCCCCACAGCTCCTCCCTATGTTGTTGAATTGACAATGGGATTGTGGAAGGAGATTAGACAGCTCATAGACTGTGGCTCAGTCCAACTAAAGGTGCATACATACCTTTGATGGAGTTGCCCAAGGGGATCGGTTCCGGCCTGTACAGACAAGTGTCAGCTGTGTAGCTGACAACTTTTTCTATTGCTATGTGGCAGGACTGGAGGGACAACAGAGCGGCACGTGCGTGACGTCACGCCGCAGGCAGGGGAGTGGAGCAGACAATACAGTTGGCTGTTGTGGGGGGTGAGTTGATCCACTGGGTGGATCGCTTGTGGGTTGGGGGTCACTGTACACACCCTTGATAATCGGCTGAGAATGTTGTTATCGGCCGCCTTAGCCGACTTTAGTCAAGCGTGTGTGCGAGCCTTTAGCTGCATTTAATATTTGCATACAGATCCACCATTTGCAAACCAGCCAACCAGGTCATTACAAAATGAATAATGTAAAAAAAATAATCAGGCTAAGTTGCAATTCCCTGGTTTAATTGGTCATTTGGTGTATCTACCCCATCAGTCGCCTCACCCTCTTAACTTCTGATGCCTACTCCTATTATTAACCCCTTCCCGATGCCTATCCCTAATCTGGATATGTATGAAATTGGCACCATTTGGTTCATCTCCAGCTCACAATAAGCCGAGTATTGGCAAAGCTATTACCAAAACTCTGCCGTTGTGGATTTGTAACTTTATTTAAATCAGTTTTGCAGCATACAGTATGTTCGTTATAACTCAGGTATGTGAAACCAGTCCTACGAGGGCCAAGATTCTCACACATTTTTATCATAACTCAATGGGTCTGAATCAGGAAAGGTGTGGTCCATCAGGTAGACCACATTCCTCTCATCCTCAGTGCATCCTAAACACTGGCATGGATCAGGCCTGGAGTTCGACACATGTGTTATAACTTATTGAACCTTAACTGATCTCTTATCGTTAGATACACTTTCTGATGTCGAAGCTGGACCACACCCAATCATTAACTTATTCTTGACACTAAGTTCTAAACCTCAATTTAACTCCTTTCTGACACTTAACCCTGCTTCCACAGCCAATTCCTCCACTGCATTGAATCCTCTCCTACTTCCATTGCAAAGGTGTAACGATGGGTGTCAGCACGCAGAGAGAATCTGATTATTGGTGATCTGCAGTATCACCAAGAATGTAGATATATACCCGATTATTGATGATCTGCAGTATCACCGATAATCAGATATATTGCTAACCTCTGGACACCTTTGGATATGTGAGTGTTTGGTGTAACAGTAATACTTTGAGTAATGTACCTGCTGAGCAGGTGATATACAATGTAGAGACACTGTTCTGGGAACAGAGAACCCTTCCAGCAGCCTGAGGCTCCCCGAGCGGAGGAGTCAGGCTGGAGGCGGGAAGGGCCTAGGAGTGAGTGACACCTAAGAAGGATGTCACTAACAGTACTGGAGACTATCTCTTTAAGAGGAGAGATAGCTCTCGAGGTCGAGCACGCCGGGTCGGCAACACACTGACAGATAAAGTACAAAGACAGAAGGCTGATTCGGTATCCAAGTCAAGCAGGGTCTGGCAACGGAGTATCAGATATACGAAGTACCGAATCAGAAGACATAGGAGTAGTCAGAAAAGCTATAAGTCATAACATATCAAACAATGCCTATTCTGGGTGCGAGGTTCTTGGTCTCAGCACCCCGGAACTAGTCTGGAGAATACACAGATGGTAATACAGTTTCCCTAGACTGGGTGCGAGGTCCGTAGTCTCAACACCCTGGAACTAGTCTGGAGTATAACACAGATGATAATACAGTTCCCTAATCTGAGTGCGAGGTCCGTGGTCTCAGCACCCTGGAACTAGCTTAAGCATAAACAGAATATAATACAATAATCTGGCTAAGTGTGAATTCCCAGGTCCACCTGGTTCAAACACACTGAGGATCTGACTAGGTCTGAGTGCTTCCACGTAGTGATCGCAACGGCAGACAACTTGCAAGTGACCAGCAGGAACTATATATGGAGTAGTGCTCTCCAGTACCACCCCTAATTGCTCAACCAATAGTATCCCGCTCAGGAGTCAGCTGATCGGCGTGGTCAGCTGACTCTTCCTGCTTAGTATAAGAATTCTGCCTCTCAGCGCGCGCGTGTGTATTCCTAAGTCTATGCGCACTAACAGATTCAGCCACACCAGACACACGCTGCCACGTGCAAACCGCCGCGCTGGACGCGGAACCAGCCGCCTTGCTGTTGTTGCATGCGGTGGCTTTTCCGCGTTCTGCCTTGCTACCAAACACACGCTTCCGCGTGCAAACCGCCGCACTGGACGCGGAATCAGCCGCCTGCTCAGCAGCACATGTGGCGGCTTTTCCGCGATCTCTCACAAAAGGAAGACAAGATGCTCTGAGCAGATTTGAGTTTCTAGGCAAAGTCTGTGCTAGTCTTGCCACAGCACAGCATGAGCAGAGGTTTGGGAAGTTGATCGCTCTCAGCAGCAGAAGCACGTTTTAACCTGTCTGTGTCACCTTGCCCCATAAATCTTCTCCAGGACAGATTGCTTCTCCAGCTCTATACAGGAACATCACTTAGAACCTGAGCCCCTATTTTTCACTTTTATTCATGTAAGTATCATTGACTAAGAGCATCTTGCCTTGGAGTACTTTGAAAGGTTTTTCATTGTGAGTTGCTGGTAGCATAATTACTCACTACAAAATAAAAAGCTCAAGCCAACATGTCCTAGTGATTTTCTCCTCTGTTGCCATGGCAGCTACATTTCCAGTATGTTTTACCATAACATGTTTTACCATGTTTTACCATAACTACATTTTCCCAGAACTCACACTTCAAACAACAGCTTTAAAAACCAGATCTGAACACCAGCAGCTCAGATCTTCTGACCTGCAAAGTACATCATAGTTTTATCACGAGCTTGCCAGACCTTAAGCCTGTTCTGCATTGTACATACTTTGTTTGCTATTATGTACTGTACTTTATGTCTTAATACTTTGTAACTTGAGCACCTTGCAACTAGCACGTTTGCCCTCAATACTTCACTGGGGGTCTCCCCCGACGAAGCCTCTCTGGGGTGAAACATGTAAGGAACTTTTGTGGTGTTTTTAGTCACTGATCATTTAGTGCAGTTTCAGGGGTGTTCAGGTGGACTTTGGCCCCACTCATCATGCATACTACCCTCGAAGCAGGTCAGGTGACATGCCGGGAGCTGTGCACGGAGGATGCCGGAAAGCGGAGCTACAGGAAGGTTAGAAAATGGCGCTGGGCACTTGATGAGTATTTTATGCTGCACGGGGGAGATGTGTGCCTTTTCAGCCGGTTGCTCAAGCAACTGCCAAGCACATGTATCTGGCACCAGACGATCCCCGCCGTTGTCCGATACCGGGGACTTTGCTGTAACAATGAAGTCAGACTTGATGTAAACATAACATGGCAAACTGAATAATGTTTTCACAGGTTTGTTTTAATTCTCAGAATTTGAGCACAGGGTCACTTTAACCCAGACCCAGCACTCAGTAAACACTGGACTCTCTGAAAGCTTGGATATTTCAGTTGTGGTTTATTGCTGTAATTTCAGTTGTGGTTTATTCCTGTAAACAGATGGAAAGTAACATTGTACTGGCTGCAGCACACCACCCGCTGCAGCATGAAAGAAGCCCCTTCAGAACTTCAAATAGAAAGTTTAGATAAGCTGAAGATTTCCGTTTTAGGTTCCTAGCAGATTAGCTGTAAGAAGATTTTATGCATTTCTTCCGCAGATAAAAGAAATACCAGCAATGTTCAATTTCAGGAGTCTGCTGGTACAATTCTGGATTTTATACAGATTTTTAAAGCGTATTCGAAAAAAATAAAGTCATACGCCTTACAAGCAACGCTGGCGGCCATGACACATACGCCTCTCCCCTACTGACCCTATTCTTGGGAGCATCCACAGTCTTCTTTGGCATTATAAAACGCATAAAATGAAAGAAACCTAGAGTCTAATAGAGTGTGGTAGGTTTATGCACTAGAACAGTGATCTGCAAACTTGGCTCTCCAGCTGTTAAAGGGCCCGTACACCTAACGATTTTCCCGCCGATATACAGCAGATTCGATAACTGTGATCAAATCTGCTGTGAAATCGTTGCGCAAAAGCTGACAGAACTATCGATTTCCGTCCGAAATCAATTGTTCCCGTCGATCCGTCCGTGCGGAAGATTTTGCTTGATTGCCGGTGGGTCGGGAGTGCGTCGATAGCGGCTTTTGAATGTCCGACGACCAACGCTAGTGGCAATACAATACCTGAACCGGCCGGCGTGGTCTTCTTCTCCGCGCTGGGCTCCGAGTCCGGCAGGCATAACTGAACTTCCTGTCCCAGCAGGAAGTTTAAACAGTAGAGTGCCCTTGACTGTTTAAACTTCCCCGGCAGGAAGTTCAGTGAAGCCAGCCGGACTCGGAGCCCAGCGTGGATAAGACGACAGCGGAGACTGAGGATACGCGCCGGCAGAGCATGTAATGTGTGCGGGGGGGGGGGGGGGGCGGCGGCAGCTTCACAGATTGTGATCGGTTTCATGCTGAAATCGATTCACAATCTGTTTGCAGTAAAGGCAGCCATACGATCCCTCTATGATGAGATTCGATCAGAGCGGGATCTATCTGTTGGTCGATCTGATGGCAAATCGACCAGTGTATGGCCCCCTTTAAGGAACTACAAGTCCCACAATGCATTTGCCTTTATAAATCATGACTGTGGCTGTGAAACTCCCGCAATGCATTGTGGGACTTGTAGTTCATTAATAGCTGGAGAGCCAAGTTTGCAGATCACTGCCCTAGAAGATATAGAGTCAGGAACGGCCCTACCATGAAGCAGACTGAATCACGTGATTCAGGGTAGCAGACTGTAGGGGGCAGCATCAGCTCTACACACAGCTCTTTTTCAGTCTCCCCCTCTGCTCTGCTGCTTCTGCCTGACTCCCAAAGCACAGAGATTGTCTGCTGTTAGTCTGTGTGCTGGCACACCCCTTACTTAAAAATGCACTACTTTCTACTAGCCCCACCTCCTCTCCATGTGCCGTTCTGCCCTCTGGTTTCCCTGCACAGCTGCAGTTTATTGCTGTGCCTGAGAAAATGATGGTGTGTTTGTGTGCATTTGTGTGTGCACACGTGCGTGCACACGTGCGTGCACATGCATGGTGCCACAGCCAGCCACCTACACATCCACACTCAGCTGAACACCCACTCGCCAAATCAGCAACCAGGCCAAAACAGGTAAAAGAGATTAACTAGTTAACGACTAAGGTTTTTTTTCTCCTTTAAAGCAAGTCTGAAGCAAATTTAAAAATAAAAAACAGATACCTAAGGAGAGAGAAGGCTTTGGGTCCTATAGAACCTTCCTGTTCTCCTCCTGATGTCCTCGTTCCTCTGCAGGCTCTTCCGTTTGAATCTCCCGCCGTGGGAGACTTTGCCAATCTTATGATGCATTAGGGCTTAGATCGGCGACTCTGTACTGTGCATGCGCGAAAGAGGGTACTCGGCATGCGCAACACGGAGCAGCCTGCGGGGGAACGCGGAGAATGTGAGAAGAACGGGAAAACTCTTCTACTGTACATAAAACCCAAACATTTTGTTTGCCCATTTGTCCCAGTTATTATAACATTTAAAATACAAGTACAATGTGTGGCGACAATATCAGTGTGTGACGGCTGGGGTAGGAGGGATGGAGGGGCGCTCTTTGGGTCTCAGCCTTGGTGCTGGAGGACCTTGTCCCGGCCCTGACCAGGTTGACAGAATTTGCCACTGGTATCTGGTGAATTGCCTGGTCCTCAAAACCACAAAAACCGTTGCGATGACTGTTGACTTTAGAAAGCACACTCTCACCCCACCTGCACATGGAAGAGAGGCATACATGGCCTAGGGGCGGAAAAAGTATAAATACGGCCTTGATAGGGAAGAAAGAGGGACAGGGTTCCCAAAGAGGTGCTGTCCCTCCAAAAGAGGGACCGTTGAGAGCTATGGAGTTTTAGGTAGTATCAGGGACATAACTAAACTTAATAATGATAGCAAAAATGATAGTGAGGGGCCTCCTTGGTACCTGAACCCCATAACAGTCATGTGATCGGGACCTAGCAAATGGCAGCAGGGAGTGTTCTGCTGTGAGGCAGCGTCAGGAAGCAGGAAAAAAAATGACAGACACTGCACTTGCAGATGGAGAGAGGGAGGAGGAGGGGCCCCCAAAGCCTCTGGGTCCCCCTGCAATGGTAGGGGTTGCAGGGGTGATTGTTACGCACATGGGTAGTAGAATTTGCACATTAGCCGCTTGCCAAGGCCTACCAGGAAGCGTGTGCACCAGAAGCATTTTTCTGTGCGGGGTTAATTCAATAAAAAGCACGGAATGCATAAACATGGTTCCTCTTTTCTACACAAATGCCAGGCAATAAACAAAGCAAAGAATGATGGTTCCCTTTTCAAACACGAGACTCACCGTTCCCGTCCTGTGACTGTGAGAAATAATAACTTTGTTTATTTCTCCCTCTGAACAGCACAGGATACTGATGAGGGATTGTCTTCTAGTAGAATAAACCCTGTGGGTGAGCCATGAATATGTATCACTCTGCATTGTCTTATTCCTCTCACAACTCGGTGAACCCGCTCCGCATGCCGCGCTGAGCCCATTGTGATCGCACTGAATGACACCAGCGTGGAGCCTCACGTGGCTCGTATGGCACCGCGGCCGAGGTGGATTCATCATATGCAGCTACAGCGAGGAGTGCGGGTAATGAGGCCTGATAGAGACATTCTATCTAAATATGGCGGCAGGCTGTCACACGGCAGCGCACATGCCGCCTCACATGGAATAACAGGCGATTAAAGGACAACTGACTAAAATCAAATATAAAAACAACCAATTCATTCTAAAACTATAATAACATAATAGAAAGCTATACATTTGACACATCGTTATAGGGTACCTGAAACCAGTGTTGCCAACCTCGTAAATATGTTTTTACTGACAAAGCACAAAAAATTTACTGACAGAACACTTTTTTTACTGACATCTAATATTATTGAAATTAAATGAAAGATATCACACATGCGCCCTTACGTGGAAGACACCGGCAACCATGTGGGGCACGAATGAGGAAGAAGAGTGCAGAGGCGGACACCGGACAGGTGAAGTATTAATGCACGGCATCGGGGGGGGGGGGGGGGGGGGCGGAGTACTTAGATACATTTACATTTGGGGGATGCGACCGGTGGTTTCCGTCACATTTGTTCTTGATTATCGCAGCCCTGATCGAGCATGCCAACCTGAGATTTTACAGCATTTCCGATTGATACATGCGGTCGATACATGCAACCAACTTCGGCCCGAAATTGGTTTGATTGTCAACTAGGCATGCTCTTGGTGGCACCGATTTTCATAATATCAATAATAATTGTCTTATCTGATGGTTGATCGGCCGCCAAGTGTACAGATGTATGGCCACCTTTAGCTAGAGCAGTGTACATTCCAGAGTGATACGTGAACTGATAAGCAGTAAATGCTGTGATCTTCTGGGAAAGAGAGAGGGGTTTTTTTTTTACTGACACCACACATTTTTTCATGGACTTAACTGACAGCCCAGATTTGTTGACTTTTTTACTGACTGTCAGTAAATTTACTGACGGTTGGCAACACTGCCTGAAACCAGACAAAAAAAGTTAGATAATTACTGGGGTGTAACTACAATTGAAGGGGCCCCACAACAAAACTTATATGGGTACCCCCCCATGTTCACACCCCTTCCCTTACCACTCCTCAGTGACCTTGGTGACTCCTGGGGGCCCATCTTGCAAGGGTCATAAAACAAGTGTGGCCATCATAATCTTCACACCCATAACAAGTGTAGCCATAAAACACATAGGGGTTCATTCATTAAGCTGCGCTGTAAGGCCTCTTGCACACTACATGCGATTCCGATTTTTTTTATATGTCCGATTTTGGATTCCGATTAAAAATCTTAGCAGCATGCATTACGTTTTTGAATCGGAATCCAGAATCGGATCAGATAAAAAAATCGGATGTAGTGTGCAAGAGGCCTTAATGAGAGGAGTGCAAGTTATGTACATATTCAGTAGGAGACCTTGGGCAAGTCTCCCTAACACTGCTACTGCCGATAGAGCGCGTCCTAGTGGCTGCAGCTCTGGCGCTTTGAGTCCGCCAGGAGAAAGGCGCGATATAAATGTTATTTGTCTTGTACATGCTATGCGTGGTAGTGCAGCATAGCATGCGCAGCTTACTTACTCGTGCCCCTTCTACGTAATGGCTACTCCATTGAACCCACCCTGAGCCCCAGCGGGTCCAGTGGCGGGTCAGTGGAGCGGCCATTACTTATGCATAGTGTGCACACAACTCGCGCTTCTCTCATTAAGCTGCATGGTCGCACTGCGCAGGCGCAAACTAGAAAGAAGGACATTGTCACTCAAAGAGCTGTCTGCAGCAACAAGCTGTATTGGAGCTTAGACAATATACAACATGTTTCTGGCATGGCCCTTCTTCAGGAGGAAGGGCCACGCATGAAACATGTTGTGTATTTTGTCAATGCTCCAATACAGCTTGTTACTGCATACAGTGCCAATGTCCTTCTTTCTAGTTTGTTCATGATTTTTGCAGGAATGGTGTGCACCAGCTGGCCGAGCTTCTTTACCAGTTGTACTAGAGGTAAAGCTTTATCCTGAGTGTGCTGGCGCAAAGTATGGCCCACACCATACTTTGCAAGAGCAAGTTTCAGCCTGCACCTGCGCAGTAGCTTGGAGCCACTCCTTTTCCTCCATGTTACTGCACAGCCGCAAGTAGGGTTCACGCCTGCACAGTGACATGGAGGACAAAAACATGCGGTCACACTTGTACACAGAGGGAGTGTAGCCACCAAGGGAAGAGGGTCCTGGTCAACAGTGGAGGGGTCATGGAAGATTAGGGAGGCCTGTGGAGCATGTTCCCATGTGCACCATGGCTTCATTCCTTCATTCCTGCTGAACAACCTTTCAGTTTATATCACCATAGGTCTTGTTTCCGTGAATATAAATGTTTGTCTACCTGCTTACTCCAGCATCCTCTGAGATGCCTTCCATCTTCCCTAGTGGATTCCACCAGTTAACTGGAGCACGCTATGAGTCTCTTTTTTTTATATGACAAAGTACATATTTACAGGATTAAAGGATACCTGAGGTGACATGTGACATGATGAGATAGACATGGGTATGTATAGTACAGGCATGGGCAAACTCGGCCCTCCAGCTCTTACGGCACCACAAGTCCCACAATGCATTTGCCTTTATGAGTCATGACTGTGGCTGTCAGACTCCTGCAATGCATTGTGAGACTTGTAGTTCCTTAACAGCTGGAGGGCCAAGGTTGCCCATGCCTGGTATAGTACCTAGCACACAAATAACTATGCTGTGTTCCTTTTTTTTCTTTCTCTGCCTGAAAGAGTTAAATATCAGGTATGTGTGGCTGACTCAGTCCTGACTCAGACAGGAAGTGACTACAGTGTGACCCTCACTGATAAGAAATTCCAACTATAAAACACTTTCCTAGCAGAAAATGGCTTCTGAGAGCAGGAAAGAAACAAAAAGGGTCAATTGTTCATAGATTTTAGCTCTGGCATACTTCAATGAATGTGTCATTGAGCAAAAACAATAAAACGAATAAAACTTAAAAAGTAGATTTAAACATACAATAAAACCATGGAATATCTTAAAAAGTCATTTTTAGGAAAAGGAAGATAGATACAATCGTTTATGTCTTTAATTTATTTTTGCCTCGGTGTCCTTTATGAACACATGCTCTGTTGTCCAGGTGATGGCGCTGTCACTGTTAATACTGCCTCTGAATCCCTTTTACTATATTTTTTTCTGTAATAATTCAGATTTTACAGCACTGGCTGCTGACCACAGTCCGGACTAAGATTGCATTTGTCTCCACTGTCTAGGATGGTCTGGAACAGAACTTGACACATTGGGGTTGTTTTACTAAACAGCGCTAGCAAATAATTATTGCGCATGTAAAACTTTACGCACTGTAAAACCACACAGTGCGCAGTATAACTACACAAAGCGCAGTGGGGATACACAGCGCGCATTACGAATGCGCAGTGCGCTACAACTAGATAGCGCGCATTACTTTGAGCGCGTAGAAGTTTACGTGCGTCATGTTAACATTTGTCAGCTGTTTCCCTATAAAGGCTTTGCTCAACAGCACCTGCTTCAGAATATTTTCAGCTCTGACAAGTAAGTGTTATTTGCTTGTATGTGTCCTTTACATTTTTCAGCAGTTTTTGGCCTATGTGTATGTTTTCATTGTTTTATTAAGTAGTAATTCAATTGCGTTGGTCATATGTACAATGCCAAACAACCATAACTTTTATGTTGGGCCGAACCTCCGATTTTAGGTTCGCGAACCGGGTTCGCGAACTTTCGCGGAACGTTCGGTTCGCGTTAAAGTTCGCGAACCGCAATAGACTTCAATGGGGATGCGAACTTTGAAAAAAAAAAATAATTATGCTGGCCACAAAAGTGATGGAAAAGATGTTTCAAGGGGTCTAACACCTGGAGGGGGGCATGGCGGAGTGGGATACACGCCAAAAGTCCCCGGGAAAAATCTGGATTTGACGCAAAGCAGCGTTTTAAGGGCAGAAATCATATTGAATGCTAAATGACAGGCCTAAAGTGCTTTAAAACATCTTGCATGTGTATACATCAATCAGGTAGTGTAATTAAGGTACTGCTTCACATTGACACACCAAACTGTTCACTGAACAGAACAGGTATACAGTGGGGGGTTCACAGAACAGGTATACAGTGGCGGGTCCACTGAACAGAACAGGTATACAGTGGCGGGTTCACAGAACAGGTATGCAGTGGCAGGATCACTGAACACAATAGGTATGCAGTGGCGTGTTCACTAAACAGGTATACAGTGGCGGGTCCACTGAACAGAACAGGTATACAGTGGCGGGTTCACTGAACAGGTATACAGTGGCGGGTCCACTGAACAGAACAGGTATACAGTGGCGGGTTCACAGAACAGGTATGCAGTGGCAGGTTCACTGAACACAACAGGTATGCAGTGGCGAGTTCACTGAACAGGTATACAGTGGCGGGTCCACTGAACAGAACAGGTATACAGTGGCGGGTCCACTGAACAGAACAGGTATACAGTGGCGGGTCCACTGAACAGAACAGGTATACAGTGGCGGGTTCACAGAACAGGTATACAGTGGCGGGTCCACTGAACAGAACAGGTATACAGTGGCGGGTTCACAGAACAGGTATGCAGTGGCAGGATCACTGAACAGGTATGCAGTGGCAGGATCACTGAACAGGTATGGAGTGGCAGGATCACAGTACAGGTATGCAGTGGGCTGAGGGCTCACTGAACAGAACAGGTATGCAGTGGCAGGATCACTGAACAGGTATGGAGTGGCAGGATCACAGTACAGGTATGCAGTGGGCTGAGGGCTCACTGAACAGAACAGGTATGCAGTGGCAGGATCACTGAACAGGTATGCAGTGGCAGGATCACAGTACAGGTATGCAGTGGGCTGAGGGCTCACTGAACAGAACAGGTATGCAGCCAGGAAGAAGTTAAGCCTAACTAATCTTTCCCTATATGAGAGACTGCAGCAGCTCGCCCTACTCTCACTAATGCAGGCACACGAGTGGCCGTAATGGCCGCCGCTGCCTGCCTTATATAAGGGGGGGTGGGGCTCCAGGGGCTAGTGTAGCCTAATTGGCTACACTGGGCCTGCTGACTGTGATGTAGAGGGTCAAAGTTGACCCTCAGTGCATTATGGGGCGAACCGAACTTCTTCCGCAAAAGGTTCGCGTGCGGTACCCGAACGCAAACCACCTACGTTCGCGCGAACCACGTTCGCCGGCGAACCGTTCGGCCCAACTCTAATCACTGTATGCAATGTAACATGGGGATACTGTGTAGTGTGACTTGTGTTGTGTGCTGTGTAATGTGTGTGGTATGAATCCATACTGTGAAGTTTGATGGTATTGTTAATCAAATGTGATTGCTGACATAAATGTTTAACCACATCACCCCAAAGCGGTTTTTACCCTAACGGACGAGCGATTTTCACCTTTCAGTGCTCACCCCTTTCATTTGCCAATCGCTTAATTATTACTAATCACAATGAATTGATCTATATCTTCTTTTTTTCACCACCAATTAAGCTTTTTGGGGTTGATATTTGTTTTCAGTAATTACTTTATTGTCTATGCATTTTAAAGGGAAAAACAAGGAAAAAATGAAAAAATACACTATTTCTCCAATGTCATCCCCTATAGTTTTAATATAAACATTGCTCCCGTACATAAAACCCACACATTTTATCTGCCTATTTGTCCTGGTTATTACAACATTGTAATTATGTCCCTAGTACAAAGTATGGTGACAATATATTATTTGGAAATAAAAGTGTATTTTTTCTATTGTGTTTTTTTTCTCTCGCTAATTACATGTGCGCGCGCACAGCGGCAGCAGCACTGTTAGGGAGTTTAGTTACACACTCCGCATTATGAATTACGCGCACAATGAATTACCGGTGCACAATCAATTAATTACGTGCGCAATTACCTAATTCCTAACCAACGCTCTTTATTGTTTCACTACCGACCGCTATCTATTTAACACGCTCTTTATCGTGTAGCGCGTGCAGCGTTACACCATATGCGCATTATGAAATAGCGATGTTTAGTGAATCAATCCCAATGGGACTAACTTACTGAAGCAGTGAAAAGCATAAAATACCACAGTGCGGAACAATTCCTCCTTCCCATCATTCCAAAAAGCGCAAGAGGCTAAGCTATTTACCAGAACACACAAGTTGTTGTACTCCTCATTATAGCCTGATGAAGTGGGAAATGCCTGCGAAGCGCGTTGCACTTGTTTGGAGTATGTAAATAAACGTTTTTTGTTGAAAAAATCAACAGCATCCTGTGTCTGCATTGGGGAGGCAAGTCCACCACTGACCCCCCTATTTTTTAAGTTTTTCCCTGCTTTTACACGACTGGCATCTCTGTACTACTGTATAATGATCATGCCCAAGTGCAACAATGCAATCTTATATTACGCATTTACTAAAGGTACCCATACATTAATAATTTTCAATCGAGGCATTAAGCAATCAACTTTATTAGACAATCAACTGCAGTGTTGTTGATTATAAGTCGATCCACTAGAGGCCCACACACTGCTAGTGAGATCATATGCGATTCTCCTTCACTAATTAATCTGAAGGATGTTGTGTCTCCATGCTCTGAAACCAAAATCCATTCTGTGTCGATTGAATCCTTGCCAACAGTAGCCAACTCCTTTACGATTAACTGATATTTTCCATCCTGCCGGATTGAGTAAATTGGTCAACCAGATATCGGCCAATTTCCATCAATCAAGCAGAGTAAAACATAATCGATTCTCCCCGATCCAATAAAATAATCAAATTTAATAGCCAATTGTACAGGAACGAGGAACTGTAGTGAAAATAACCTAATTAATAAAATTGTTTATTGTTTAAAATATTAGTGTATAGATTATTTAGTCATTGTAAAATCTTTCCTCTAGCTGATTTACATGCTCCATTTTATGGTGGTGACATCTTGACATCTGCCAGGTGATGGCGATGATGTTTGCTTGGCGGTTGGAAAAAGCTGTTTTTTTCCCAGAGTGCAACGGGGTTCACAGACAGCAAACTGTCAGGACCATGGCCCTGACATCACACTGTGGGAGGGGTTTCACCACAATATCAGCCATATAGACCCCCCCCCCCCCCCTTATGAACTGACCTGTTCGAGAAAAGGTAGAGATACCGCCCTAAAACTTGTAATAGTTTTAATAATCATGAGTGGAAACATTTAAACCAATATTAAACTAAAAACTGTGTGCTAATTATGTTTTATTAGGTCATTTAATACAGCGCAAATCGCAAAAAATTAAGAGCTGAGAACAGCATAACAAAGTAAAAAAAATAATATTCTAAATCAAGACATTGCAAAATGAGAAGTTAAAAAATCTATCAATTAATAATTGTTCATCTTGTTTTATTCATCCTGGGCCTGCACAGATCAGCATGACAAAAACGTACAGCACCAACTGCCCTTATTGCTCGGCAGTTGGCAACAATCATTATCTCCCACAATGCAATGGGATTCCCAGACAAGAAACTGTCAAGGCCATGGCAATGACATCACACTGTGGGAGGGGTTTCACCTCAATATCAGAAACACAGACCCTCCTGATGATCTATTCAAGAAAAGGTAAACATTTATTGTGGGAAAGGGGTATCGGCGACTGGCTGGGATGAAGTTCAATCCTAGTTCCTCTTTAATCGCTTCCGGACCTTGATGGTTAAAACTGCTTTGATCCTGTTATATCTGCCAGGGCGTAGATCTCAATCATCCCGCTGTACGCTACCACCGATCGCGTTGCTCTCTTCCTGCCACAAATCACTCGCTCTGCTGTCGGTAACACAGCAGAACGGTGTGAACGGGTCAGGAGCTGATTTCATTGCCTCTTGACCATGTCATCACTGTAAGCCAATCCCATAGGCTTACATTGCTGGACAGCGTCAGGAGCCAATGAAAGTGGGTCCTGACCTGCTCGCACAGCTCTGCTATCATAGCGACAGCAGAGAGAGGGTCCTGCGGGGATGGAGGAGTGGCGTGACCGGCAGGTATGTGCGGGGATCCGTTCTTTGATACCAGCAGTCTCTGGTCCTTAAGGGGGCAGAGACTGCTGGTATGGAAGTGGTTAAACTGTACCTGAGATGCAGGTACTAAAAGAATTTATACTTATCTGGGGGTTGCTCCAGCCCCCTTCAGGCTGGGGGCTCCCTTACCGCCTCCCCGAGCCCCTCAGATCTTCTGCTAGCCGTCCTGGTAACTTGGCTCAGTCGCTCATGCATGGCCCAGCCGTGGGCACAGCCAGACACGCATGTGTGATGGAGGAAGTGGGTGAGTTCACATGATTGCTCTGTGAAGGGAAAGTAACTACATGCCCACTTTAATAACAGGATGATCACTAATGCTGGGCATACACGAGCTAATCGAGCCGCCGGATCGACTCCAGCCGCGTCCCCGGTCGTCCCCGCGTGCACCCGGATCAATTCCCGCTCGTCCCCGCCGGCGCTTCTTATCTTCTGCTCGATTCGCCGCTATTGTCCGCCCGCAGGGATCGAGCGCGGAATCGATCCCCGCGGTGATCGGACACGTCGGATATTATCAATCGAGCCATCAGGCTCGATTGTTAAGCCTCCCTCGAAGCCGTGTATGCCCAGCATTACTCAGGGGAGGGGGCAGAGGTTGTAAACTGTGCTTACACTAAACCTGAGACCAATATTACCTTTTCTTCCAAAAATGTATTTATCTGAAATGATTTTATATGTCACCGAGAAAGAGTTTGATGAAAAGAAATGCTGCTGAAACGTCAAGGCCAAATACAGTTGATCTACTATAGAGAGACCCCAGTTGGAATTAGTGATGCTACTCAATGGAAACCCAATTACACTAATGTAATGTTCCTAACAGCCATCTTAGGACTTCCCTGAATGTCGTCCCTGTGGGGGCAACCAAGCTAATTGTGGCCAATTAGAGCAAAGACAGCTGTTTTACAGTCATTACCGAGGGTGGCTTCTGTATTATTCAACCCTCTGAGTCATTACTAAACTATTTTACTTTCATTGAAATCTAATTCCTGCTGCAAATTGTCTCTTCTTCCTTAAAGCTTATTTAACAGGAAGACAGCTCAGTGACAACAAGTTTTATTTCTTTACACTTTCTGCTTTTCTGTCTCGCTACTGAGTACTGATTCGGCAAGGATGAACCCTCTCAATCATCCCAAGGCCCTTCAGATAAGAGTTCAATAAATAATCTGCCAGGGCCATCCATCAGTGATAAAAAGACTCTCACACTCTTGCCTGGGGGTTCTGCACATTTGTAGTGCCTGCACACACACATGCCGGGGTCAGGGACTCTGCGGGATGCCCTGCTGTGGTGACTCTTATCACTGATGATGTAATTTCAGTCCCAATGCACTAAACTCATCACTTGAGCTTTTATCACTCTCCGTGGAACTTTTCAGCACACTGCAATATTAAAGAACGCTCAAAGTTAGTTGATTCGAATTAACTGAACTCTGATATTACTTGTTGTATCTTATTGTTAGTAGAGCAGGGCTGGATATACCATAAGACACTGTAGGCACGTGCCTACAAGCACCTGATGATGGAAAGGTGGCTCACTCCCTTCCCCTAGTGTCTCGTTCTCTCCTTCCGTATGCAGAGTCCTGATGAGAGTATCAATGAGAGGTTACTCACCCAGCTCTTAGCATTCCACTTTTGAGATCTCCCTTCAGTTAGGGGCACCTCTAGCTGCTGAGGTTCTTCTAGCTACTTAATACTTAGGCCACCTCTAGCTACTTAATATTGAGGGTACTTCTGGCTACCTAATGCTAAGGGACACATGTAAGTACTTATGATGAGCAAGGGGAGTAAGGGAGAAGTGACAGCTGGGCGAGCCAGCACACTTGTGGTATGGTTCTGTGGGGGCTTATCGGTTCATGGTGTGCAGTGTCTAAGGTGCCAGGACATCTGTGCCTATGGGCTCATGTGACGAAAATCCAGGCCTGTAGTAGAGTATAAACCTTGGATTGCAAATAACTTGGTTTACAAGCACTTTGCAAGACAAGCAAAAATTTTTATGAATTTTGCCTTGATTAGCAAGCAATATATTGATATACAAGCACAGTATGTATGCACGTGTCATGCCATCACAACTGAGCCGATGGTTCTTCTCTCTTTGACACTACAGGATTGTACTTGGGGAAGGGGGAAGCCTCTGGATCCTAACAAGGTTTTCCCCATCCTCTTAAAGAGACACTGAAGCAAACTAATTTTCCCCATTTTACCTTATAATTCACTTCAGTGCTCTCAAGCCAAGTAATCCGCCGCGTCCCCGGCGCAAAACGAGGGCTGCTCCCTGAGGAGCAATCTGGCCGGCATTTCCTGGAAGGGGCAGAGCTTTCAGCTTCAGCTCTGCCCCTCCTGATGTCAATCGCGGCGCATCGCTGCCTCTCCCCGCCCCTCTCACTCTTCTTTCACAGAGAGGGGCAGGGAGAGGCGGCGATCCGTGCGGCGATTGACGTCAGGAAGGGCAGAGCTACAGCTGGAAGCTCTGCCCCTCAGGGCAGCAAAATCCACGACCAAGTTGGTCGTGGATATTTTTGGATGGATTTGGGGGCTGGTGATTTTACCGCGATTAGTGCTTTTTTAAGCACTGTATCGCAATTGCTCCAGCAAAATGCTACATGCAACACGTTTTGCGATTGCCACTAATCACGAATTGCCTGCTATCGGCAGCAATCGCGGCAGTGAGATTACTGCCATTATGTTTGTATTGCGTTCGCCCAAGTGAGAACGGGCTCTTAGAGCAGACAGGAAGTTCTGAGTTCAGGCCCACTTCAAGCCTGTTGATGAAGATTGTTGAGTAATAAGTATTTAGACAACTTCGTAACTAGATGCAGGTATTGGGGGTGATCTAAAAGCTCCCTGAGGGAAAAAAGCACATACACAACGGGAGCACTCGATGGTGCAGTACGTCACAGAGAATAGAAGTGAAAAATGTAGAATGCGGTACTCACAAAGGGAGGTTGCAGACAGGCAACCAACCACTGCAGGCAGGTGGAGATGAAGAAACCCAACTCCACTCGGGTATTCAGCCTAGCCAGATGCTGTCGCACTCTTGATACAAAACGGCTAAATGGTTCCAAAGCGTGGCAGAGCCACTAATGAGCCAAATAGAACACCCCTCCCAAGGAGAATGAGAAGCACAAAAGGGGGAAAGAGTTGCCCAGGGTATTGATAAAACTAGGTTAAAACACATAAAATTGAAAAAAGTAAAGTAGCTTTCCCCAATGAAGACAAATTCATGTAACTATTGTATTTTTTGGATCATAAGACTCTCTTTTTCTCCCTCAAAAGTGGAGGTAACAGGTGCTGTGACGCCGGGCGACGCCCAGTCGTCCGAGGATTCGCGGCCGATTGTCCGATCGCAACCGTGATCGGAAAACTGACATTCTTTATTTTTAAAATAGAAGTTTTTCCTTCCTGCCTTCCCCCCCTTTTGCCATGAGGGCTGAATGGGCCTGCGTTAGCATATGGCTAAAGCAACCTGGTTTAGCAAGAAATCCTGTTAAGGCTCCCGGAAAAGCTCTGGTGACACTAATGTGCTAATTGGGCAGAGCTGAAATACCAACAGAGTCTATTCAACAGGGGAAGCTAGCACAGCATGAGGTCTATTGACACCTACATTCCTCCCAGTCTTGACGGCACCGACTAGACTGAGTATGGAATGCATGGTGTTGATAACTTTGTCACATTTTGCAAATACCATCCATGGGAGGAATATGAAAATTACATAATTTTGTTTCCCTAATTCTGTAGAATATGGTGATACTAGACATAGCCAGGTAACCCGCAATAACGCAGTAACCCGAGCAGGGGCTGAGATATGAATAATGGGGTCCCCGTGCGCCCCAAATATTGCAAGTTTGATGTCCTATGAACGTGTATTCTCAGCCCAATCTGAATATGAAATCGGTTTGCATGTGCGACAAAACCCCGGCGGGGTATGAAATTGGACATATTTTGTGGATGGTTGGAAGTTCCTCCCCTGAGAACTCACTGCCTGACACGCCCCTGGGCTGAGCTTGAGACTCCGCCCAGAAATGTCAGTGCTCAAAACTGATTGCATGAGGACCCCCAGCCAATTCCCCCACTTTCCATCATACCGAAAAGACTGCCACTGCTTGGGGAAATAGCAGTGGCCATCTTGCAGGCGGAGCAACGGCCATGTGGTTCGGCCATATTGCGAACTAACTGCAACAAAGGAACTTTGTCTTTTCCCGAACGGACTTTCCACAGAATCATAAGTATTCGTTCTTTTTATCCCTTTTTCTTTTATGTACTGTGCTATCACTGTCTCTCATCGTTTAATTGTTCACGATTGTCTGTATATATTAATTATTTATATTGTAACAAATAAAGGCTTTTTAAAAGGTCTTTACCTCTCAGTAAAACCTTCTATTCAGTATACACAGACGAGACCTAAACTTCCGAAGGGACGCTACTGTTTTGATAGATAGATAGGAATTGCACAGTTTTAACCGGTTGTTTGTTTCACAGGTCTATAGCCAGTTAGCAGTTTTCTCTGGGCTGATAGAAAACAGAGATGGTGGCAAATCTACCCCTGGGTTGGAGTAAAAGTGTATTTTCGTAACCTCACAGGCTCCCTACTGCGTCGTGACGCTCAAACTCCGCCAATTCTACGCAGATTGCGTCCATAGCTCTCAATCTGTGTGCTAGAATCGGATCGGACGGTTTTGCGTGTTCACGGCCAGTGGGGCTCCTGTGACAGTGGTCGGCAGCGTTTGGGATCTGTGTGTGCTGATAGTATCTCAGGTAGGGCTATCGAATTAGCCCTATCGAGAAACGAACTAATTCGTTGGTAGTGACTGAGTGCAATATATTTTTCATATATACAGAGAGACTGTGTAACCAGTACCCCTCCCCTAAGTTTTCTTTTATTTGGCATGGAAATGTCCGGGAATTACAAGGTCATGGTCCTATCCGACCTGCAGAGTCTGTGCGAGGCGAGAGGCATGGACATCCGCGGCAAGAAACAGCAGGACCTGATAACGGACTTGTACCGATGGGATAGCCAGAATCTGCGGACGCTGGAGGTGTCCACTGTGGAGGACACCGGCTCATCTAACGCAAGTCGAGGGGAACCAGAGACTGAAGATCCTGTGCGTACCGAGGTTGAGCAACCCGCGGGCAATGCGGCAACAGATACGCAGGAGGCTGTCAGTGTGATCCCCGACCCCAGAACCCCTGAAAGTACTCGCCTGGAACCGGCCAGTACTGGACTGTCCAGTTATGTTGATCCAGTAATGCAGCAGGCATTGCAAAAGCTGATGGAAACTGATGTGGACAAGTACCTGCAGTACATGGCGGAGCAAAAGCGAGAGGAACGCCAATCTGCAGAGGCGCGGGAGAGACGACAGCATGAGCTGAACATGGCGAAAGTGCAGCAAGCCAGCCGGAGTTCAACGCCCAGCCTCCCTGCTGAAGGGACTGCCGCTCCAGTAAGTGCAAAATTTAAATTTGCTATTATCGAAAAAGACACTGACATTGACTTGTTTTTGAGGTCTTTTGAAAAGGCCTGCCGTCAGTATCGTCTGTCCCAAGACCAGTGGGCCAGACATCTGACACCCTTGCTGCGCTACAAAGCGCTTGATGCTTTCTCAGAGCTGCCTGTGGAAAAGGACAATGATTATACCGCTATAAAGGAGGCTATAATCACTAAGTACCAGCTGACGCCAGAAGCCTACCGGAAAAGGTTCAGGTCCTGGCAGAAAAAATCTACTGATTCTTATCAAGATGTGGTCAGCAGTCTGCTCACCACACTCCGCCAGTGGACGCTAGGCCTCACTAAAGGGTCTTACGGTGTCCTGGAGGACTTAATCGTCCTGGAGCAGTTTCTGAACATTTGCCCGGCTGATGTACGCCAGTTTGTGCTGGAGCGCCGACCGGCGTCAGCGACGGTCGCTGCAGACCTCGCTGAGACCTTTGCAACGACCAGGGTGCCGGAGACCCGCAGGACTGCCCCATCTAGCTGGAGAGGAGGTCAGTCCCACAATTTTGCAGACTCTCCTACCTCTGTGAGCCGTGCGCCCCAGAGGCCCTCCAGCGCAGCTGCTGCGTCCAGGCCTGCAGTAACAGAGGGCATCACCTGTCACTTTTGCCGCAAGCCCGGACACATGAAGTTTAACTGCCCGGAGCGGAGGCAGACAGCGCCAGCTCCTGCACCACCTACACCTCGCCCACGGCAACTGCCGCCAGCCAGCGCACCCCAGCCGGGAGCACCCAACAACGTCATGTTCGCAGGTGGGAGAGGGATCCACTCCGCTACGAGCAACCACCAGCTGGTTACAGTGAACGACCAGCTTGTTACCGGTTTCCGCGACACTGGAGCGGATGTCACCCTGGTGCGTGCGCACCTGGTCCCGACGGAAAATATCCTCCCTGACAAATACCTTACCCTCACTGGAGTGGGGGGCACTCTTTCTCGCATTCCCCAGGCTCGGGTGTCCATCGATTGGGGGGTGGGGGTTCAAGAGAAGGTTGTTGGGGTCCTGGACCAACTGCCGGTCCCAGTTTTGTTGGGGACCGACCTGGGCAAGCTTGTGTCCTATTATGAACCTGCCCCAAGCCCCTCAGACTGCCAGGAGGGAGACGGACTCTCCGCCCACACTAAGGTACTTTGCACCAAGGGGCAAGAACAGGGGGGAGGTGGGTTGAATGTGCCCAGTCCAGGGGTACCGAGTCCAATAGTACCTGTGTCACAGGTACCTGTGTTTGATATACCGATTGTTTGTGATGAAAATGTTGTTGTACCTGTCACTGTAATTCATGCATGCAGCCAGGATGTGAGTAATGCCAGTAGGTGCCAGTCTGAAGGTGTACCTGTACTGGCAGTAACACGCAGCCGCGCTGCTCAGAACCTGGGCTCAGAGCAGGTGGAAGAGGTTCCGGCCTCCTCCCCCTCCTCTGACCACAGGGATGGTAGCCTTCAGCCACTAACTGCATATGCCACGGGCCAGCTGGCTGAGAGCGAGAGTGCTGCATTTGTGCAAGCACTCCAGACTGACCCTAGCCTCGAGGCACTCAGAAGACAGGCTTCGGAGCCCCTCACGAATGAAGATACCTTCAAGGTATATTGGGAAGGTGGTAAGCTGTACAGCGAGCCTGTACAGCCCACCGAAGGTGAAACAAGTGTGGGTACCAAGTTGCTTGTGGTACCCAGTGCCTTCCGGGGGCATGTGCTGAAGTCCGCACATGACATTCCCCTGGCAGGGCACTTGGGAATCCACAAGACACTTGACCGTATCCAGGGTCATTTCTACTGGCCCAGGATGCGGATCGATGTGACCAACTATTGCCGCTCATGTACTGTTTGCCAAAAGGTAAAACGGGCTGGGAACCCCCGCAAGGCTCCCTTGTGTCCACTGCCCATCATAGGTGAGCCCTTTCACAGAGTGGCAGTCGACATAATTGGACCATTGCCCACTCCCAGCAGCAGTGGCAAAAGGTACATCCTGACGGTGGTGGATTACGCCACCCGCTATCCTGAGGCCATGGCGCTTTCCTCCCTGAGGGCGGACAAGGTAGCAGACGCGCTACTTAACATTTTCTCCCGAGTCGGGTTCCCTGCGGAGATGCTCTCCGATCAGGGATCCCAGTTTATGTCCGAACTCATGGAGGCCCTGTGCAAAAAGATACACATGACGCACATTGTCTCCAGTCCCTACCACCCGCAGACCAATGGACTGTGTGAACGGTTCAACGGGACGCTGAAGCAAATGCTGACCACGTTTGTTGAGTCGCAAGGTGGGGACTGGGAACGATACCTGCCTCATCTGTTGTTTGCGTACAGGGAGGTGCCGCAGGAGTCAACCGGGTTTTCCCCGTTTGAACTCCTGTATGGGAGGAATGTCCGAGGACCCTTACAATTGATGCGGGAGACATGGGAGGGCAAGGGCGACCCCACTGATGTCTCCGTGGTCGATTACGTCCTCAAGTTCAGGGACAAAATGGAGTCCCTGTCCGCAGTAGTGACCAACAACCTGGCCCAGGCTCAGGCCAAACAAAAAGCATGGTACGACCGCACTGCTGGAGAGCGGTCATTTGATGTGGGTGACAAGGTATATGCCCTTCTTCCCGTGAGGCAGAACAAGCTGCAAGCAGCCTGGGAGGGGCCTTTTACTGTAGTGCAGCGGTTAAACCCTCTGACGTATCTAGTGAACCTGGGGGGCAGGAAGCAGAAGAGCTTTCATGTAAACATGCTGAAGGCCCACCATGACAGGACCCAGTATGCGCTGCCAGTGTGCAGCCGGTTAGAGCAGGGAGAGGCAGACCCCCTGTTAGACCTGCTGGCTGACGTACGAGATGTGGACGGCGACCTAAACGTCAATCCACAGCTCGCCTCAGCCCAGCAAGAGCAGTTACAGAAGGTGCTGGGCCAGTACCAGCACACCTTCTCCGGTATCCCGGGGCGGACCAGTATGGCGGTGCATGGGGTAGATACAGGTACCCATCCCCCCATCAGGCAATCCGCTTACCGTGTCTCTCCCGAGGTACAGGCGGACATGCAGAAGGAGGTGAGGGAGATGCTGGAGTTAGGGGTGGTTCAAAAGTCCAGTAGTGCCTGGGCAGCCCCTGTTGTCCTGGTCCCCAAGAAGGACCAGACAACTCGGTTCTGCGTAGACTACAGGAAACTGAACGCCATCACCACTACAGACGCCTACCCCATGCCTCGCATTGATGAGCTGCTAGATACACTGGCATCAGCCAGGTACCTATCAATCATGGATCTGAGCCGGGGGTATTGGCAGATACCACTTGCACCTGACGCGAGGCAAAAGTCGGCCTTCATCACCCCTTTCGGCCTCTTCGAGTTCACGATGATGCCCTTTGGGATGAAGAACGCCCCCGCCACGTTTCAGCGGGCCGTGAACGACCTGCTAGAGGGAATGCAAGGGTTCGCTGTAGCGTATCTGGATGACATTGCGGTGTTCAGCCCCACCTGGGAAGAACACCTCAAACACCTGTCCCAGGTACTAGAGAGGCTGGCCATGGCCAATCTGACGGTTAAACCGAGTAAGTGTCAGATTGGCATGACCGAGGTGCAGTACTTAGGTCACCGGGTGGGGGGTAACACCCTGAAACCTGACACGGGAAAGGTGGACGCCATCCTGGCATGGCCTCGACCTATCACGAAAAAGCAGGTCCAGGCGTTCCTGGGGACCGCCGGCTACTATAGGAAATTTGTTCCCGCCTATAGTACACTGGCGAAGCCTCTGACCGATGCCACTAGCAAGAAGCACCCCAAGGTTGTTAGCTGGACCCCCGCTTGCGAGAATGCCTTCCAGGCCTTGAAGCAGGCCCTCGCAAGCGCCCCTGTGCTTCAGGCCCCAGACTTCAGTCGTCGGTTTGTGGTGCAAACCGATGCCTCTGACTACGGTCTCGGCGCAGTCCTCAGCCAGGTGGATGGAAAGGGGGATGAACACCCTATCCTCTACCTGAGCCGGAAGCTCCTGCCCCGAGAGGTAGCCTACTCCACAACTGAAAAGGAGTGCCTGGCGATCGTGTGGGCCCTACAGAAACTGCAGTCGTATCTGTACGGCCGCTCCTTCACGATCGTCACTGATCACAATCCCCTGAGTTGGCTAAACCGTACTGCTGGAACCAACGGCAAGCTCCTACGGTGGAGCCTGTCATTGCAGCAGTACGACTTTACGATCCAACACAAAGCAGGCAGCCGACACCAAAACGCTGATGGGCTGTCGCGGTGTCAGGGGGAACCCGACCCAACAGCGCCAATAGCTGCTACGGGAGGCGTCCTGTTGACACCTCCCTGAGCAGAGCTCGGGAAGGGGGAGGTGTGACGCCGGGCGACGCCCAGTCGTCCGAGGATTCGCGGCCGATTGTCCGATCGCAACCGTGATCGGAAAACTGACATTCTTTATTTTTAAAATAGAAGTTTTTCCTTCCTGCCTTCCCCCCCTTTTGCCATGAGGGCTGAATGGGCCTGCGTTAGCATATGGCTAAAGCAACCTGGTTTAGCAAGAAATCCTGTTAAGGCTCCCGGAAAAGCTCTGGTGACACTAATGTGCTAATTGGGCAGAGCTGAAATACCAACAGAGTCTATTCAACAGGGGAAGCTAGCACAGCATGAGGTCTATTGACACCTACATTCCTCCCAGTCTTGACGGCACCGACTAGACTGAGTATGGAATGCATGGTGTTGATAACTTTGTCACATTTTGCAAATACCATCCATGGGAGGAATATGAAAATTACATAATTTTGTTTCCCTAATTCTGTAGAATATGGTGATACTAGACATAGCCAGGTAACCCGAGCAGGGGCTGAGATATGAATAATGGGGTCCCCGTGCGCCCCAAATATTGCAAGTTTGATGTCCTATGAACGTGTATTCTCAGCCCAATCTGAATATGAAATCGGTTTGCATGTGCGACAAAACCCCGGCGGGGTATGAAATTGGACATATTTTGTGGATGGTTGGAAGTTCCTCCCCTGAGAACTCACTGCCTGACACGCCCCTGGGCTGAGCTTGAGACTCCGCCCAGAAATGTCAGTGCTCAAAACTGATTGCATGAGGACCCCCAGCCAATTCCCCCACTTTCCATCATACCGAAAAGACTGCCACTGCTTGGGGAAATAGCAGTGGCCATCTTGCAGGCGGAGCAACGGCCATGTGGTTCGGCCATATTGCGAACTAACTGCAACAAAGGAACTTTGTCTTTTCCCGAACGGACTTTCCACAGAATCATAAGTATTCGTTCTTTTTATCCCTTTTTCTTTTATGTACTGTGCTATCACTGTCTCTCATCGTTTAATTGTTCACGATTGTCTGTATATATTAATTATTTATATTGTAACAAATAAAGGCTTTTTAAAAGGTCTTTACCTCTCAGTAAAACCTTCTATTCAGTATACACAGACGAGACCTAAACTTCCGAAGGGACGCTACTGTTTTGATAGATAGATAGGAATTGCACAGTTTTAACCGGTTGTTTGTTTCACAGGTCTATAGCCAGTTAGCAGTTTTCTCTGGGCTGATAGAAAACAGAGATGGTGGCAAATCTACCCCTGGGTTGGAGTAAAAGTGTATTTTCGTAACCTCACAGGCTCCCTACTGCGTCGTGACGCTCAAACTCCGCCAATTCTACGCAGATTGCGTCCATAGCTCTCAATCTGTGTGCTAGAATCGGATCGGACGGTTTTGCGTGTTCACGGCCAGTGGGGCTCCTGTGACAGGTGCGTCTTATGGTCCAAAGGCATCCCCATAAGTGCCTCCTCTGTCTTCCATTGCTGCCCTGTGTTTCTGGTGTCCTCCTGTCTCCCCTCTGGCTGGTGTCCCCTGTGTCTCACTGGCACCGTGCCATCCTGTGTCCCAGCTGCCCTCCTGTGTCCAGTGTCCCCCTGTGCCTCTCTGGCACAGTGGGGCAGATGGATGTAACACAGGAGGACACTAAGAGAACAAGGGGGCAGAGGGGACACAGGGAGGACCAGTGAGACACTGAAGGACACAGGGGACACCACCCAGTGGGGAGACAGGGGACAGGGGGCAGATAGGACACTGGGGACACAGGAGGATACATGGGGACAAAATAATTGGTAGGAGGGGGGCATCTACAAGACACACCATACGCACCAGGTTAAATAGATATATTTTTTCCCTGGTTTTCGACCTCTAAACCTGGGTGTGTCTTATTGTCTGGAGCGTCTTATAGTCCGAAAAATACGGTAATTAATTTTAATATGCATATACACGAATTTGTCTTCATTGAGGTAAGCTACCTCACTTTTTTCCATTATATGTGTTTTTTTTATCCTAGTTTTATTGATACCCTGGGTGCCTCTTTCCCCCTTTTGTTGGTAACTAGATTTGCATCTCATTCTTTGAAAATATTATTTTCTTTTTCTTTCTTAAAATTTGAAAAATACTTTCAGAGCTCAATACAAAAAACTGTTATGCAAAACTGATATTATCAGATACCTCTCGGGCATGAGAGAAATTTAGGTGCGGAGTAGAGGTTGTTGAGTTTGTTTCAAATCAGTAGATAAGGAGCAAACTCCTACATTAAACATTTAGTGCATGTGAGTGTGCTGTAGGGATTAGTCCAGTCATTTCATGAACCTTGAAGGTGTTAAGCCCTTGTCTTCCTGCAATATCAGTGTTGTTAGTGATAGCTGGTTATCGTTAGCTCCTCTTGGTTTTTTTCTGGTCAGAAGTAAGTTCTCACTCACTCAGCTTCAAGCTGTTCAAATATTTGTCAGCGCTTTGGAGCTTGGTATAGGAAGGCAGAGATTGAGGAGGTCAGTGAGTTTGTTTATAGTCTGAACTGCACCTGAGGAAAATTCAGAGGAGCTGAGGAGTTTGTCTGAGCGGCTAATGGGATATTTTTGGCCGAAGAAAGTGGTGGAAAGTGGTCCCATAAACTCCTCAACAGATCTGTACATAGAAATTCCTAGGGAAAACACAGAATTGTTCAGTAGTTAAGTTGTAGGAGTAGCTCTTTATCTCTGTTTGCAGTTCAGATCTGGAAACCTCATGTGATAAACTTAAGGGCCTTTCAGTGATCAGTCACTCTGCAGGCCAGTGGTCAGTATCTATTCTATAGCTCTGTGGTCAGTCTATCTGCAAGCTAGTGGCCAGTATATATATCTGTGGTCTGTCTCTCTGCAGGTTAGTGGCCAGTATCTAAAGATCTGTGGTCAGTCTCTCTGCTAGTGTTGTCCGGATCATGAACGATTCGGATCTTTGATCCGAATCTATTTTGTGAGTCGAATCATCCGAATCATCAAAATGAGTGATTCGGATCGTAAAAGGGGCGGGGCCAGGAGCGACACCCCCCCCCCTCTCAGCGGGCAGCGGGGTCCTGGAAGCAGAGCAGAGATGGATCGCTCTGTTGAAGGGGAGCCAGGGACAGGTAGATGAGAGAGAGGGGACATAGGTGCCACTGCCAGATATGTGTAGAGCACACATACTGGCTGAAATGTGCTGCTCATTATAGGCTGTCTGTTCTGTAGTTGTGCACAGTGAACACATTGGAAGCTTTTGGCTCAGCTCAGCACAGCTCAGTAACTTTGCAGGCACTGTGACTGCAGGGCAATATGATCCTCCCAGACTCTGCTCTAAACAGCTGCACTTATCTTCTGGGAATGCTTTGGGGAATGCTTTCTTTCACTGTGCGACGTTTGCATTCAAAGTATACAGATGAGCATATAGGTGAAATATATGTAAAGCATATGATTGCAGCATGTGGGTATTGTGTGCAAACAAACATTTAAGCTCTCTGCTCGTCCCTTCTCTGTCTACTCCCTGCCCTCTGTCCATCTTCTCCCTTTCTCTGTGTGTCCAGTCCACCCCCCTCCCCTTCTCTGCCCACTGCAGGGAAAGACCTGTCTTGCTATTCATTTCACCCCCGAATGCTTTCGTAGTAAAATGATCCGAGATTCGGATCAAAGATCCGGATCTTTTCAATGATCCGATTCGAATCATCCGGATCATTGAAAAGATCCGAACTTCGCATCTCTACTCTCTGCAGGCCCATGCTCCTGTCACATTGTCACATGGTCCGTTCACAGAGTCTAGATACTGACCACTGACCTGCAGAGATTATGACCATAGGGATCTACATAGTGTAGAGACACTGACCACAAATCCATAGATACTGACCACTGACCTGCAGAGAGAATGACCATACATACTGACAACTGTGGTCAGTCTCTCTGCAGGCCAGTAGCCAGTATATGTATCTGTGGTCAGTCTCTCTGCAGGCCAGTGTTCAGTATCTACTGATCTGTGGTCAGTTCTTTTGCAGGTCAGTGTCAGTGGGTCTATGGTCAGTATCTTTATATCTGTGGTCAATATCTCTGCAGGCCAGTGGTCAATATCTAGATAGACTCTGTGAACGGACCATGTGACAGGAGCATGGGCGTGCCATAAAATGAATTATTGCGGATGCACAGAGCTAATTCTTCCGGGTCAAGGGTCGCTGACTTATAAAATTGTGACTGCTTATGGAGCATATTGCCAAAGAACAGAGTAATCAGAAAGTGCGGTGATGCACTGTTCACATGACCACATATGTCATAAGCCACATTTTCTACCATAACGCCTGACTTGGGCAGCCTTTAAAAAGATGTGTAGCACCCCTGTATATTTAAATGATGGCAACCTACTAATGAAAGAGGAATTTCCCTTTAAATTAGTTGTAATTTCCATGAGATCCTGTCTCCCCTGGGGCTGCGGCACACCTCTCTCATCACACAGCGTGGGCAGCTCTGAAACTACAAATGACGTCACAGCCGGGATGAAATTAGACACTGTATGTGGAGGAATGTGTCACAGCCATCAATGACTCTTTCATCCATTCCAGCAGAGGAAAGGAGGAATATTATGCACATATGCTGCTAAAAACGTACGGTAGTTATAATCGTTTCCCGGCCTCTTCGAAGACTGCCAGGGTTTGGAGATTTGTCCCTGCGAAGTACTGTCCTTGGAAATGTGCACAGAGACAGGTGGCACTCCGTCACTGGCAGAGCTTGGCATGCAACGCTTGTGACTGTTCTGCTGGCGTGCGCAATTTTACAAGAGGCTACAGTCACAAGAATTAGGATTTATAGGAATTAACAAATAATAAAATAAAAATTCACATACTTGTAATAAAGTGTACATTTGTACCAGAGTAAAATGCACTATACATGATTTTGTTCCTTTGTCACTGTAACTTACAGTAGGTATTATTAACCACAAAGAGACACTGAAGCGAGAAAAAAATTATGATATTATGATTTGTATGTGTAGCACAGCTAAGAAATAAAACATTAAGATCAGATACATCAGTGTAATTGTTTCCAGTACAGGAAGAGTTAAGAAACTCCAGTTGTTATCTCTATGCAAAAAAGCCATTAATCTCTACGACTTTCAAAGTCGTGGAGAGGGCTGTCTTCTGACTTTTATTATCTCAACTGTAAGTGAACAGTTTTCTTTTTCTCTGCCAGAGGAGAGGTCATTAGTTTACAGACTGCTCTGAAAGAATCATTTTGAATGCTGAGTGTTGTGTAATCTGCACATATTATAGAATCATGCAATGTTAGAAAACACACTATATACCTGAAAATAAAAGTATGAGAATATTTTCTTTGCTGCTAATCTTCTAGTAATTATTCATAGTACACAACCAATTCATTATATCATTTTTTTTCACTTCAGTGTCTCTTTAAGGACCAGAGGCTTACCCCCCCCCCCCCCCTAGTGACCAGGCTATTTTTTACAAATCAGTGCTCTGCAGCTTTAACAGCTCACTGCAGAGCCATACAACTTAGCACACAAATAAGTCTGCCCCTCTTTTCTACCCACCAACAGAGATTTCTGTTGGGGGGCTTTGATCGCTGCTGCAGGATTTGGATTTTTATTTTACTAATTTATTTGTTCTTTTATTTTAAATAGAATTGACAATTTTTTTCCCCCATCCCCTCCCTCCCCTCGAGGTCCAATCAGGGCGAGTCTCTCTGAGGGCCAGTGCACACCAAAAAGCACTAGTGTAATCGCAAACGCTTAGCGCTTTTTGAAGTGATTTTTCTAGGCGATTCTAGGCATGTGCCTAGCAATTTTCTAATCATGCCTAGCGATTTTTGGTGCGTTTTGGTGTAGTGTTAAGCTGGAAATGAACATCTTCTGTAACAAAAACGCTTGGAAAATCGCTCTGTTTTAGTGCTTTTCAGAGCGATTTTCCACTTTCCTATACTTAACATTGAGGCTGAATCACCTCAGAAATCAGCAGAAATGCTGCAGGACCCACGTTTGTGTTTGGGAGAAAATCACATGTGGTAAATTCTCTCTGTTTTCCTCCTGACCTGTGCAAGAGGTCAGGTCCACTTTAGGCTGCATTTCTACTTGTGCGGTGGGAATCGTCGCGGGAAAAACTTGCATGCGGATGCAATTTTTGCATGCGGGTCTATGCGAATTTTCATGCGAGTTCGCATGGATGACGATGTATGCGAATTTAACCATGGCAGTGCTGGTGTGATTTTCTATTGTTTCTATGCAAATTCGCTTGAAAATTCGCATACCCAAACCGCATGCGAATTTCCTATTAAGGGCTCGTTTCCACTATCGCGAATCTGCATGCGTCCAACGCATGCAGATTCGCACATGTAATGCAAGTGGATGGGCCTGTTTCCACTGTAGCGTTGTTGAGGTGCGTTTTTTTCAGCGGTAAAAAAACGCACAAAAGAGCCAACGAATTCGCCTGCGAGTGGAATGCATGCGAATCGCCGCTAATGTATTTAATAGGAAATTCGCATGCGGCTATGGTATGCGAATTTTCATGCGAATTCGCATGCGAATTCGCATAGGTACCAATGTAATTCAAACAGGCAGTGACATGGTTAATTTCGCATATACCCTCACCTATGGAATTTCAACAGCGGTGGAATCCAGGCGATTCTGCACCGCAATAGTGGAAACGAGCCCTAAATACATTGTATGCGATTCGCATAGCGGTATGCGGTTTCCGAATTCTGATGGCTCTGCCATGCAAATTTTTTCTGCACAGAAAAACGCAAAGGAATCCTGACAAGTGGAAACAGTCCCATTCACTTGTATTGCTATGCGAATTTGCATGCGAAAAACGCATGCAAATTCGCGATAGTGGAAATGGGCCCTTAGGGCTCGTTTCCACTATCGCGAATCTGCATGCGTCCAACGCATGCAGATCCGCACATGTAATACAAGTGGATGGGCCTGTTTCCACTGTAGCGTTGTTGAGGTGCGTTTTTTTCAGCGTGAAAAAAACGCACAAAAGAGCCAACGATTTCGCCTGCGTCGGGAATCCGTGCGAATCGCCGCTAATGTATTTAATAGTAAAAACGCATGCGTTTGTTACATGCGTTTTTACCCGCGATTTCGCGTGCGATTTCGCACCTTTTTCAATTTTATTTAGCCCTGGCAGTGTCATGGTTAATTTCGCATGGCACCCTGCCATGCGAAATTGCAGGCGAAATCGCGGGTAAAAACGCATGTGGAAACGCATCCGCATGCGTTTTTACAAGCGTCAGAATGCGGCCGAAATCGCGTCGCAACAGTGGGAACGAGCCCTCAAAGTTCCCTTCTAAACTGCAACTTTCCTCAGATAGAACTTGGAAGAAGATTCCCAGAAAAAAAAAAATGTAAGCAAAGAGATAGCCGGGTGCTCAAGGTATTGTAAGACCATGAGGTCAAATATAACAAATTTAAACCAGAAATAAAATACGTCAGAATGGATGGACAACTGCAGAATCCAGTAGGTGCTGACATCTCAGAATGCAGAAACTAGTCTGGGCCCAGCCCTTCCTTTCCTTGTAGCAGGAGGGAATTCTCGGTACAGCCTGCACCTGTCAGACCGATCAGCTTCCACGAGACACCTGAGACAGTGGTGGAGCCGGCTATACTCTGCATTCCACTGGCTGCACAAACATTTACATTGCAGAGGGGAAGCCATGGGCTAGGCAGATGTGGAGGTCAGTGAGTTTGTTGACTAAGAATGGAAACAGGGAATTTAGGAGAGACGGGTCACTGAGGACGAGTGTGGCTGGGGGATGAAATGTAGAATCCTCAGGGAGGTGAATATTTGCACTGAGCAAATACCTCACTAAAAGCTTGCAGCCAAGGGCGTAGCAATAGGGGTTGCAGAGGTTGCGACCGCATCGGGGCCCTTGGGCCAGAGGGGCCCTCACTCAACTACCGTATTACCTCTCTATTAGTCCTGTGCTCATAATAATCACTTCTATAGATACATTGAATAGTGGTAATCATTAACAAGCTGTTCCTCTTCCCCTTCTTGCACCTCTGACACTGTAGTTGCCATTGGCAGGTTTTGGTGCGCCGTATCAATTGTCTTGTATAGAGTGCTTAGGGGGCCCCATTGTAAAACTTGCATCGGGGCCCACAGTTCCTTAGCTACGCCACTGCTTGCAGCTTTTTGTTACAACACAGGCCTGTGCAAATCGCAGCGCACCTGATAGGTGCTACATGTCCCCAGGTCAGCCCAGTTCATACGGGGCTTTTTTAGTTTTAAAGATTTTTATTCATATAGCTTTATTTTTATTTAGATACAGGGCAGTTACTAGGCTAAATTGCACCCAGGGCGAGGGTGTAAAAATTGCGCCCTCCCATCATCATGGCCCGTGGACTCTCAAACCCATACTAAGCCCCAAGTATAGGTAGTCAGGTATGGTGCGCCTAGTATAGGTAGGAAGGTATGGTGCACCCAGTATAGGTAATCAGATATGGGTGCGCTCAGTATAGGTAGTCAGATATGGGTGCGCCCAGTATGGGTAGTCAGGTATGGGTGCGCCCAGTATAGGTAGTCAGGTATGGGTGTGCCCAGTATAGGTAGTCAGGTATGGTGCGCCCAGTACAGGTAGTCAGGTATGGGTGCACCCAGTATAGGTAGTCAGGTATGGTGCACCCAGTATAGGTAGTTAGGTATGGGTGCGCCCAGTATAGGTAGTTAGGTATGGGTGCGCCCAGTATAAGTAGTCAGGTATGGGTGCGCCCAGTATAGGTAGTCAGGTATGGGTGCGCCCAGTATAGGTAGTCAGGTATGGGTGCACCCAGTATAGGTAGTCAGGTAAGGGTGCGCCCAGTATAGGTAGTCAGGTATGGGTGCTCCTAGTATAGGTAGTCAGGTATGGGTGCGCCCAGTATAGGTAGTTAGGTATGGGAGCGCCCAGTATAGGTAGTTAGGTATGGGTGCGCCCAGTATAGGTAGTTAGGTATGGGTGCGCCCAGTATAGGTAGTCAGGTATGGGTGCACCCAGTATAGGTAGTCAGGTATGGGTGCACCCAGTATAGGTAGTCAGGTATGGGTGCGCCCAGTATAGATAGTCAGGTATGGGTGCACCCAGTATAGGTAGTCAGGTATGGGTGCGCCCAGTATAGGTAGTCAGGTATGGTACGCCCAGTATAGGTAGTCAGGTATGGGTGCTCCTAGTATAGGTAGTCAGGTATGGGTGCGCCCAGTATAGGTAGTCAGGTATGGGTGCGCCCAGTATAGGTAGTCAGGTATGGGTGCACCCAGTATAGGTAGTTAGGTATGGGTGCGCCCAGTATAGGTAGTTAGGTATGGGTGCGCCCAGTATAGGTAGTCAGGTATGGGTGCGCCCAGTATAGGTAGTTAGGTATGGGTGCGCCCAGTATAGGTAGTTAGGTATGGGTGCGCCCAGTATAGGTAGTCAGGTATGGGTGCACCCAGTATAGGTAGTCAGGTATGGGTGCACCCAGTATAGGTAGTCAGGTATGGGTGCACCCAGTATAGGTAGTCAGGTATGGGTGCACCCAGTATAGGTAGTCAGGTATGGGTGCACCCAGTATAGGTAGTCAGGTATAGGTGCCCCCAGAATAGATAGCTAGCTATAGGTGCTCCTAGTGTAGGTTAGCTAGGTATAGATGCAACCAGTATAGGTTAGCTAGGTATAACTAGGTATAGCTAGGTCAGGACATGCCAGCATATTACATGCTGGCACGTCGCGACATCACGTCATGTTGCCAAGGTAACGCGGCGCGGAAGTCGGTGATCGAGGTGAGTTTTAAATCATCCCGCAACTCTGTAGGGAGGGAGGGGTAAAGAAGAGAAATCCAGCGGGCTGGAGTAACAGCGAATGCAGGCCGGATGTGGCCACCGGGCCATAGTTTGCCCATCTCTGTCCTATATAAAGAGGTACAGTGGCATAGCCAAGGAGCTCTGGGCGTGGGCCCCTGTGCAAGTTTTACATTGGGGCCCCCAAGCATTCTATACATAACAAGTGATACGGTGCACTAAAACCTGCCAAGCCCATATGCAGTGTCAGAGGTGCAAGAAGTATTGGTTGGCGTTCAGCATTGTGGATTACATGTAAGATAGGTACATCTGCAAAATATAGCGGATTACGCAAAAAAATAAAATAAAACATTGTAATTCCGCTAAATATGGCAGAATTATCAGGCTAATAGTAGTCTCTAGCCATTCGAACCAATCATAGGCGCTAGCAACCAGATCCTAGCTACCTATCACAGGCCATCTCATAAACTATAATAACAAAAAACAATTCCGCAGAATTCCATGAGCCGCATGTCGGAATCTGGTATTCTGTCGGAAATTGAAAATTCCAACCATCCCTAATTATTTTCAATACAGTCTCCCACATGCTCCTGCAGAATCAAATCACAAGTTTAGTCTGCCAGCAGCATACCCAGGCAGCTCGGGGTGACCCAAAAGGCAGCCCCTATCCTCTGCGTTGTCCCGCTGGACGCCAGTGTAGATTGCGACCCTGCCAGCAGTTCAGGTCTTCTGCGCCTGCACGGGTATTCATGCCCGGGCATCCACGTCATCTGGTGCGTACTGTGCCTGGCCACTAGAGGTGCGCCGACGCAGTACGCGGCAGATGACGTGGACACTCGGGCATTTGTGTGCAGAAGATCCGACCCTCCGGTGGGGTCTCGATCTTTGTGAGCGGCCAGTGGGACAAAGTGGAGGACCAGGGCTGTGGCGAGGGCATGAGACAGCTGCTATGGGCTGGAAGAAGCCCCAGGTGAGTAAAATGTATTTAAGCCCCCTCACCTCGAAAGTCCTTTAAAACAGAAAGTAGTTGTCATAATTCAGATTTAAGTGTGTAACTGCGGTTACCCACAATGCACCACAACCGAATATGCAAATTATCTCTTTATGCCCCTGAAGCCAGGCTTACATCCAGCTGGTGTATAGCAAACCTATAGCTTTAAATGTTACAGAGCCACATCAACCCAGCATGCAGGCAGCCTGTTTCAGACTGTTGGTCCTCCTCAGTGCATGGCAGGGATTGATATGGCTCTATGGGGTTGCGCTTGGACCAGAAGAACAGAATACCCAAGCAGCTGCGGGACTTTGACAAAGGACATTACATTGTCAGGTTCTTTGTGAGCAGGGACTGGTGTGAAGGGTTCAGAGTAGAGCACTTCATTGTACAATGGTGCTGTGTAAAGTAAATGAGTTATATAAGGAATTAGCACACAAAAACCCTAGTCACGTAAACCTGAGTGCATGTTCTTTAAAGGATACCCGAAGCGAAAATACACTAATGAAATAAACAATTGTATCTATCTTCCTTCTCCTAAAAATGACTTTTTAAGATATTCCACAGTTTTATTTTATGTTTATATTATTTTATGTTTAAATCTACTTTTTAAGTTTTAACTGTTTGATTGTTTTTGCTCAATGACACATTCATTGAAGTATGCCAGAGCTAAAATCTATGAACTATTGCCCCTTTTTATCTCTTTCCTGCTCTCAGAAGCTATTTTCTGCTAGGAAAGTGTTTTATAGTTGGAATTTCTTATCAGTGAGGGTTACACTGTAGTCACTTCCTGTCTGAGTCAGGACTAAGTCAGCCACTTACATAGTTGATATTTAACTCTTTCAGGCAGAGAAAGAAAAAAAGGAACACAGCACAGTTATTTGTGTGCTAGGCAATGTACATATCCATGTCTATCTCATCATGTCACATGTCACTTTGGGTATACTTTAAGGTGAGGATGATTGTTGGCTTCTGACCTGTGGTTGCGTCCACTCATCACATAGCAATGAATCCGGTCTATCCTCATTTTTAAACGTATTACGTGACTTTTCAAATAAAAGCATTGAATTTGGAGGAACAATCATGTGAAAAAATGTCAAATATTTAAAGCGGTTTTGCAGGTAAGTTCACATCCAGGACACAGGTCCGTAGGGTAGTGTGCATGGCCAACGTATGAGGGACATGACTTCTATTTCATGGGTCTGGCTAGTTAATACGGGAAAATTCATCTCAGGTGCATAATAAACGGGCATGCCATCTTATCGAGAAACATTTGCTGTGCAATCGGTTGCACTGAAGAGCTCAGCAAAATTCAACATGATGGCGTTATACAGTGCCGTCCTTCCAACAAATCAGTGTGACAAATTTCTAGATTACCTTTGGTGAACCATGGAGTGGTTGGCAGGCTTAGGGTGAAATAAGGCCAAGGGCAAAAATGAACGTGCTACCCCCCCCCCCCCCCAAATGTAGCAATATTAGGTGTAGGGCTGGTCAATGAGATGCAAAGAATTTTCAGCTGATGCAGCATTATGCAAATTTTGAATGCAAAAATAGACCAACTGAATTTGACCTCAGCAGATTTGATTGGTTCATTTTCAAGCTGAATAAAACTGAATAATATTTGCATACAAACTTTGCATACTGCTGGATCAACTCAAAATTATTTGGATCTCATTGACCATCCCTAATTAGGTGACCTATGTCTCCTCCTTCCCAAAGACAGCAGTATTAATGTATTCTTGGTCCAACCACCCCACCTAGCCCCCCATATTGCAGTACTAGCATAGCCTTAGTCCCTCTTATAACTGTATTAGGGTTTCTTTTAAATTTTCTCTTCAATCATGCAGAGTGCACAGCAGAGCATAATCTCACCTCTCCAGCCACCACTCTATCTTCTTCTTTCCTCTACTCACTCCTTCCTGCTTCCTTCCTCTGGGCACTCCAGACTTCCTCCCTGTCAGGGCCTCTTCTCTGTTCTCCACAGGCATGTACATACTTATGCAGCATGCCAGCAAGTCACAGGGACAGAAAAATCAAGGGAAGCAATGGAGATAGAAGGAAGCCCAGGGAAAGGAAGGAAGAGGAGTGCAGCAGGTGTGCTGTGCAACCTTGGAGGCGTCACCAATACTGCGCAGTATACCCGCGCATCCCCATAAGTATTCCTCTCAAGCAGGGAGACCTGGGGGCCCCTACAGGCTCTGGAGCCATGGGAAATTGCCCACTTTGCCCCAATGTAAGCACTGACCCTGCCAATGGAGATGGTTAAATATACCTTACTACATCAGGATATGCTTGAAGATGCATTAAAGCAGCAGGGACAGTCATATTATACCAAGAACAAAAACACATAAATAAGTAGATAAATACTTGTTCTACTTACATAATATATGTATTAACTGTCCACATTTTGATTTCAGTGAATTTGATATAGTAAATAAAGAGAACACTTTTCCAGGCATTTTCCATCTTTACTGCATGTGACTGAAGCCTATCCTGATGTCATTTTCTCCCTTACAATTTTTTTTTTTTACCTAAAAATTGCACTGTCATTTCTAGCTTGCTTTGTAAACACATGTGAGCACAGATCGTATTTCAGCAGCTTCTGCAGAGAGGTGAGGTTTATTTCCCTTCTCAGCCTCATGTCACACTGAACTGCCCTCAGCCAACCAGTGAGGAGCAGGAATGTGGGAGGGGAGATAACAAGCTTCCCTCTCACCGGCAATGTACCAAATAGAACCAGGCTGACTGAGATAAGATTCATTACAGCAGACACATTTATGATTATATTGGAATGCTTGCAATGCAGACTGAGTGTAGACTGCATAATAATCACAGTGCAGTGGGTAAATGGAATTTGATTCTGTGGCTGACAATCCCACTTTATTAACCCAGACTCTATCCCTTCCAGCTACCTAACCAGATAAATAAGCAATACTTATCAATGGGGTCAGAGCAGGTGCAGTACTTACCTTGGCAAAGCTCTGCACCCAATGAACAGCAGCGTAAAATACTGCCTCGCAGGGGACTCAGGTAAGTGTAAGCTAGTTCACATTATGTTCAGAGCCTAACATAACGGTAATACAAGGCACACTTCACGTGTTGTTTTCATAGCCTACTGATTGAATTACTACGGTTACGGTACGAACACATTTGTGACTGTCATAACCCAGTATGTTGCAATGCAGAAACAGATATAAACCAGTGTTGACAACTCATCCCTTTAATTACTGACACATATAAATTAATTGGATCTTGTGATTAGTTAGGTAATGATTACCGTATGTGTTAGAAGCCCCAGAACCTGCATAACTAAGATGTGTGTATTTGTGTGCGCTAACAGCACCAGTAGTGTTATGATAGACCTCACAACCCCCGCCTTAGTGAAGGGGGGGGGGGGGGAGAGCATCGGAGTGGGAGCTGGGGGGCAGTCCAGCAGAGCAGCAGCGGAGTGGAATGTTTTGCATTACCTGCTCCAGGCAGCAAAACAGGGCCTCTTCCGTTCCTGTTCAGTTGTTTATAAGTGGTTTTTTTTTTGTTTGTTTTTAAAGTGAGATTGATTTTTCATTTCTATTTTGTCTGTTTCAATTTTTAGGTTTTAATAGTCTCTTATACTTAAAGAGGAACTCCAGTGTAAATAATGTAATAAAAAAAGTGCTTCATTTGTACAATAATTATGTATAAATGATTTACTTAGTGTTTGCCCATTGTAAAATCTTTTACCACATGGTGACATTTTTAAAGGCAGGTGATGTCAGTGGAAGGAGATGCTGCTTGCATTTTTGGCAGTTGGACTCAGCTGTAAACAGCTGTTAATTCCCACAATGCAAGGAGGTTCAAAGATAGAAAATTGTCAGGACCATGGCCATGACATCACACTGTGGGAGGGGTAATATCAGCCATACAGAGCCTCCTAATGATCCATTTGTTAAAAGGAAAAGATTTCTCATGGGAAAGGGGATATCAGCTACTGATTGGGATGAAGTTCAATTCTTCGGCACGGTTTCTCTTTAAGGCCTGATGAAGGACTTCGGTACGTAACGAACTAGTGTCATTGCCAGAACAAGTATCTTCTATCTAAAGATTATTCCTTTTGCGATGCTGCGCTCACATGTAGTTGAATCTTCATACAGTTGTATCACTCAGAAAAAAAGAGAAAAAACAAAACCATAGCATAATACTGTATTGTGATAATGCCACATCCCTCACACCCAGTGCCAGGAATTAGTCGTGAGCTCTGCCCAAAAATCCACCACAGGTCACCAGGTCACACTGGTCCTCACCATGTGCTATGGCCGCCAGCCACAGACAGCAGTTTTACACTTCTCAACCCGTGCAAGTTTCCTCAGGCTTACACACCACCACCAACATACGTGGCCTCTCACCTTCTGTTTTGCTGCCCAAGTTAAAGACAGCAACTGCACTTAAACACCCAACGGAACTCTCGCTGTCAGCCTCTAATAGATGATTCCATGGAAGCAGGAGTCTCACATCAGCCTAATAACTGAGAAGCTCCACATAGTGTAAAACCATTCGCTTTAATAAAATGTTTAAAAGTAGTGCACTCACAATTTTCCAATAAAAACAAGCATTTCAGTATAATTCTCCACGCCAGCTCAGTCCGCCCGTAGCTCCGCCCTACGCGTTTCGTGCATGCGCACTCATCAGGGGCAATCTAAAGATTGATGAACTTTCAAATCTTTTTATACTGAAGAGTGCAAATAAAGATTTTGGATGTTTTTCTTACTGCAAAAATATTATCGTGGTATCTTGGATATATATAGTCCTTGCTACATAATTAACAGTGTTGTGCAGCCAGGCAATCATCTTGTGGCTTTCATCCCCGTCACATGACATGGGAGTAAAGCTGCATGGTGGCTGCCTGGCTCTTGTAACCGGAACAGGAAGTGAACAGAACCTGTATTGTGTGGCCCGGCCCAATGTAGTTACGCACCGGTCAAATATATCGCATTATTAGGCAATGCAATAGGTACAATATGAACTAGGCCTTAAAGAGACTCAGAGATGAGTCATAAGGCCATTTTTTTTACTTGCTCAGGGCTTCCTCCAGCCCCATAAGTATGGATATGTCCCTCCTCGCCGTCCTCCTACGATGCCCCATTCAGCCGCGGTGAGCCCCGGTAACGTGCTCACTCGAAGCCAGTCGGACTGATGTCACTGAGCCAGTTACCGGAGCTCACCACGGCTGAACGGGAGACCGCAGGACGGGACGCATCCGTGCTTATGGGGCTGGAGGAAGCCCCGGGTACGTAAAAAAACGGCCTTATGACTAATCTCTGAGTCTCTTCAAGTTTGTCTGAAAAATGTGGCAGAAGGTGGGTGCTACGTAAATGAGTACCATAAATGCACAAAGGAAATAAGAAGACAGGACTGTAAAACATTAAAAAAAAAAAAAAAAAAACTACTGGAGCTCTCTGTATGCAGGTTTGGATGCACATCTAAAACCAGCGTAACGCTAATTACGTGTATTTGTGGGCAACGGTCAGTCACCATAGGAACTAAGAAAAAAATCAGGTCCATCCTCATTTTTAAGCTTAATACATTACTTTTTAAAGTCAACCCTGTAATTATCATGAATAGTTGAGTTCAAATAGAAAAAGAAAATGTGAAATATTTGCAGAGTGTTTCTCAGTATTGTTCACAATGTAGGGCACAGGTGACTGTCCCGTAGTTTGCTGAACTGTTAGCTCTATACAGAAGTATGTAGAGTTCTCCTGCACTCCGTGCCATTCACCAACTGACCTTTTCCCTCAGTGCTAGTCTATACAATGCAATCATTGTACCCATGCAGGCATCAGATTTATACTCTGTATTAGGGCAGTCAGCAGGGGGTGTAGCAATCGTCATAGCAGCCATAGCAACTATTATAGGGGCCTGGAGCAAAGGGGGCACAAGCAGTAATGCGAAAGGTGCCCAGGAGCACTACATGCACTTAGAAGCATTGTACTTGACCTGAGGAAGCGGTTTAAGCCGCAAAACGCGTTGTCTGAAGTTCTTACAGTCCTAATAAACTCATCTTTTACCTTATACCCACGCAAGTCTCCTTACTCAAGGTAGGCAAGAAACTTCTTACCCTTTTTTGGGATGCTGACACCAACGATACCCCGGGGCGCCTCCTAAACAGTTCGTAAAAGCAGTAATGTGATCACTATTTATTACCCTGTTTTTCTCCACACTCTGACTTTATCTCAGGGCCCATACACTGTTTGCAGTGTACATTGCATAGGAATGTACATTGGCCAGTCAACTTATATGCCATAGGATAGGGGCAGGTGGCATTGCTCTTGAGTTCATAGGTCTGAGGGTCCCATCAAAATTCTGCTATGGGGCCCCATAATCACTAGCTATGCCTCTGGCAGTCAGTGAAGAAAATATAAATGCTACTTGTGACTCTTATGTCGTAAATCCCAAAATACATCAGACAGATTATTATGATTATTAGATTTATACAGCGCCAACATATATACCACAGCGCTGGACAATAAATACATACAATGATACAAAGGATGACAGGCGTAACAAGTCTATACAACGTAGGACAAAATGATACAAGGCAAACAGGATACAAGATACATGATCATGTCATTTTGGGCTGGTTAGGTAGGTCCAGTAATACAAGTACGAGGCAGTCTTAGGAATGGAGCACACGATCATGTAGAATACACTACTGAAGGGAGGACCCTGCCAAAGACTTACAATAGGCCTGAACGATTTTAGGGAAAATTTGTATTGAGCGATTTCTGTCCGAAATCGTGATTTCTATTCGATTCACAATTTCCTTCAAATCAAGCATTGTTCCCCTCCTTTGTGCGCCTCTGTCCCCATCTCTCTTTGTGCACCCTCTGGGTCCCTCTCTTGCCCCCTTTGTCTCTGTGCCTCTTCTGCGCCCCCTCTGTGTCTCATCTGTCCCCCAAGCTGCAGCAGTGCTGGACATACCATCCAACAAGAGTCCAGCGATGCCCATCTATCCACTGCGCCTCCTGTAGGCCCTAATGCACTGCATACTTCCTGTATGTCATGTGACATACATGAACCAGGCAGTATGCCGTGCACAAGAGTCAGTAGATGGCAAGAGAGGACAGACAGCGTTGGACTCGTGCGGAAGGTATGTCCAACACTGCCGATGCTGTGGGCCACACGTGCCCGGACTTGGGGGTAAGTTTGAAGCCGCTTGATTGACTCTAAACTTTATTCTCATCCTTTAAATTGATATATTAATAACTTTAAAATAATAATATGAAGGAAAATGAACCACAGTAGAAAGGACCCGTGTGGTTTGAATTATAAAACAACTTATTTTTCTTATGAAATGTTTATGGTATGCGTGACTAGGGATGTGATGGGGCGTGGTCAGGGTGTGGCAGGGGCGTGGTTTAAGCGTCCCTCTTTCTCATCTGAAAAAGTTGGGTGGTACGGGTGTTGAAGGAGGGGGAAAGTCTGATGGGCAGAGGAAAGGGAGTTCCAGAGGGTGGGGCGGCTCTTGAGAAATCCTACAGGCACGCATGGGAGTGGGAAATGCGTGGAGCAGTTAGGCGAAGGTTGTTGTAGGACCAGAGGGGGCAGCCTGGTGTATACCTGAGAACAAGCTCTGAGATGTAGGTAGGGCAGGGTCTGTGCACAGATTTACAGGCCAGTCACATTATGGACAGCTGTGGAAAGCTGTGATAGTGGAACAGGACAAGCGGTGGGAGAGTCAATCAAAAAAGAGGAATTCACACTAAGACGCTACCACTGGCTCATGTTCTTTTTATAAACTTGACTGTAACTCCAGATACCCTTCAAGCAAAATGGAAGACTGAAAGCAACATGGGGAGAAGCCTTTTATCAACAACACCAGCGCCTAATAGATAAAATTAGTCCCCAGAACCTGAGCCTACTATAACCACAGGTCCACAGGTTTACTATATACAGTAGAGTTTACTGCAACAAGATTCCACTGTAATCATTGTTCAGCCTGTAGTTTTTCATGCTATAGCAAACGAGTAAGCTCTTTTGACCCCTAGCACTCTTTAATAGTCACTAAAATCGTTCCCATGCCACAGAAAAAAAAACATTGTTCTTGCAGAAACATAATCCTTGCATTTAATAATGAACTAGTGGACCTAAGCTCGTTTAAAAACGGGCTAGGTCACTGCGCATGCGCCCGCCGCGCACATTTTCACCGCTAGGGCCCGCTGGCCCGCCGGCCCCTTAACGCTCGCTACGCGTCACTCTCCCTCAATGTCTCTGCGTCCCTGCACATGCGCAGAGCGCACGTGGGACACACACAGTGACATGGGACGCAGAGACAGTAGGGTTTTATTATAGAGGAGGTTTCCTAGCCAATCACAGCTTGTATGTTGGCAACTTGGCAAGCGGCAGAAACCTCATGAGATCCAGGACATCTCATAAATGATACATAAGTTAGGTGATACAATCTTTGACATAATAGTCATGTGATGTAAACATCTACATTGTATCATGTGATTATTAATCCTCCTGCATTCCCATTTCCCGGTTCCTTAAATAGAAAACCTACAAGCATAACGCTGTCTCAAAGCTATTTTTTCTTTGCTGATTTTTACAGTAAATGGAATTACTATACTTTTTTTGTAACTCAAAGTTTTATTGGATTTTTCAGCATAAAAACAGGTAAATTACAATAAAAGCAAAAACACAGTAAGTTATTATCAAAGCCTTGTTCCATCATAACAGGTACATTAGAAAAAGACAATTGGCCTCAATTCACTAAGCTTAACTCCTGTCTTTAAAGAGACACTGCAGCGGAAAAAAAAATAGGATATAATGAATTGATTGTGTACTATGAATAATTACTAGAAGTTTAGCAGTAAAGAAAATATTCTCATATTTTTATTTTCAGGTATATAGTGTTTTTTCTAACATTGCATCATTCTCTAATATGTGCAGATTACACAACACTCTGCATTCAAAATGATTCTTTCAGAGCAGTCTGCGAACTAATGACCTCTCCTCTAGCAGAGGAAAAGTAAATAGTTAACTAACAGTTGAGATAATAAAAGTCAGATAACAGCCCTCTCCACGACTTTGAAAGTCGCAGAGCTTAATTGTTTTTTTGCATAGAGATAACAACTGGAGTTTCTTAACTCTTCCTGTACTGTAAACAATTAGACTGATGTATCTGATCTTAATGTTTTATTTCTTAGCTGTACTACACATACAAATCATAATATCATCATTTTTTTTTCGCTTCAGTGTCTCTTTAATAACTCTTCTGAGCTGTTTTACAGTTATCACAATTATATCACCGTGGTGATAACTGTAAAACAGCTCAGAAGAGTTATTAAAGACAAGAGTTAAGGTTAGTGAATTGAGGCTGCCATTCTTTGGGTATTCCTGAGGTATCAGGGGTGGTAATTTGACTGCTAAGTCTGCAGGGTGCAAACATATCAGTTTCAGCCGATAGCTTCATTCAAGAGTCAAATGGTGCCCAATGCCCAATGACCTGGTAAAAGAGTCAAGAAGAACAAAAAAGACTAAAAAGAAAACAAAACAAAACATGAACAAAACAGAAAACTTCGGAAGACTTCGGGAGCCCGAGAGCTCTCGAAGACGGGCGGCTCTGTACTGCACACGTTTGAGCGTGCGAGAGAGTGCTGCTGAAGACTTGCTGCAGTGAGAGAGCAGTATGTAAAGAGAGTCAGAAGTGGAAATAAATTGTTATTTTCACCTGCTAGTTTGCATAAGGAGTATGAGGAGAAGTGAAACGCTGCATTCCAGCAGCAAAATGAGGGGTTTATACCCTCTAAATCCCCAGGGGAAAATCTGAGGAGTGCTTCCTGTAAGAGGCAGAGTTTACCGCTGTAGCTCTGCCTCTATTGAAGTCAATCTCCGCTGATCGCCGCCTCTCCCCGCCCCTCTCAATCTTCCTTCACAGAGAGGGGCGGGGAGAGGCGGCGATCCGCACGGAGATTGACTTCATTAGAGGCAGAGCTACAGCACTAAGCTCTGCCTCCCCGGGCAGCAAAATCCACGACTTTGAAAGTCATGGATGTTTGCCCTGGGATTTGGGGGGTATAAACCCCTTGTTTTTCTGCTGGAATGCAGCGTTTCACTTCTCCTCATACGCCTTATGAAAACTAGCAGGTAAAAATAACAATTTATTTTCGCTTCAGAGTTTCTTTAACCGGTGGGGAGCCAGCAGTGCACTGAGGGGATAGTGAGAGGGCGGGAAGGCTCCATAGGACCCAGAGCCTTCCCTCTCCATAGGTATATGTGTTGTTTTTTCACTTCTTATTAGCTTTAACATTTGAAAATAACAAATGCATCAATTGAAAGGATGAGAGTAAAGTTTAGAGTCAATTAAACACATTTTTAAGTAGAAAAATGTCCTGAGTGACAGAGGGACAAATGAGGAAGAAAGAGGGGCAGAGATGATTTGGTTCTCAAAGAGGGACTGTCCCTCCAAATAAGGGACAGTTGGGAGCTGTGGATTTACTTTAAACCATGTCTTATTTGTCTGCAGGAAAAGGTTTTTTTTTTAATGATAAGAAGAAAGAAAACATTTAAAACATCTTTAGAGTTAATAAACAGGAATATAAATCTATCTGCGGAAGGGGAAAAAAGTGAAGTTGCTGTACTAGAAGGGTGTGGTGCCGGTTCCTTTAGACATTTAATACTTGGCTCAGCACACAGCTGCCTTTTCTGAGGACAGACTGTTTACACTGAGGCTGGAGTCACTCTGCACTCTGTGACCTACAGCTGTGTGTGAATCTGCAAATTTCAGAACCTGGCAAGATGTCCTCGAGATTAGGGAGAGGGGGCAAGTTCCAACAAAGACAGCTCTAAACATAGCACAGAAACGCAAATATGACACCAGTAGATATATTTCTGTGCTTTAAATTGCATGATAAGTGAAAAAAAATTGCAAAAAGGTTTAGTGCTTGTAAGAGCAATAAGGCTGGGTTCCCATCTGCTGCTGGACCGCATATGGCCAGAGGGAGCAGAGCTGTATCAACCACAAGTCAAACCTAAGTAGTTGCCTAGGGCATGGGGAGAGTCTAGGGGCCTGTTGGATGCTATTCCCCACCAAATCTTTAAAAAAAAAAAAAAAAGCCACGTGACCATCAGCGGTGGGAAAAAAAACTGCTGTTTTGCCTAGGGCCTCATTTCATATTTATCCATTTCTTAGCGGGTGGGAACCAATCCTTAAAGTCTTAGGAGTTTGGGATGTAGTTGCCACTATTGCTGGCAATAGTCGCCTCCTAGACACATGCAAAGACTGATACTTGATAGGTATAGGGACTCGATCATTAACCCCTGATGACGGCATAAGCCAAAACCTTGGTCGGGTAGGAGAACAGGCTACTCTCAAAAGGACCAGGAATGGTCTTCAGGTGTATAAGGTACAGACTAACCAGCAAGCTCATGGTGACCCAGAACTCATTGGAGTGTGTATAAGGTATAAGGTATATAAGGTGTATGTGTCTTTTCAGTCCGTACAAAAACCTTAGAAGCAACTTAATGCAATTGGGGTCCAGTCTGCATGGACCCTCAATGTGAGTTATATGTTTTTACTTTGCATGTTGGAATTTCAAATCTGATGTAACCGCCTGTTGATTTTGAACTAATAGCCTGTATTGTGGTTTATAACCTGGTGGTGGCCACATCTATTGTTGAGCACTGAGTGACTGCAGGCCGCAACAGTGGAGGGGTAGAGGTGACAGCGCTGAGGAATATACATTTGTTCACACTACTCCACTGTGGAATGGAGTCAGGGGCGTAGCAATAGGGGGTGCAGAGGTAGCGACCGCATCGGGGCCCTTGGGCCAGAGGGGCCCCCAAAAGGCCCTCCCTCAACTACAGTATTAGCTCTCTATTGGTCCTGTGCTCATAATAATCACTTCTATAGATACTTTGAATAGTGGTAATCATTAACAAACTGTTCCCCATTCTCTTCTTGCACCTCTGACACTGTAGTTGCCATTGGGACGTTTTGGTGCGCCGTATCAATTGTTATGTATAGAGTGCTTGGGGGGCCCCATTGTAAAACTTGCATCGGGGCCCACAGCTCCTTAGCTACGCCACTGAATGGAGTACCTCTGGAAGCTGACTTTTGTTCCATTTTGGCGCTCATATCCCTTTCTCTTCAAGTACTTGATAGGTATAGGGCCCCACAGTATGTGGTAGCATCCCCCAGTGTTGGTAGCCAGATATGACCTACAGTATAGGTAGCCAGATGTGACCTCCAGAATAGGCAGGCAGAAGTAGCCCCCAGTATAGGTAGCCAGATGTAATCTCCAGAATGGGCAGGCAGAAGTAGCCCCCAGTATAGGTAGCCAGATGTAATCTCCAGAATGGGCAGGCAGAAGTAGCCCCCAGTATAGGTAGCCAGATGTGACCTCCAGTATTGGTAGCCAGATATGACCCACAGTATAGGTAGCCAGATGTGACCCCCAGAATAGCAGGGAGAAGTAGACCCCAGTATAGGTAGCCAGATGTGACCTCTAGTATTGGTAGCCAGATATGACCCACAGTATAGGTAGCCAGATGTGACCCCCAGAACAGGCAGGGAAAAGTAGACCCCAGTATAGGTAGCCAGATGTGACCTCTAGTATTGGTAGCCAGATATGACCTACAGTATAGGTAGCCAGATGTGAGGTCCAGAATAGGCAAGCAGAATTAGCCCCCAGTATAGGTAGCCAGATGTGACCTCCAGTATTGGTAGCCAGATATGACCCACAGTATAGGTAGCCAGATGTGACACCCAGAATAGGCAGGGAGAAGTAGACCCCAGTATAGGTAGCCAGATGTGACCTCTAGTATTGGTAGCCAGATATGACCCACACTATAGGTAGCCAGATGTGACCCCCAGAATAGCCAGGGAGAAGTAGACCCCAGTATAGGTAGCCAGATGTGACCTCTAGTATTGGTAGCCAGATATGACCCACAGTATAGGTAGCCAGATGTGACCCCCAGAATAGCCAGGGAGAAGTAGACCCCAGTATAGGTAGCCAGATGTGACCTCTAGTATTGGTAGCCAGATATGACCCACAGTATAGGTATCCAGATGTGACCCCCAGAATAGGCAGGGAGAAGTAGACCCCAGTATAGGTAGCCAGATGTGACCTCTAGTATTGGTAGCCAGATATGACCCACAGTATAGGTAGCCAGATGTGACCCCCAGAATAGCCAGGGAGAAGTAGACCCCAGTATAGGTAGCCAGATGTGACCTCTAGTATTGGTAGCCAGATATGACCCACAGTATAGGTAGCCAGATGTGACCCCCAGAATAGCCAGGGAGAAGTAGCCCCCAGTATAGGTAGCCAGATGTGACCTCCAGTATTGGTAGCCAGATGTGACCCTCAGTTTAAATAGCCAGAGGTGCCACCAGTATTGGTAGCCAGACATAGCCCCCATGAACTCACCTCTCCATGGTCCACCAATGATCTACCTTTCTCTACAGTCGCCATTGCTATTATTGCAGCACTGTCTCTTTTCACGTAACCCACCACAATTTCTCGATGATTCATGTGATTAGAGGCGGAGCTGGAGTCACGGAGAAAGGGACACCTAGGAGAGGGTAGATCGTCCCGGAACCTGGAGAATTAACTTCCTCCTCTTTTCAGCAGTTCTCTCTACTCTGCATCTCTGGGGTCTGCCACAAGTCTCCAAAAGGCCCGCCGTGCACCTCCTTAATGTCGGCCACTGAGACTGAGAACCCCTTGGCTACGGGTCCCATAGCAGCCACTATGGCTATGGTGATCCCTATGCCACTGGCATCTACCCAAATTAGAAATTGCTTAGATTGTAAGCTTGCAAGGGCAGGGCTCTCTCACCCTTTTATGTTTTGGAATTTGTTACACATTTAGTCATATTAATTTTGTCACTGGAATTACCAATTCTGTATTTTGTACCATTTCTGCACAGTATTTTGTACCAACTCTGTATTTTGTATATTGGTGTATACCACTGTCTGTAATATTTTGAACCCCATGTTTGTTTTTTACTTTGTACAGCGTCACTGAATATGTTGGTGCTTTATCAATCAACTAGCTGATGGCCCGGCGTTGCCCGGGTATGTATTTGGCTGATGTTGGCTCCGCCCACTTTTTCTAAACCTAACACACAATTCCTCAGTTACCTAGTTTGTGAGCTTTGCGGTCTTTGGCATCAATAATTTGCATTGAAATGAAACAAATCTGATTGGCTGTTTGTGGCCCCACCCCCTTTTCTGAATTTGAAACCTAGGCACCCAATGACCAACTGTACCAGGTTTGAGGCCTGTGCCATTAACAGTGCAAGAATGGCAGCAATTAAATATTCCCCTTAAAAATCAATAGGTGAATTTTGATTGTTTTTTTTTGTAGGCTCCACCCACTTTTCTGAATATTAATTACAGTCACCCAGTGAGCAACTGTGCAAAGTTTGAGAGCCCTGCCATTAACAGTGCAAGAATGGCTGCAGTTTACATTTTCCCAGTGAAATTTGTATTTGTCTCCGCCCACTTTTTGGTTATGGGGATAAAAAGTATCCTATTTGTTACTCCAGGTAATGTACTACGTGTGTGCCAAATTTCATTCAAATCCGTTCAGCCATTGTTGCGTGATTGAGTAACAAACATCCAAACTTTCGCATTTATAATATTAGTGAGAATAATAATAAAATAAAATAAAAAAACGAATACCGTTTGAAGTTCTATTTGCAGTCATAGCATGAAACTGAACTAAAGCATGTTCGGAATTCACATAAGAAAAAATGTACAAAACTGAATCTGTTCCGAGATAGGCACTCTGATAATGAGGGCCTCTTATGATAAGCATTTCTGAAACTAAGTGCACTGCATCCTCATTGCATTTCAGCCTAATAGCAGGACTGAGCACAATACCAATTTGTAGAGTACAGTTATAAAACAGATGTGTACCTTCACATAACAAAACTGGGAACACAATGTAACAGACAACCATTGGCTCCCCATCGCCGATATAACTCAAGTATGTATTAGTATTCTACAGTGGCATTCCTCGAGCTCATGTATGGACAATAGCCATTTAATTAGTGGTTTCATAATGCTGTGATAATTACTCATGCCGAACATGGGAGTGTTAGTAAAAATAAACAGTGGAACAAGCTAGGGAATGATTAACAGGGCAGGGGGGCTGTTCGATGCCAGCACTGGAGAGAAGGTTTTGTAGAGGGTGGATAAGAGAAGCGATGATGTCATCGGTTGGGGGCTGATCTACGCCATGGCAACAAGGCAGCAATACAAGTTCAAGTTCCTCTGAAAACAAATGGAATTTTCTGCAACATTGTTTATTTTATTTATAATGTTTCACCACCTTACCTTGTTGAAAACAATGATGGTGTAATACAAGCATGGACAGTAGATACAATACATAACAGTACAATACATAACAGTACAGTACAATACAAAGTATCTACTGTTATGTGGATTAGTAAGTGCACCTTATGTAAAGGTTTTGCTCTCATTCAGCATATGTTGGCATATCAATATTTTATCTTTATTCAAATAGTACATAACAGTAAAAGGTGATGTAACTGAAAAAAAAAAAAAAAAAAACGTTTAATAACTATGGTGTAATCAGTAGTCAACAAAATAAAATTGAAGGAATGGCATAAATCTGCTTATTGTGATAATAATCACATCTGCACACTTAACCACTGAGGGGTTTTACCCCTTGAGCACCAGAGCAATTTTCACCTTTCAGCACTCCTTCCATTCATTTGTCTATAACTTTATCATTACTTATCACAATGAAATGAACTATATCTTGTTTTTTCCGCACAAATTAGGCTTTCTTTAGGTGGGACATTATGCCAAGAATTATTTTATTCTAAATATGTTTTAATGGGAAAATAGGAAAAATGTGGGAAAAAAATCATTATTTTTCAGTTTTTGGCCATAATAGTTTTTAAATAATGCATGCTACTGTAATTAAAACCCATGAAATGTATTTGCCCATTTGTCCCGGTTATAAAACCGTTTAAATTATGTCCCTATCACAATGTTTGGCGCCAATATTTAATTTGGAAATAAAGGTGCATTTTTTTCAGTTTTGCGTCCATCCCTAATTACAAGCCCATAGTTTATAAAGTAACAGTGTTGTACCCTCCTGACAAAAACATTTAAAAAGTTCAGTCCCTAAGGTAACTATTTATGTATTTTTTTAATTGTAAATTTTTTAAATTTTTTTTAAGTACAAAAAAAATAAAAATGGGGAGTGTGGGAGGTAATGAGTTATTTTTTTGTGTATAAGTAATGAATTTGTATGTGAAAAATGCATTAGGGTGTAGTTTTACTTTTTTAGTTTTAGTAACTTTTTGTTTAATGCGACCTCCAAGCGTCCTTCCGGACGCTTGGAGGAAGTACTAGGAGGCTGGGTAGGTTTTTTTTTTTCACAATGATCGCGCTGCTTAGCGGAAAAGCAGCGGATCATTGCAGGGCTCAGATCAACGAACGGGAATGGATTTTCCCGTTCATTGATCTCCGGGCGAGCGGCAAGCTTACGAGCGGGAGTGCGCGCTAGAGCGAGCGGGAGCGCGGGCAGCGGCGGGAGCGCGGAAAATACGGATTTCTCCGTCCCTGGGGGTGAAAGGACGGAAAAAGGGACGGAGAAATTCGTACGGGCGGGGGTAAAGTGGTTAAAGCAAACCTGAAATTAAAATTAAAAGTCAAAATACGCATACACACGTCAAACTTACCTCCCGTGTAGTCTGCTTATCAATCTCTTTCTCATCTCTTGCCTCCTATTTGTCCACTATGGTCAAAGGAATTCTCCATCCTTCATTTTGAAAAAGGCCATTACCCCATAACAGCTAAATGGCCTTTTTCAGCACACTGTTAAACTGTAATGTCACCCACTTGAGCCATAGGGAAACATGGACATTACCTTGCCCATCAATTGTCCTTTCATTTATAACTACCAGCAATTGATATACAGTATAACTGACAGCAACTGATATATTCAGGTCTGACAAAATCTTGTCAGAGCGGGAAGGAATCATTGTAAGAAGAAAATGATGAGCTTCTGAGAGGAACTGATGGCGAGGTAAGTATGTTCTATTCATTTGCAGGTACATCATGTGTTTATTTTAAATAATTTTACTCAGTTCAAGTTTAGTTTAACCATTTATGCCACCTGGATGCGATTGTCACAGGAAGTTGCATCAGACACTAGAGCGAGGAGTATCCGCGGTGGAACGCACGGAAGGTATGTATCTGCCCACTGCCCGCCGCGGCCCACACACACTATTTTAAGCTGGAGGGGAGCGCAGAGGGGAGAGCCCCGAGGTGAGGGAGGGGGGGGGCGTCCCCCCTCCCCGCCAACTGTGGCCATGGCTTTCCCTTCATGCTGCGTCCCCTCCAACAGGCATGCTGCTCGGGTCCCCATTGACTTCCATTAAGCTCGGTGTTCGGCTGAATATACCGAACATCTGGACCATGTTCGGCCGAGCCCACCCAAGCCCGAATATCTGAGTGTTCGATCAACACTTCTGGGCACCTCTGCAGTTGCATGGGCTGCTCCCCTGTAGTGTTACTAAGATACCCCCCAATCATTAATTCGAGTAAATCCGGCCACGGCAGAATCAAAATTCGGATATGCCGTGATCATGATCTGGATTTGAATTGGAGCTCGGGATTCAACTCGAATTTTAGCCGTGATTACATGTAGAATCCGTGATCATGGATTTGACTTTAACGTTAATAGCAAAGTCCCCATACATGCTACAATCACCAAAATTGCATGGATTATAAAGGTGATCAGTAGCTACAACTTAAAAAAAATGGTTTTACTTAACATATCCTGTATAAATAAAGTTGGTGTTTATATCATGTAAGAGGGCTTTGCTATTAACCGCTAAAGTCGGCGGGGTTTGGCGGTTTTAATCACGGCCGTGACCACAGCTAAATCCGTGATCACGACCCGGGTTTGGACAACGATCACGAGTGCATTCGGAACTGAATCCGTGATCGAGAGGCGATCACGAATTCGGATCACGATGTCGGATAGTGAAAAAATGCTCGTGAATTGCAGCTATTCCGTGATCACGACGTCGTAATGAGCATCACTGCTCCCCTGTAGTTATTCCCCTGGCTGCTCCCCTCTAGTTAATCCCCTGTAGGCATGGAGGCAGGATTGTTTTCTCCTGACTTCTGCCAAACCCAGACTTGTCCACCAGATGGAACGATGGTGATCATGGCTCCAGAGAACACATTTCTACTACTCCACACACCGATGGTGGCTTGCTTTGTACATCTCCAGGGACTTCACATGATGATCTCAGTCTTGTGTGGAGTAGATATGCCATAGAAACTCAGCTCAGACATAGAAACTAAGTTCATGAACCTCACAACAAACAGTTCTTCTGCTGACGTGGCTTCAGAGTCCTGTTGTGTGAGCTTGCGTGGCCTGATGTAATTGAGCTTTCTTGCGCTAAGGTCTTTTCTCTTTTAACAACAGAACTAATGTTTGACTGGGGCAGGTCTGGTAAGACAGAATTTGATGAAGTGATTGTTGGAAAGGTGTCGTATGACTGGGTGACATTGGAAGCCACCAAGTTCTTTAGTATGACCTGTTCTACTAGAAATGTGAATTCATAGAAAATTGCATTGAATGTTCCCATACTTCTGATCAGGCTGTGTCGTGCTAGACATAGAAGAATGACAAAGTATCTAATGAAAATATGTTAAAAATGAAGGCCGTCTCAATTGATGGTGGAAAGGGAATGTGTGGGTGTGCAGTGAGGCAGGACTGGTGCGCCCATAGGTGTAAACTGGTAAAAATCTTGGGACTCCAAGCTACTTTAGGGCTCCAAAGTCAGACATTGCAGAAGTTAGAAGGTAGTTATTATTATTTAGTATTTATATAGTGCCAACATCTTCCACAGCACTGTACACAGTACATTGTCTTGTCACTTAACTGTCCCTCAGAGGGACTCACAATCTAATCCCTACCATAGTCATATGTCTATATTGTGTAGTGTATCTATCCTGAAGTGTATGTATCGTAGTCTAGGGCCAATTTTAGGGGGAAGCCAATTAACTTATCAGTATGTTTTTGGGATGTGGGTGGAAACTGGAGTGCCCGGAGAAAACCCACTCAGGCACATGGAGAACATACAAACTCTGTGCAGATAGTTATTGTCAGTACAGCACCAAAATATAATTGGACCCATATTCATATATTTGGGCAGCACAGTGGTTAGCACTCTCACCTTGCAGTGCTGGGTCCCGATACTTTCAGCACGTATTTTGTATGTTCTCACCGTGTCTGTGTGAGTTTCCTCCAAATCCTCCGGTTTCCTCCCACATCCCAAAAATAATCAGTAGTGATATGCTAAGCTACAATACTAAGCGACAGAGGCGCTTGGTATAGACCTGGACGGCATTAGCTGTATGCTCCTGTCTGACTGCCTGATGAAGCGAGATCACACCCGTGAAATGCGTTGCAAAAATTGTGTGTATAAATAAACTTTCTGTTATACGTTAACATGTTCCTTCTGTCGTGTCCTTTGGAGTAGGTAAGAGTCCACCTCCACCACTTCCATGTTTTAAAAAAGTTATATCTTTTTATCATTTTGGCGCCTCTGTTTACTCTTATACTGTACCAGTCCACTCTTGGTGGAAGCGTGGAAATACTCATATTTCTTCCTACCTACAGAGAGGGACTTCTTAACCCTGAGCGGGGACAGGCTTGTTCTCCCCACCTGCGATTACAGTGGTTGCCTAAGTGGTACCCCTGATTTGTGAGTATTACTATACTTACCTTTACATCTTCCCTCATCACCAATACATACTACACCATATTGGGCTCTTGATGTCCCTGTTTTTTGTCTTTACAATACTAAGTTGTACCACTATAACACAGTACATACTGTTGCCAAGAAAAAGTACACCTCCATGCTTATAGTTTCCCAAGGATCCGAATGATGTCCCCATTTTGCGATATTTGACTCCTTCCTAAATCCTATACCTCCTGCTACTTTGTCTGCACCAGACAAAGCTACCAACATCTAAGAGAAAATCAACTCAATCAGATGTAGTCATGGGCGTAGCAATCACCCCTGCGACTCCTGCTGTCGCAGGGGGACCAGAGGCTTTGGCGGGTTCCTCCACCTCCCTCTCCCCAACCGCAAGTGCAGCCAATTAGCAAAGAAACCCCCCCATTCACTCTCAAAAACCGTGTGCAGGAGCTTGTGTAAGTTTATCCTGCTTCCAGAGGCTGCTTCACAACAGAACACTCTCTGCTGTTATTCGCTGGCTCCCAGTCCTGTGTTCGGGGACCAAGGGGGCCCCATGCTATCATTTTTGCAGGGGGGCTCTTTTAAGTCTTGTTATGCTCCTGGATGTAGTCTATATTCCTGAGTACTATGGTTGCAAAGAAGTGAAATTTTGAGCATACTGAGTCTCCACAATATTTATATACAGTATATATTTATAATAGTTCCAAGCTGGCTACAAGATGAAATGGAAAGATGCATTATAAGATTACAAAGACGTTCATATCCAAGGCCGGATTTATACCTTTTGTACCCCAAGTATGTTGTGGTACTCCTTTATTGTGCAATGATGCCCCGCCCATTCCAAAGGCAACCCCCTCTTCTATGTGTATCATCCTTGTATGCAGCTCCTCTCTTTCATTAACAGCTCCCTTGGTAATCAGTTTCCCTTTTTCATGTGTTGTTCCCCATTTTCAGCCTCCACTTTCATATGTAGCTACCCCTCAAATTTTGTCCAGGTGCCCCCTTAGGATGCAGCCGCCCATGGCGAGGGCCTTTGTGGCCTTTACAGAAACTCAGCACTGTTTGTATCCCTGACACATGCCTGTATTCCTAGTAGTTTGGGTCACCCTGAGCTGCTTGGTTACTCTGCTGTACTCGACCAAGCCCTATTTCATACAGCCTTATCAATCCCTGCCATGTACTGATGAGGACCAAAAGTCCGAAACAGGCTGTCTACATGTGGGTTTGATATGGCTGTGTAAAACTTAAAGCTATAGGCTTGCTATAAACCAGCGGTTCTGGATGCTTGCTTGGCTTAACAAGGGCGGAAAGGGATAATTTGCATATTTAGTAGGTGTGCATTGTGGGTAACCACAAATGTTCATTTATAACTGAATAATTGCAAATTTCCTTCTGTTTTAAGAAGGCAATTACACCAAGCTTTGCTTTTTTAGTAGGAGGGCTTTTTGGTTCCTTTCATCCCCCTATACATTCCTAGTAGTTTGGGTCACCCTGAGCTGCTTGGTTACTCTGACATGCCTGTAGCAATGGGGTATATTCACTATGCAACTGTAAAAATTCCGTGCGCAGAGAGCTCACAGCAATTTTATGGATACTTCAGACACATGGGCATCGCTTGTTGCGTAATTACCCACATTACCTAGGTAATGCCTGCAATGGCAGGGTACTGTGTGCTTTGCAAGGAGCAGGCATGCGGTACCCTAGCTGCCTAGCAGTGTACATGTTACCTAGGTAGCATGGGTCACAGTAATTGCACAATGCGTGGTACAGAGCTGTCGATTAAAATTGCACTGTGCTCCCTGCGCAATGTCGCTTTAAGTGGTGACTGCCTTCCTTGGAAAAATATTATCTGTGTGTGCTCCATATACCGAGTCAGCAGCAGACTTACTCATACCTAATTTCTCCCAGCCTGAGTGCCCACGGTTGTGTTTGCCGTGTAAAACGCCCACTCTCTGTATCGGTATCCTGAATTTATTGCTCAGGGATTTCTGCAGCTGCTGCAGGAGGGAGCTATATTGCTTTATATATCAGGAGAAAGAACAGCCATCCGAAACTTATACTGAGCAGTTTGTCTCCCTTATAAGACACTTACAGCAGAAGGACTTACTTGGATTATCACACAGAGTTAGTGACTATTCACAGTGCAAATGTTATACTGCATTTTAACGCATGCACAGAGGATACGCAATGTTGGATTGCTAACATCTGTGGGTTACTTAAAAATAGTACTAACAGAGAAACCGTAACCAAGAATTGAACTTCATCCCAATCAGTAGCTGATACTTCCTTTCACATGAGAAATCTATTCCTTTTCACAAACGGATCATCAGGGGGAGCTGCATGACTGATTTTGTGGTGAAACTCCTCCCACAGTGTGATGTCAGGATCATGGTGCTGACATCACACTGTGGGAGCATTGTTGCATTGTGGGAAATAGCAGCTGTTTCCCACTGCCAAAAAAACAAGCAGCATCTCCTTCCACTGACATCACCTGCCAGCAGTAAAAATGTCACTGTGTGATAAATGTCAGAATGTAAATCAGGGAGAGGAAAGATTTTACTATGGGCAAACACTGAGTAAATCATTTATACGTAATTACTGTAAAAATGAAGCGCATTTTTACTACAGTATTTTCACTGGAATTTCTCTTTAAAGGACCACGCCAACAAAAAAAAAAGTAGGCAGTTAAAATCTGACAGAACCCACAGGTTTTGGACTAGTCCATCTCCTCATGTGGGATTTTCAGGGTTTTCAACAGCATTTCCGGAACGGCAGTTGTCAAGTCTAACTGAGAAAATAGTGTGCAAGTGAGTAGGGAGGCTGGCTGGTATATTAGTCAACTATACAGATACATCACCTCAGGGCACCAATTTCAAAGTAAAACTCCAGGAAACACATAAAGAGGAAAAAACACATAAATGGTGCTCTAGTATTCTTAGTACTATGCTATCTACTACTTCATGTTCCTAGGACTACGCAATGGACTCTGCCTTCTCCTCCTCCCTAATATCAGTCCCATGACTAGCGTTCATCGCTTGAATAATATTATACTGTAGGTGACTTGTCTGTATGGCATTCCCTTAACAATTTTCATTCTTTGTCCCCGAGGTTACAACTGCCACCGGTCCCAATATTGAGAAACCGCAACACTGTAAACACACAGCAAGAACAGACATGCTGTACTTTCTGCTGGTTAATGATTGCCCAGCTTATGGAGAGAACATACAATGGTGTGTGTCGAGCCCAGGATATCTGCAACGTCACAGGCCAAATAAACATACACAGATTCTTGTACGATAATTACGGTTCTCGTTACATAACCTAATTTGGAAGCTCATGGGATGTTTTGGAGTTTTTCAGTTATAGTGTAACCCCGGCTACTGAGATTTGGAAACTACTCCTGTTAACCAAATTACTGGTGTATGTACTGAAATAGATGGGGGGCCACTATAGTACCCCGAGACACGTTCGTCTGTATTATATATTTACTTATCATCAGGGTTGTGGACCCACATATGGATGTGTTCACCCCATGGTGCCTCTTCCTCACCTCTCGACCTTTCATGTGGTCTCCCTAGTGAGAGCAAACTGCTTGGTATCCTTAAAGCTACATACACGGCTCCAATCACGTAATCGTAAGCCCCCATAATTTTTTTTGTTTATGGAATACCTTTTGATTAGCTTGGATGGTTTGGGATGTGTTCACTATGATATTTTAGTATCTGTTGGTTTGTGTTAGTAATTTTACTATTTGGTCGGTTATAAGTTTGTGTTGTTTGTTTTTGTCTGTTTTTCCTAATATGGAAGTCCTGCCATATTATACATCTTATTTTATGTTCGTCATTATACATGGATTAGCAAGCCTATTGGATCTACAGGGTGAACTATGTCACTATGGCTTGAGAACCTTTCCCCTGTATAACTTGCGTTCATTGTGAAGATAACTGTATTCATCCTGCTTGCTATTCTAATAGTACCTAGGTTTTATATAATTCGCTACTGTATTTGTCTTTTCTTATTTCAATAAAAAAATGATTGATAAAAAAAAAAAAAGCTACATACACACGGGGGAAAACCGTAACCCGTTGGATGGAGACAAGAGTCCAAGGAGCGACAGCTCCCTGGCAGTGACAGCTATCCACATGTCTCGGCAGAAAGGCGGAAGCTGTCTGTGAAGGGAGCATCCCCCGGCCGGATGCTCCATTCACTTGCCTTAGATTCATGTCGCTAGTCCGCATACACACGCAGTACGCGTGGTCGACTAGCAACCGTTGCGGCGACAGCTGTTGCCGGCGATTGGCCGCGTCAATCGCCTGGCGACAGCTCTGACTGGCGACGGTTCAGGGTGCGTGCGTCATACACACGGGGCAGTTGTGCCCCGTGTGTATGCACCATTAGGTGGTCAAGGCAGTGATAATCTCCTGATTGTACTATCTGCTGTTATTTCATGCACTGGCTTTGCCCATTTAACGCACATATATCTGGTTGTTCGGCCTATTAGCCATGGTGTATAATTGTGTTTGCACCTTACTGGAGGATCATACACTTATGTTTGTATGTGACTATGTTACAGGGAGCATAATTGTTTAAACATTTCAATGATTGATTGGTTGTATATTCCTTTTGTTTTACAACCAATAAAGTAATTTGTAAAAAAACAAAACAAAAAAAATGCAACTCCAGACACAGAAATACAACAACAATTTGTAAAGAGCTTTTCTCTCATAGGACTTAAAGCGCATAAGCTTGTCTTAGATCCATACATAGTGATGTGTACAGGGGGAAAGTTATGTGATCATGAATGAAGGACTAAACAGGGGGCTTTTCAGTTTTGATTTTAACGTGTTCAGGGTTGGAGCTGTCTCTATTAAGCTTGGCAAGACATTCCACAGGGTAGGGGCAGCATTGCAGGATGCTCCGGCTCCAAAGGTTTTTTGTTGAACTCCGGGGGTAGTCAAGTTCAAACATTCTTGCTTTCCAAGTGGCAAGGGTAAATTCAATAGCTTATCTATTAATCTTCAGATTCTGTCTCTTCTCTGACCTTTATATAGCTTGTCAATGGAACAAGATGCAGGAGAGCCTCTTAATCTAGGTGGACACTGAGCTTGACATTGAACCAGAACAATCCAATGGATATGTCGATGGATGTTATTTTAAAGCAAACCTGTGAGTTTAAATTGGAGAAAAATCAGATACTGTACTTACCTCAGTAGAAGGAAGCTTCTGGATCCTCCAGAGGCTTCTTATGACCTCCTCCAGACACTTACCTACCAACAGGTAAGTATCAGCTCCTTCTACAATTTACACTTACAGGTTTACTTTAAAATAAGATCTGTCAACATGTCCATTGGTCTGTCCTGAAAGAGACCAATCAGGGGCGTAACGACAGGAGAGCAGCCCCTGCTATTGCATTGGGGGCACGGAGCTGTGAGGGGGACATCAACTACTAACCTTCTCTCCTGTTGATACAGAGCTCCACCTCCATCAGGTGTCCTTGTGGCTACACCTGTTATGTACCTAAGGATGATGACAGCCACACTTGTTTTGCGATGCAAGATGGCTCCTCCGGCTGTGAGAATCACCAAGGGTAAGCAAGGGAAAAGGTGTGAATATTGAGGGGCTCCATCAAAGTTTAGTAGGGGGGCATGAGGAGAAATTCTGCATAGTAAACAGCTTAGGACAAGCCTCAGTGGGAGGGCGGGGCTAGGTACCAATATACAGCAACATATAGGAAGTGTTTCTGATGCTGAATCCAAGATATTTAACTTAAAAGTGGGTATCCTGAGTAATTTACTGCATTCTACTATTTATCATTACAGTTTCTTTACTGCCCAGCCAGGTGATACTTTAAAATGTATTAGACAGTCCCATCACCTAATTTTAGAACTCCCCAGCGGTTATCACTGCAGAGTTCAGGAATTGCATAGGGTGCCTGATGTGTTAGTGTCCCAAATTTTTTTCAAGTATTTTCTTACTTTCTGGGCACTTGAAATGCATTTTATTTGCAAGTTGTGAAAATATCGCCCAGGAGAAAACTCAGGAGTAAAGGGGAATTGCATATGGGCCACAGTGCATAAAACAGAATACACTGATGTGCAAATCACATAAAAATATTTACCATAATTGAAAACAAAGACAAGAGCAAATACAGAAACTGAGAAATATTATTTTTTGGGGAAAAATATATATAATTATTTGGAATATGATGCCAGCAACATATTTCAAAACAGATGGGACATGTTTAGCACTGGGTTGTATCACCTTTTCTGTAAACACCACCTTAGAAACATGAGAGCTCAGGGGACCAGTTGCTGTAGTAAAATGTTGTCCCATTTTTGTCTGACACAGGATTTCCGCTTTTTAACATTTCAGAGTCTCCTTTGTCATATCTGTTTGTTTTATAATGTGAATACCAAAGCAGCTCGGGGTGACCCAGAACCTCTAGGAAAGTAAAGGGGACTAAAAGAGACCAAAAAGCCCTCCAATTAAAAAGCAATGCTAAGTATGATTTGCCTTCTTAAAACAGAAAGTACTTGCCATAATTCAGATTTAAGTGAGCAACCACACTTAGAGCGTATGCTTGACAGAGTTTTGAGGGCACGTTTGGCGATATCAAAGGTTGGAGAGTGACGGATGTGTTGTGGCAGAGGATTCCAGAGGAGGGGTGAAGCACGTGTAAAATGTTTTATACGTGAATGTGAGGAGGTAATTCTAGAGGAGGAGTCAAAAGAAGGTCATGTGCAGATCTGATATTGCAATTGGGTTGGTATCTGGAAACTAGTGAAGGCCCTTCACTGAAGGGATGTACAGGGGAGAGAGATTGTGGAGAGCTTTGTATGTTAGGGTTTAGGCCTGGAACCCACTTCAAATCACTAGCGTTTTTATTTAGGGTTTTGTAAGCGATTTCATGAGCGTTTTTCGGTGCTTTGGGGAGCGATTTTAAAAAGTGTAAGCTTTTTGCCAGCATTTTTGTAGCGATTTGCGATTTTAATTCTGATTAGTCCTTTCAATGTATCATAATTTTTTTTTACAGTTTGCAGTAATTTAAAATCGCACTCATATAGCTATGTGTAGCAATTCATAAGCGATTTGCCAGCGCTTCAATACATTACATTGAAGCGCAAACGCTGCCAAGATGCTGCATGTCCTGCGATTGTGAGTTTGCTAATCGCAATCGCTTCAGTGGAATTTGTTACATTTATTTACATTGGCAGGGCATTTACCGATAGCGATTTAAAGCACTCCCTAAATGCTCAAAATATCGCTCTAGTGTGTTCCAGCCCAAAGAGTTAGAACTTGATCCTCTGAAATAGTACAAGATGTCAGAAAATTGCTAAATTTTTGCATACCTTTCTCATGCCTACAGACTAATGCACTTAAAGGGAACCAGAGACGCCGGCCACAGAATAAGTAAAAAGATTTCATACATACCTGGGGCTTCTTCCAGCCCCATTAGCCTGGATCGCTCCCACGCCGCCATCCCCTGCTTCCTGGATCAGCCGATACCGGGTCCCGTCACTTCCGGCAGATGCGGCCAATTGTCCGCATGATCAAGGGCTCCTTCCATATCCTTACGCGTGCGGCTGCGCAGTATGCAGCCGCACGCGTAAGGGTATGCCGGGAGCCCCTGTGATGCGGACAATTGGCCGCGTGCTGCCGCCGACTGGCCGAAACTACGGGACCCGGAACTGGCTGAAACAGGAAGCGGAGGATGGCGGCGTGGGAGCGATCCGTGCGTATGGGGCTAGAGGAAGCCCCAGGTATGTATAACTTCTTTTTGCTGGCGTCTCTGGTTCCCTTTAATGTGTTTTCTCATGCCACCTTACTGGATTCCTTCGAACATAATGTTGCATTAGTTGTGAATATTACATAAAAATTCACAATAGCTAAATTACCCATTACAATTGCCATTAGCTATGGTTTGGTATTATCTTGAGCAAGTACTTCCCTAAAAAAGACATGTTCTGGATGGCAGCACATGTAACCTATACATACTGAGTGCAGCAGTAATGGTATGTATGCCTACCCATGCCACATGCACTAAAGCCCCCCCTCCCCCCTCCAATGATAGATGCTTGCTTTTGAACTGGGCACTGATAGCAGAGGGTCCTCCAACCCTTTTGCCCAGAGGATGTGGCTTTCCTGATTTCCAGAAAGTATTTCACATTTTAATTTGTCAGATCACAGGACTATTTTCCAATCCTCCTCAGTCCCTCTTGAGTGAGCTCAGGTCCAGAAAAGGTGGCAGTGTTCCTACATCATGTTTATACTGTATATGTCATTTATTTTTGCATGGTAATAATTACTAGCATTTGTGAATGCAGAGAAAAACGTTGCTTACAGAAAATGGTTTAATGCAGTGCCTCCTGAGGCCTCAAGGTGTTTCAGTCATTCAACACTGGCTTTCAGCTTTGATCCCCTGTGCACAGAAATTTCTCCATATTTCCTGACTCTACAAATGTTACTATGCACTGTATTTAATCAAATTCTCAAATTCTTTGCAATGTTGCAGATAGTGTACTGGTAAGGCTGTTGCCTTTGATGTGGGATTTGAGCCTTTACCAGAGTTTGAATCCCGGCTCAAGCCAGTACATAAAACAGTAAAAAGTCTTTGGGCAAGGCTCTTTGATGGACCATGGCTGCAGCTCCGGTGCTTTGAGTCCGCCAGGAGGAAAGCACAATATAAATGTTCTGTTTCTTGTTTATATGAGGGAGGCTTTTTCTTAAAGAGAACCTAAGGCGGGGTTCTCACAACAAAATTCCCATACAGAGGCTGGCTCTGCCTATTGAGCCCACCCTCTGTTGCTAATCAGATCCCCCCTAAATCCCCCCTGCACTCAGCCAGACCCCATAAATCACAGCCGCGCTGTGCGGCTGTGTTTACCTTCCTAACGTCAGTCTCGGAGCTCCCCCCGTCTCCTGCAGAGCTCCGTCCCCGCACGCGTCCCTTCCCTCCAGTCAGCGTGGAGGGAAGGGACGTGGGCGGGGACCGGAGCAATACAGGAGGCAGGGGAGAGCGGAGACTGACGTTAGGAAGCTAAACACAGCCGCTGCTGACACGCTGCGTGTCGGCAGAGCGGCTGTAATTTATGGGGTCTGGCTGAGCGCAGGGGGGATTTACGGGGGATCTGATTAGCAACAGAGGCTAGGCTCTATAGGCAGAGCCAGCCTCTGTATGTGGATTTTGTTGTGAGAACCCCGCCTCGGGTTCTCTTTAAAGGACCTCAGTAGCGAAAATCTTAAAATACATGTAAACACACACAAATAAGAAATATGTTTCTTCCAGAGTAAAATGAGCCATAAATTACTTTTTTACTATGTTGCTGTCACTAACAGTAAGTAGTAGAAATCTGACATTCCCTACAGATTTTGGACTAGCTCATCTTCTCATGGAGGGTTCTCAAGGTTTTCTTTATTTTTAAAAGCACTTAGTGAATGGCAGTTGCTCCGTCCAACTGCCAAAAAAGTGTGCAGCAAGCAGTGAGACTGGTCAGCATCTTTGTATAAATATTTTTCAGGGAATGTCTTTATAAAGAATAAAGGCCATGCAGAGAATCTCCCATGAAGAGATGGACTAACCCACAACCTGTTGGTAATGTCAGATTTCTAATACCTACTGTAAGTGACAGCAACATACGAGAAAAGTAATTTATGGCTAATTTTTGCTCTGGAAGAAATGTACCTTTTTGTACTGTATGTGTTTTAAATTTTAAGATTTTCACGACAGTTCCTCTTTAAATTGCTGCCTGATTTGCTTATGCAGTATTTCAGAAAGTGGTGTACCCCTCCCCATCTTTAGTTCTGAGAGGGTAAGGTGAAGAGGCACCCAATATACAATAAAATATATTAAAAACAATGAAAATACAAAAAATAGAGATTGTTTACCTCAAGGACGACAAATTCATAAGAAAATTAATTTTATTCTTACAAAGCACAGGCAACGCGTTTCGTAGGAACTCGCTTATGTCCTCAGGCCAAATATAGTGCCACTAGATGCCGGTAGCCGCATTTAGGGCGCCTCTGAGACCTAATTAGCAGTGAGATGTGCCACAGCTTTTCTAGTCTTTTGCTGCCCTATCCAAACTTTTTTGAAAAGTCTTTCTGGTACCAAAGACAAAATGCAGAAATATTTTCCATAAAACAATAAAATGACCGAGTTTCAACCTTTGATGCTTTGTCTTTGTACTGTTTTTCAACTAAACACAGGGCTTAAATGATTTGCAAATGACATTCTATTTTTATTTGCCTTTTTACACAGTGTCGAAACCTTGTTTGGAAACTAGGTTACAGGAAAGGGAATGAGGTGAAGACTCCCCTCTGGCTGGCCAGGTTTCCTGTCTGGTGGTCACCTGATGCTCTCGGAAGTTTAATAAACAGCTGCACCACGCGCAAAGTATAAACTTCAGCTCCACTCCGTACAACCTTCAAACCAACCACTGTGAAATCGCCTAATGACCTGGATATCTGAAAAGTGGACTAGCAGGAAGAGCAGCGTCATTATATTTACTGGAAACATGTTTTTTGCATAAAAATAATTAAAGCGGACATGCAACATATTATTGTGGCATTCCTAGTCACTTCAAGCTATTAATCTTTCTCTTTATTTATTTATTTTTTATTAAAGAGGAAGGTATTTATACAGACTTTACCTGCAGGGTACAAATCTGTATATGAAGGGCACTATCTGCACTGAGTTTGTATGTTCTCCCCGTGTCTGTGTGGGTTTCCTCTGGGCACTCTGGTTTTCTCCCACATCGCAAAAACATACAGATAAGTGAATTGGCTCCCCCAAAACTGGCCCTAAACTACGATACGTACAATAGTAGTACAATAGTACTACTGTTGTTCCTTTGTCGGCATTGTTTGTACATCTACACACTTGCTAGATTCTTGGTCAAGACTTTGCAGATCAAGCACCTCAGTCGAGTTTTTTTCTAGCATAAACAAATCATTATTCTTCACTTCAGCTGATTCATTTTTTATTTCTAATCATTCTGATCATTCCTTGGTTGGACAATAAGATTGTCTCCTAGCATGACTAAAATGAACGGGCTGTGTAACTTCTATCATTTCACGTGTGGAGGAACCTTCACTTGCTGGTGATGGAAACAATGCTGAGACACATGACAGTGCTTGGCTATAACAGAGACACACTATAGTTATGATATTTGCTGCTGAGACACATGACAGTGCTTGGCTATAACAGAGACACACTATAGTTATGATATTTGCTGCTGAGACACATGACAGTGCTTGGCTATAACAGAGACACACTATAGTTATGATATTTGCCTGATGAAGCAGGATCTTGCCTGCGAAACACATTGCATTGTGGAGTATTTAAATAAAGAGAATTGTTGACAAAAATCAACAGGTGCATGTCTACCTATTTGGGAGGTAAGTCAACCACTACCTCGCCTTTTAACCCCCCTGGCGGTCTGATTCTTTCCGGATTTTAAAGTCTAAAAGCGGTGCAATTTTTTTGCAAAAAAAATCACACCACAGAAAGATCTGCAGCAGCCCCAGCACTTACTCACCACCCTGGGATCCAGGGCTGTAGTTCTCCTACCGTCCTACGGGTAGCGCTGTAACCCTGTAGTGAGATCCTGTAGTCATGATGACAAACGGCGTTCTCACCCGAGGGATACAGAGACTCAGTGGACAGGAAGGAGAATGGCTGCCAGCGTTTGGATCCCCGGGGAGGTGAGTTACAATGGCCGCTGCACATAAGCCTCTGCACAGTCCTGCCGGCGGCTGCCACGAGTCACGCTCGAAGTTACCGCTCCTGGCTTGTTTTTTTTCCACTCCGAGCCTAACTTGTGATAACCGCCATGGAGGTTAAAGGGCTTTTAGCTTATTTTACTCTTGTATAGGCGCCTCTGTACATACCAGTGTTCAGTCTAGTTCACCTTTGGTGGAGGCAGAGGCGGGACAAGGTCCTTCAGCACCCAAGGCTGAGACAGCAAAGTGCGCCCCTCTATCCCTCCCACCCCAGCCGTCACACACTGATTGCTATTAGACTGAGAGGCGCCCCAGGGCCCCCAACCTCCCCAACACCTTAATCTCTAGTTATCTGGCTTGCAGTCACTGTCCTGTATCCCCTTTTCTTATTTCTTTCTGCTTCAAACACAATTGGGAATGACAGCTGAATGAATTGTGCACCCCCTCCTACACTACGCCCTGAGGCTGGAGCCTCTCCAGCCTCTGCCTCGGCCCGGCCCTGGGTGGAGGGATGTCATCCCCACTTCTTTCCTGTCTACAGAGAGTGACATCTTACACTTGAGTGAGGTCAGGTCTAATCTCCCCACCTACCTTTACAGTGGTGGCCTGAGTGGTGACTCAGGTTTGTGAGTATATTTACTTACCTAATACGTATATTTGTCATACTCTAACATACTACACTATTGTGGGTACTTGGTTTCCTTTTTGTTTCCATAAACAACCCTTTATCTTTCACTTCAGCTGATTTATTATTTATTTCTAATCATTCTGATCATTCCTTGGTTGGACAATGTCTCCTAGCATGACCAAAACGGACAAGCTGTGTAACTTCTATCATATCACGTGTGGAGGAACCTTCACTCGCTGGTGCAGGAAACAATGCTGAGACACATGACAGCCATGTGCCGGGACCTCTGTACTCCATAGTTTGTACATTAGTCAGCAGAGATAACAAGAAAGCACAAGAGGGAAGTTAAATATAGTGTATTTGCAAAACTGGCCGTGAGCCATTTGCTGCCTTATGATGAACTTTCCTGAAAAGTGGCATTTTAGTTTGGTGGGTGTGGTTTCTCACAAGATTAATTATATATTGCTTTCTCATGTCTCCAAATGAGTCCAGCAGTGAAATCTCCCCACCAAAATCGCCAGCTCTGTCTTAAAGGGAACCTTAAATGAGGCTGAAAAAAAAGGTTTCACTTACCTGGGGCTTCCACAAGCCCCCTGCAGACGTCCTGTGCCTGTGTTGGGACAAACCGATCCTCCGGTCCCCTGCAGCGAACCAGTTTTGTTTCCAGTCGCCTTGCCACTGCGCCTGTGTGGCCCTGGCTGCACGCATCCTCGCTCGGGCTCCTGTCGCTGTGGCCATCCTGCCCATGCGCAGTATGAGAAATCTCGTACTACGTATGCTCAGGGTTGTGAAGGTGGCGTGAGCGAGAGCCAGGAGGACGCATGCTGCCAGGGCCACACAAGTGCAGTTGCCAGGCAACTGGAAACGAAACTGGCAGGATTCGGGGGACCAGGGGATCAGTGAGTGACCACCAACTCTCCATAATGCAAATTAAGAGCATAACTTGGGAAATCCATCTACGACAGAAATTCTAATTCTTTACTCCAGGGCAGTGCTGCTCGGATACCCCCCAATCATGGATTCGACTATTCGGCTGTTATTGAAAAAAAAATCTGGAAATTCCGTGATTAATTTCCGGATTTGAAATGGACTTAGGAATTCGACTGATTTTTTCCGTGGATATGGCAATCACGGAAATTCACGGCTGTGATAACAGAAAAACGTTTAAGCTATTATTAAAGCCCCCATACATGCTACAATCCCCCAAATTACATGGATTATAAAGGTGATAAGGGGCTACAACTTAAACAAAATTCCAAAAAGAACTTTTAGTTTTTGAGAAAATGGATTTTAAAGTTAAATCAACACTTAAAATGCGGCTATTAATTGGTAATAAGTGGTTTTAAACAGGGAAATACACTTTAACCACTTAACGACCGCCCCCAGCCGATGGGCGGCGGCAAAGACCGGGCCCAAACGACCGCAATACGCCCATCGGCGGGGGCGGCTGCGTGGGTGGCTATGCGGCGATCGCGTCATTCGTGACGCGATCAGCCGCCGGGGACTGGCTACGCCCACCGCTCGTAGTAACCCGCCGGCCGTTCGGAAGCGCCGGCGGGTTACTAGCACCCGGATCGCCGCATGGAAATAGTATAATAGGCTTTGTAATGTATACAAAGCCTATTATACTGGCTGCCTCCTGCCCTGGTGGTCCCAGTGTCCGAGGGACCACCAGGGCAGGCTGCAGCCACCCTAGTCTGCACCCAAGCACACTGATTTCCCCCCCCCCCTGCCCCCTGATCGCCCACAGCACCCCTCAGACCCCCCCCTGCCCACCCCCCAGACCACTGTTTGCACCCAGTCACCCCCCTAATCACCCATCAATCACTCCCTGTCACTATCTGTCAACGCTATTTTTTTTTTATCCCCCCCCCTGCCCACTGCCCCCTCCTGATCACCCCCCCACCCCTCAGATTCTCCCCAGACCCCCCCCCCCCCAGACCCCTCCCCCCGTGTACTGTATGCATCTATCCCCCATGATCACCTGTCAATCACCCGTCAATCACCAGTCAATCACCCCCTGTCTCTGCTACCCATCAATCAGCCCCTAACCTGCCCCTTGGGGCAATCTGGTCACCCACCCACACCAATAGATCGCCCGCAGATCCGACATCAGATCACCTCCCAAATCCATTGTTTACATCTATTCTCTCCTCTAAACACCCACTAATTACCCATCAATCACCTATCAATCACCCCCTATCACCACCTGTCACTGTTACCCATCAGATTAGACCCTAATCTACCCCTTGCGGGCACCCAATCACCCGCCCACACGCTCAGATTGCCCTCAGACCCCCCTTTATCAATTCGCCAGTGCAATATTTACATCTGTTATTCCCTGTAATAACCCACTGATCACCTGTCAATCACCTATCAATCACCCCCTGTCACTGCCACCCATCAATCACCCCCTGTCACTGCCACCCATCAATCAGCCCCTAACCTGCCCCTTGCGGGCAATCTGATCACCCACCCACACCAATAGATCGCCCGCAGATCCGACATCAGATCACCTCCCAAATCCATTGTTTACATCTATTCTCTCCTCTAAACACCCACTAATTACCCATCAATCACCTATCAATCACCCCCTATCACCACCTGTCACTGTTACCCATCAGATTAGACCCTAATCTACCCCTTGCGGGCACCCAATCACCCGCCCACACGCTCAGATTGCCCTCAGACCCCCCTTTATCAATTCGCCAGTGCAATATTTACATCTGTTATTCCCTGTAATAACCCACTGATCACCTGTCAATCACCTATCAATCACCCCCTGTCACTGCCACCCATCAATCACCCCCTGTCACTGCCACCCATCAATCAGCCCCTAACCTGCCCCTTGCGGGCAATCTGATCACCCACCCACACCAATAGATCGCCCGCAGATCCGACATCAGATCACCTCCCAAATCCATTGTTTACATCTATTCTCTCTTCTAAACACCCACTAATTACCCATCAATCACCTATCAATCACCCCCTATCACCACCTGTCACTGTTACCCATCAGATTAGACCCTAATCTACCCCTTGCGGGCACCCAATCACCCGCCCACATGCTCAGATTGCCCTCAGACCCCCCTTTATCAATTCGCCAGTGCAATATTTACATCTGTTATTCCCTGTAATAACCCACTGATCACCTGTCAATCACCTATCAATCACCCCCTGTCACTGCCACCCATCAATCACCCCCTGTCACTGCCACCCATCAATCAGCCCCTAACCTGCCCCTTGCGGGCAATCTGATCACCCACCCACACCAATAGATCGCCCGCAGATCCGACATCAGATCACCTCCCAAGTGCAGTGTTTACATCTCTTCTCTCCTCTAAACACCCACTAATTACCCATCAATCACCCCCTATCACCACCTGTCACGGTTACCCATCAGATTAGACCCTAATCTGCCCCTTGCGGGCACCCAATCACCCGCCCACACCTCAGAACGTCCTCAGACCCCAGCCCTGATCACCTCGCTAGTGCATTGCTTGCATCTATTTCCCCCCTCTAATCACACCTTGAGACACCCATCAATCACCTCCTGTCACCCCCTAGCACACCTACCCATCAGATCAGGCCCTAATTTGCCCCGTGTGGGCTCCTGATCATTCGGCCAAACCCTCAGGTCCCCCTCAGACCCCCTTCCGATCACCTCCCCAGTGCATTGATTGCATCTATTTTCCCCTCTAACCGCCCCCTGAGACACCCATCAATCACCTCCTGTCACCCCCTAGCACTCCTATCCATCAGATCAGGCCCAAAACATCCTGTCATCTAAGAGGCCACCCTGCTTATGACCGGTTCCACAAAATTTGCCCCCTCATAGACCACCTGTCATCAAAATTTGCAGATGCTTATACCCCTGATCAGTCATTTTGAGAAATTTGGTTTCCAGACTACTCACAGTTTTGGGCCCGTAAAATGCCAGGGCAGTATAGGAACCCCACAAGTGACCCCATTTTAGAAAGAAGACACCCCAAGGTATTCTGTTAGGTGTATGATGAGTTCATAGAAGATTTTATTTTTTGTCACAAGTTAGCGGAAATTGATATGTATTGTTTTTTTTTCACAAAGTGTCATTTTCCGCTAACTTGTGACAAAAAAAAAATCTTCTATGAACTCACCATACTCCTAACAGAATACCTTGGGGTGTCTTCTTTCTAAAATGGGGTCACTTGTGGGGTTCCTATACTGCCCTGGCATTTAAGGGGCCCTAAACCGTGAGCAGTAGTCTAGAATCCAAAGGCCTCAAAATGACCTGTGAATAGGACGTTAGGCCCCTTAGCGCACCTAGGTTGCAAAAAAGTGTCACACATGTGGTATCGCCGTACTCAGAAGAAGTAGTATATTGTGTTTTGGGGTGTATTTTTACACATACCCATGCTGGGTGGGAGAAATCTCTCTGTAAAAGGACAATTGTGTGTAAAAAAAAATCAAACAATTGTCATTTACAGAGATATTTCTCCCACCCAGCATGGGTATGTGTAAAAATACACCCCAAAACACATTATACTACTTCTCCTGAGTACGGCGGTACCACATGTGTGGCACTTTTTTGCACCCTAAGTGCGCTAAGAGGCCCAAAGTCCAATGAGTACCTTTAGGATTTCACAGGTCATTTTGCGACATTTGGTTTCAAGACTACTCCTCACGGTTTAGGGCCCCTAAAATGCCAGGGCAGTATAGGAACCCCACAAATGACCCCATTTTAGAAAGAAGACACCCCAAGGTATTCCGTTAGGAGTATGGTGAGTTCATAGAAGATTTTATTTTTTGTCATAAGTTAGCGGAAAATGACACTTTGTGAAAAAAAACAATTAAAATCAATTTCCGCTAACTTGTGACAAAAAAAAAAAAATCTTCTATGAACTCACCATCCTCCTAACGGAATACCTTGGGGTGTCTTCTTTCTAAAATGGGGTAATTTGTGGGGTTCCTATACTGTCCTGGCATTTTAGGGGCCCTAAACCGCGAGGAGTAGTCTTGAAACGAAATTTCTCAAAATGACCTGTGAAATCCTAAAGGTACTCATTGAACTTTGGGCCCCTTAGCGCAGTTAGGGTGCAAAAAAGTGCCACACATGTGGTATCGCCGTACTCAGGAGAAGTAGTATAATGTGTTTTGGGGTGTATTTTTCCACATACCCATGCTGAGTGGCAGAAATATCTCTATAAATAGACAATTGTGTGTAAAAAAAATAAAACAATTGTCATTTATGGAGATATTTCTCCCACCCAGCATGGGTATGTGTAAAAATACACCCCAAAACACATTATACTACTTCTCCTGAGTACGGCAATACCACATGTGTGGCACTTTTTTGCAGCCTAACTGCGCTAAGGGGCCAAAAGTCCAATGAGCATCTTTAGGCTTTACAGGGGTGCTTACAATTAGGCACCCCCCAAAATGCCAGGACAGTGAACACACCCCACAAATGACCCCATTTTGGAAAGTAGACACTTCAAGGTATTCAGAGAGGAGCATAGTGAGTCCGTGGCAGATTTCATTTTTTTTTGTTGCAAGTTAGAAGAAATGGAAACTTTTTTTTTTTCTTTTTTTTGTCAGAAAGTGTCATTTTCCGCTAACTTGTGACAAAAAATAAAATCTTCTATGAACTCACCATGCCTCTCACTGAATACTTTGGGATGTCTTCTTTCCAAAATGGGGTCATTTGGGGGGTATTTGTACTATCCTGGAATTTTAGCCCCTCATGAAACCTGACAGGTGCGCAGAAAAGTCAGAGATGCTTGAAAATGGGAAAATTCACTTTTGGCACCATAGTTTGTAAACGCTATAACTTTTACCCAAACCAATAAATATACACTGAATGGGTTTTTTTTTATCAAAAACATGTTTGTCCACATTTTTCGCGCTGCATGTATACAGAAATTTTACTTTATTTGAAAAATGTCAACACAGAAAGTTAAAAAAATCATTTTTTTGCCAAAATTCATGTCTTTTTTGATGAATATAATAAAAAGTAAAACTCGCAGGAGCAATCAAATAGCATCAAAAGAAAGCTGTATTAGTGACAAGAAAAGGAGGTAAAATTCATTTAGGTGGTAGGTTGTATGACCGAGCATTAAACCGTGAAAGCTGCAGTGGTCTGAATGGATAAAAAGGCTCTGGTCCTTAAGGGGCGAAAAGACTGTGGTCCTGAAGTGGTTAAAGGGAAGGTTCACGCAGGAGCTGTAAAAAATAGAAATCCAAATCCACTTACCTGGGGCTTCCTCCAGCCCGTGGCAGGCAGGAGGTGCCCTCGGCGCCGCTCCGCAGGCTTCCGGTGGTCTCCGGTGGCGATCCCGACCTGGCCAGGCCGGCTGCCAGGTCGGGCTGCTTCTGCGCTCCAAGTTGCGTGTCACTTGTGCGCGCTGACGTCATCGGATGTCCTCCGGGCTGTACTGCGCAGGCGCAGTACTTCTATGCAATCTGGGAGGTCTGGAGGCGCCCACAATTGATTAGAGTAGATAGGAAGTGTAAATACGGCCTACCTGAAAGGAGACCACTTTGAGTATTCAAAGCAATTTTATTTAGCACATAAACATGTTTCATGGCTCAAAGCTGCTTCCTCAGGTCAATAGAGTGCCTTATCTGTGAAATGGTAATAGTCTTGAGCACCTTAAAGGAAACCTAAACCCTAGGGAAAAAAATGAGTTTCACTTACCTGGGGCTTTTACCAGCCCCCTGCAGCCATTCTGTGCCCAGAGGATCACTCCTGGATCCCCTGGTCCCTCGCCGGCTGCTAGTGTCGTTTTTGCCGACTCGGAGTCGGCGGGCTGCCACGCGTATCCTTACACACCTTACCGCGGTAACAGGATGCTATAGCAGGTGTCATCTTTGCACGTATTGACACCTGCTATAGCGTCCTGTTACCGCGGTAATGTGTCATTAGTGATATTTATCTTTACTGCCAACTAATGTCTACATTTATAGACAACTGAGTGGGCCAAACTCGTTTGCTGTAAGTGTGCAGGTTATGGGTAGAGATGTCGCGAACCTCCGATTTTCGGTTCGCGAACCCCGTTCACGAACCTTCGCGGAAGGTTCGGTTCGCGGAAAAGTTTGCGACCCGCAATAGGCTTCAATGGGGATGCGAACTTTGAAAAATTGAAAAATGTATGCTGGCCACAAAAGTGATGGAAAAGATGTTTCAAGGGGTCTAACACCTGGAGGGGGGGGGGGGGGGGGGGGGGGCTTGGGGGGGGGGAGGCATGGCGGAGTGGCATACATGCCCAAAGTCCCGGGGGAAAATCTGGACTTTACGCAAAGCAGCGTTTTAAAGGCAGAAATCACATTGAATGCTAAATTGCAGGCCTAAAGTGCTTTCAAACCTCTTGCATGTGTATACATCAATCAGGGAGTGTAATTAGAGTTCTGCTTCACACTGACACACCAAACTCACTGTGTAACGCACTGCAAACGGCTGTTTGCGTAGTGACGGCCGCGCTGGACTGATGCGCAACATGGCCAAAGTGCAGGCCGTGGCAGTTTTCCAGCCCATATGGTCGCCAGGCTGAGGTAGCTCAATGATAGAACAACAGTGACTGTCCAGCTGATCAAATTTGGTCTGTCCACAATTAAGCAACAACCTTATTATCTTCTTGTATGTAGGTAGGCATAGGTAGGTGTCCCAGTAGTTAGCTAGGCATAGGTAGGAGACCCAGTATAGGTAGGTAGGCATAGGTAGGTGTCCCAGTAGTTAGCTAGGCATAGGTAGGAGACCTAGTATAGGTAGGTAGGCATAGGTAGGTGTACCAGTAGTTAGCTAGGCATAGGTAGGAGACCTAGTATAGGTAGGTAGGCATAGGTAGGTGTACCAGTAGTTAGCTAGGCATAGGTAGGAGACCCAGTATAGGTAGGTAGGCATAGGTAGGTGTCCCAGTAGTTAGCTAGGCATAGGTAGGAGACCCAGTATAGGTAGGTAGGCATAGGTAGGTGTCCCAGTAGTTAGCTAGGCATAGGTAGGAGTCCCAGTATAGGTAGGTAGGCATAGGTAGGTGCCTCAGTAGTTAGCTAGACATAGGTAGGAGACCCAGTAGTTAGCTAGGCATAGGTAGGAGACCCAGTATAGGTAGGTAGGCATAGGTAGGTCCCCTAGTATAGGTAGGTAGGTAGGTGTCCCCGTATAGGTAAGTAGGTGCCCCAGTAGTTAGGTAGGCATAGGTAGGTGTCCCAGTATAGATAGTTAGGCAGGGCCTGGCTGGCACAGTAATAACAATTACCAAGGTCCAGCTGCAACAGATAGGGCTGTATAATGTTAGTGAGCAACACACACACCAAAAAAAAACACATCTGGAAAACATTATCTCTCAAAAGAGCTGTTGAGGGGTGCTATTTTAGCAATAACAATCAGCCAGGAGCAAGCCAAGAGCCTAACTAATCTTTCCCTAGGAGAACAAGTCTGCAGCAGCTTTTCCTAGTCTGTCTCTAGCAGGCACACGAGTGAGGCTAATGGGCGCCGGAGCCTGCCTTATATAAGGGGGGGTGGGGCTTCAGGGCTTAGTGTAGCCTGAATGGCTACAATGTGCCTGCTCACTGTGATGCAGAGGGTCAAAGTTGACACTCATAGTGCATTAAGGGGCGAATCGAACTTCCGCAAAAGTTCGTTTGGTCCAGGCGAACGCGAACCCCCAAAGTTCGCCTGGAACCGTTCGCCGGCGAACCGTTCGCTACATCTCTAGTTATGGGCGAGTGGGCGACATGCATTCAGTAGGTGTACGGAGGATTATACCGTTCATAACTACAGAACACCAACCGCTCTATAATTTCTCTCAAACTACAACTCCAATCATCCCAGTCAGACAAAAGTGATGACTATTTCCTCTGAACAAAAGCTAGATACCCACAGAGAGCTTTTACATTGATGTTTATGTGAGATTTCGAGAAGGCTCCTTGCAGAGTATCTTTCCCATTATGCCATTCTTTTCATTTCCCCCTCACTTTCCATTCCCATCTTCTTTTCTCTACACTCTAATTACATCCTTATAATGTGTTTAGGGGATAAAGGGAAAGAGTGTGTGATTGTGCTATAAAGGCAAAACAATCTTCACAAAATAACAACCTGTTACTAAAATGGAAGTCAAGGACTATCTTCCCAAAATACTTTAACGTCAGATAACTCACGACTGGTCTTTGTGATGTAAATGCAGAGAGTATTATTTTACTGTAAAAACAGAAAATGAATGAAGCTTTTACTCCCACCTAAATTCATTCTGATTGTCATAAAAAAAACAACTTTCAAATCTAACTGGAGTTGTGAATGGGAAGTGATGCGCCACACTAACCAGGAAAGGATTAAGATGAAACAGGGCCCTAGGCAAGATAGATTTGCTCACCGCTGATGGTTACCTTAATTCTACGTGGCACATTTACAACAACTTAAAGAGACACTGAAGCGAAAAAAAAATATGATATAGTGAATTGGTTGTGTACTATGAATAATTACTAGAAGATTAGCAGCAAAGAAAATATTCTCATACTTTTATTTTCAGGTATATAGTGTTTTTTCTAACATTGCATCATTCTCTAATATGTGCAGATTACACAACACTCAGCATTCAAACTGATTCTTTCAGAGCAGTCTGTGAAGTAATGACCTCTCCTCTAGCGAGAAAAAGTAAACAGTTCACTTACAGTTAAGATAATAAAAGTCAGATAACAGCCCTCTCCCCGACTAACTTAGTCTCGGAGAGCTTAATGGCTTGTTTGCATAGAGATAACAACTGGAGTTTCTCAACTCTTCCTGTACTGGAAACAATTAGACTGATGTATCTGATCTTAATGTTTTATTTCTTAGCTGTACTACACATACAAATCATAATATCATAATTTTTTTTCCGCTTCAGTGTCTCTTTAAGACAAATACAATGGCCCCAGAGCCGGGACAAGGTCCACCAGCACCCAAGGCTGAGAGACCAAACTGCGCCCTCCATCCCTCCCACCCCAGCCATCACACACTGATTTCTATTAGACTAAGAGGTGCCCCAGGGCCCCCAACCTCCACAACACCTTAATCTCTAGTTATCTGGCTTGCAGTCACTGTCATGTATCCACTTCTGTAATTTCTCTCTGCTTCAAACACAATATAGAAATGATAGCTGAGCTGAGTTCGCCCCTTCCTACACAGCGCCCTGAGGCTGGAGCCTCTCTCGCCTCTCTCGCCTCTGCCTGGCCCTGAATGGACCGTCCCGACAGCGCCTCCTTCAGCTCGCTACTCCGCCTCCAACACCTCACTCTCCCTCCTCGGCCACCTTCCTCGAATAAGCGCTAAGCCGTGACTCAGGAAGCACTTCCGGGTTGCGGCCATCTTGGATTTCTTCCGCCGGTGATCAGACGCTACACCGGCTGTGGAGGATAAACAGGGCCATGGAAAGTGCCGTGGTGCGGCACAGATTCATCCGGGAGGTAGCGTGGAGAAGGTAGTATGGGTTTTTTGTTTTTTTTTACAATTTTCATGCCGTCTCGGCTTTAACCACTTCCCGACCGCCGTATTGACAATTGGCGGCCGGGAAGTGCACCCCGCAAGGACCGCCGTATTGACAATTGGCGGCGGTCCTTGTAGGGGCATGGGCGGAGCGATCGCGTCATCAGTGACGCGATCCTCCGCCTCCGCCTGGCGCCGCTCACCCGCCGCAACATGCCGCCGGCCATACGGAAGCGCCGGCGGGATGTTAACCCCGCGATCGCCGCATACAAAGTGTATAATACACTTTGTAATGTTTACAAAGTGTATTATACAGGCTGCCTCCTGCCCTGGTGGTCCCAGTGTCCGAGGGACCACCAGGGCAGGCTGCAGCCACCCTAGTCTGCACCAAGCACACTGATTTTACCCCCCCCCTGCCCCAGATCGCCCACAGCACCCATCAGACCCCCCCCTGCCCACCCCCCAGACCCCTGTTTGCACCCAATCACCCCCCTAATCACCCATCAATCACTCCCTGTCACTATCTGTCAACGCTATTTTTTTTTTTATCCCCCACCCTGCTCCCTGCCCCCTCCTGATCACCCCCCACCCCTCAGATTCTCCCCAGACCCCCCCCCCCCAGACCACCCCCCCTGTTTACTGTATGCATCTATCCCCCTGATCACCTGTCAATCACCTGTCAATCACCTGTCAATCACCTGTCAATCACCCATCAATCACCCGTCAATCACCCCCTGTCACTGCCACCCATCAGCCAGCCCCTAACCTGCCCCTTGCGGGCAATCTGATCACCCCCCCACACCAATAGATCGCCCGCAGATCCGACATCAGATCACCTCCCAAATCCATTGTTTACATCTATTCTCTCCTCTAAACACCCACTAATTACCCATCAATCACCCATCAATCACCCCCTATCACCACCTGTCACTTTTACCTATCAGATCAGACCCTAGTCTGCCCCTTGCGGGCACCCAATCACCCGCCCACACGCTCAGATTGCCCTCTGACCCCCCCTTATCAATTCACCAGTGCATTAATTACATCTGTTCTTCCCTGTAATAACCCACTGATCACCTGTCAATCACCTGCCAATCACCTATCACCCATCAATCACCCCCTGTCACCCCCTGTCACTGCCACCCATCAATCAGCCCCTAACCTGCCCCTTGCGGGCAATCTGATCACCCACCCACACCATTAGATCGCCCGCAAACCCGCCGTCAGATTACCTCCCAAATGTATTGTTTACATCTGTTATCTTCTCTAAACACCCACTAATTACCCATCAATCACCCATCAATCACCCCCTATCACCACCTGTCACTGTTACCTATCAGATCAGACCCTAATCTGCCCCTTGCGGGCACCCAATCACCCGCCCACACGCTCAGATTGCCCTCAGACCCCCCCTTATCAATTCGCCAGTGCATTAATTACATCTGTCCTTCCCTGTAATAACCCACTGATCACCTGTCAATCACCTGCCAATCACCTATCACCCATCAATCACCCCCTGTCACTGCCACCCAACAATCAGCCCCTAACCTGCCCCTTGCGGGCAATCTGATCACCCACCCACACCAATAGATCGCCCGCAGATCCGACATCAGATCACCTCCCAAATCCATTGTTTACATCTATTCTCTCCTCTAAACACCCACTAATTACCCATCAATCACCCCCTATCACCACCTATCACCACCTGTCACTGTTACCCATCAGATCAGACCCTAATCTGCCCCTTGCGGGCACCCAATCGCCCGCCTACACGCTCAGATTGCCCTCAGACCCCCCCCTTATCAATTCGCCAGTGCAATATTTACATCTGTTCTCCCCTGTAATAACCCACTGATTACCTGTCAATCACCTATCAATCACCCCCTGTCACTGCCACCCATCAATCACCCCCTGTCACTGCCACCCATCAATCACCCGCTGTCACTGCCACCCATCAATCAGCCCCTAACCTGCCCCTTGCGGGCAAACTGATCACCCACCCACACCAATAGATCGCCCGCAGATCCGACATCAGATCACCACCCAAGCGCAGTGTTTACATCTATTCTCTACCCTAAACACCCACTAATTACCCATCAATCACCCCCTGTCACTGCTACCTATCAGATTAGACCCCTATCTGCCCCTAGGGCACTCAATCACCCGCCCACACCCTCAGAATGCCCTCAGACCCCAGCCCTGATCACCTCGCCAGTGCATTGCTTGCATCTATTCCCCCCTCTAATCACACCTTGAGACACCCATCAATCACCTCCTGTCACCCCCTAGCACACCTACCCATCAGATCAGGCCCCAATTTGCCCCGTGTGGGCTCCTGATCACTCGGCCAATCCCTCAGATCCCCCTCAGACCCCCTTCCGATCACCTCCCCAGTGCATTGATTGCATCTATTTTCCCCTCTAACCACCCCCTGAGACACCCATCAATCACCTCCTGTCACCCCCCTAGCACTCCTATCCATCAGATCAGGCCCAATACAACCTGTCATCTAAAAGGCCACCCTGCTTATGACCGGTTCCACAAAATTCGCCCCCTCATAGACCACCTGTCATCAAAATTTGCAGATGCTTATACCCCTGAACAGTCATTTTGAGACATTTGGTTTCCAGACTACTCACGGTTTTGGGCCTGTAAAATGCCAGGGCGGTATAGGAACCCCACAAGTGACCCCATTTTAGAAAAAAAGACACCCCAAGGTATTCTGTTAGGTGTATGACGAGTTCATAGAAGATTTTATTTTTTGTCAAGTTAGCGGAAATAAATTTTTATTGGTTTTTTTTCACAAAGTGTCATTTTTCACTAACTTGTGACAAAAAATAAAATCTTCTATGAACTCGCCATACACCTAACGGAATACCTTGGGGTGTCTTCTTTCTAAAATGGGGTCACTTGTGGGGTTCTTATACTGCCCTGGCATTTTAGGGGCCCTAAACCGCGAGGAGTAGTCTAGAAAACAAATGCTTCAAAATGACCTGTGAATAGGACGTTGGGCCCCTTAGCGCACCTAGGCTGCAAAAAAGTGTCACACATGTGGTACCGCCGTACTCAGGAAAAGTAGTATAATGTGTTTTGGGGTGTATTTTTACACATACCCATGCTGGGTGGGAGAAATTTCTATGTAAATGGACAATTGTGTGTAAAAAAATCAAACAATTGTCATTTACAGAGATATTTCTCCCACTTAGCATGGGTATGTGTAAAAATACACCCCAAAACGCATTATACTACTTCTCCTGAGTACGGCGGTACCACATGTGTGGCACTTTTTTACACCCTAAGTACGCTAAGGGGCCCAAAGTCCAATGAGTACCTTTAGGATTTCACAGGTCATTTTGCGACATTTGGTTTCAAGACTACTCCTCACGGTTTAGGGCCCCTAAAATGCCAGGGCATTATAGGAACCCCACAAATGACCCCATTCTAGAAAGAAGACACCCAAAGGTATTCCGTACGGAGTATGGTGAGTTCATAGAAGATTTTATTTTTTGTCACAAGTTAGCGGAAAATGACACTTTGTGAAAAAAAACTATTAAAATCAATTTCCGCTAACTTGTGACAAAAAAATAAAAACTTCTATGAACTCACCATACTCCTAACGGAATACCTTGGGGTGTCTTCTTTCTAAAATGGGGTCATTAGTGGGGTTCCTATACTGCCCTGGCATTTTAGGGGCCCTAAACCGTGAGGAGTAGTCTTGAAACAAAAATGACCTGTGAAATCCTAAAGGTACTCATTGGACTTTGGGCCCCTTAGTGCAGTTAGGGTGCAAAAAAGTGCCACACACGTGGTATCGCCGTACTCGGGAGAAGTAGTATAATGTGTTTTGGGGTGTATTTTTACACATACCCATGCTGGGTGGGAGAAATACCTCTGTAAATGACAATCTTTTGATTTTTTTACACACAATTGTCCATTTACAGAGGTATTTCTCCCACCCAGCATGGGTATGTGTAAAAATACACCCCAAAACACATTGTACTACTTCTCCCGAGTATGGCGATACCACATGTGTGGCACTTTTTTGCACCCTAACTGCCCTAAAGGGCCCAAAGTCCAATGAGTACCTTTAGAATTTCACAGGTCATTTTGAGAAATTTTGTTTCAAGACTACTCCTCACGGTTTAGGGCCCCTAAAATGCCAGGGCAGTATAGGAACCCCACAAATGACCCCATTTTAGAAAGAAGACACCCCAAGGTATTCCGTTAGGAGTATGGTGAGTTCATAGAAGATTTTATTTTTTGTCAAAAGTTAGCGGAAAATGACACTTTGTGAAAAAACACAATTAAAATCAATTTCCGCTAACTTTTGACAAAAAAATAAAATCTTCTATGAACTCACCATACTCCTAACGGAATACCTTGGGGTGTCTTCTTTCTAAAATGGGGTCATTTGTGGGGTTCCTATACTGCCCTGGCATTTTAGGGGCCCTAAACCGTGAGGAGTAGTCTTGAAACGAAATTTCTCAAAATGACCTGTGAAATTCTAAAGGTACTCATTGGACTTTGGGCCCTTTAGCGCAGTTAGGGTGCAAAAAAGTGCCACACATGTGGTATCGCCGTACTCAGGAGAAGTAGTATAATGTGTTTTGTGGTGTATTTTTACACATACCCATGCTGAGTGGGAGAAAGATCTCTGTAAATGGACAATTGTGTGTAAAAAAAATTAACAAATTGTCATTTACAGAGATATTTCTCCCACCCAGCATGGGTATGTGTAAAAATACACCCCAAAACACATTATACTACTTCTCCTGAGTACGGCAATACCACATGTGTGGCACTTTTTTGCAGCCTAACTGCACTAAGGGGTCCAAAGTCCAATGAGCACCTTTAGGCTTTACAGGGGTGCTTACAATTTAGCACCCCCCAAAATGTCAGGACAGTAAACACACCCCACAAATGACCCCATTTTGGAAAGTAGACACTTCAAGGTATTCAGAGAGGGGCATGGTGAGTCCGTGGCAGATTTCATTTTTTTTTGTCGCAAGTTAGAAGAAATGGAAACTTTTTTTTTTTTTTTTTTTTTCACAAAGTGTCATTTTCCGCTTACTTGTGACAAAAAATAATATCTTCTATGAACTCACTATGCCTCTCAGTGAATACTTTGGGATGTCTTCTTTCCAAAATGGGGTCATTTGGGGGGTATTTATACTATCCTGGAATTCTAGCCCCTCATGAAACATGACAGGTGGTCAGAAAAGTCAGAGATGCTTGAAAATGGGAAAATTCACTTTTTGCACCATAGTTTGTAAACGCTATAACTTTTACCCAAACCAATAAATATACACTGAATGGGTTTTTTTTTTATCAAAAACATGTTTGTCCACATTTTTCGCGCTGCATGTATACAGAAATTTTACTTTATTTGAAAACTGTCAGCACAGAAAGTTAAAAAAATCATTTTTTTGCCAAAATTCATGTCTTTTTTGCTGAATATAATAAAAAGTAAAAATCGCAGGAGCAATCAAATAGCACTAAAAGAAAGCTTTATTAGTGACAAGAAAAGGAGCCAAAATTCATTTAGGTGGTAGGTTGTATGAGCGAGCAATAAACCGTGAAAGCTGCAGTGGTCTGAATGGAAAAAAAGTGGCCGGTCCTTAAGGGGTAGAAAGCCCTAGGTCCTCAAGTGGTTAAGGTGCATAATAGTGTCATCCGTAAAGATCACACTGGGGGAAACAATCGCTATGGAGACATTTCCCTCAGGTAAACCCAGGAGCTCTACTGTTTCCACGGAGATGATGGATGAGACAACAGGGCTGCACATGATGGAGTGGGGTCTGGTGGGCGGGGTAAGCATGAGAACAATGTGATCGCTCATCTGTGTTCTCAGATCCAGTGTGCTGGATCTGTAAGCGACTTAGGATGACTCCTGTATACATCCTTATTGGCTGAGAAGCCACACATTTCTACTCTGGCCCAATACCATCTAGCACATGGAGATTTAAAGAATCAGCTTCTACTTGGAAAAACACACAGGTGCATTTTAAAGGCATACTGAAGTGAGAGGAATACAGAGGCCACCATCTTCATTCTCTAATAAGCAATGCCAGTTGCCTGGCCTCTTTGCTTATCCACTGCCTCTAATACTAGAAGCCAGTGACCCAGAATAAGCATGCAGATCAGATGCTTTGACTCTGGTCATTACTGGCTGCATGCTGGTTGCACGTGTGTGACTCTAAAGACAACTAAAGCCTCAGAAGGACAGCCATGACATTCTTATAAGAGAATAAAGATGGCAACCTCCATTTTCCTCTCACTTCAGGTTCCCTTTAAACAGACAAGTCAGTTTCCAGATCTTGAGAAATGTTGAGAAATCTGTCAGGCCTGAAGTACAGGAAGGCATGCCAGATTCATTGATAATGACAATAAAATAAGTTTTATTTGCTATTTGAGTCTGTATATGTGTTGCAACACTACATTACGTAACACAAGTTTATTTTAGGCTTTCTTTATTAGCCTGGTGAATTTATAGTACAATGCAAGGCCAGAACATCATGACATCATTTGAGCTTACACGGATCCCACCTGCGCCAAAAAGTGCTTACATTATGTAAAGATAATTAATCTTCATTTTAATAATTCAGCAAACCTGCGTAATGCTGACCTATATGCTTTGTACCATTATCAGGATCTCTTCACAAAGGGAACAGCATCTCTGCATAGCTTGTGAGCTCCCATTGTAAGAGATATCAGCACCTGGACAGCATTAATAGCCACAGCCTGTCCTTGATAAATGTAAAGCTGATCACAAAACAGAGTCATAATGTGCTGCCTTTATAATTAGCACCCTTGCTCAGACGTCATATAATCTGGGGCGGACCTACCATGAAGCCACCTGTATTACATGATTCAGACAGCAAAATCTAGGGGGTAAGGTTTGGACAAACAGTTTTGGCCACCTGGTGCCTGGCTCCTCTTTGCTCTTCCACTTGCTTTCCTGGCACATACACTACCCTCCTCATCCACGCATCCCTGAATCCCCATCCTCATTCGACCAGTGGCATCTGCCACCCTTTCCTATGACACCATAAACAGGTGAGGTGTTGATATATGCCTCTTATCGAGGCATGCTATGGTAAACCCATCACCAGCGAGAAAACACCATGGCCAGCCAGAGGGATAACCTTAGCACATGACCAGGCAGGTGGGGGTGCTGGCGCAAAACCAGTCAATCACAGCCGCCCACTGCTCCTTTTGCTAACTGGTGGAGATGGCCAAAGGGCCAATCACTGCACTCAATCAGTATAGCAGGGACATCTCATAGATCAGTGGTTCCGGGGAAGGGGAGGGGAGTTTGGGCATTATGTGGGCCCATCCTCCAAAGTTTGCTTCAGGCAGCAGAAAGTCTAGAACTGGTCACAATTGTAGGATGGTTTTAGGGGTGGCGATTCGGGCCAGGTTGTGTGGAGCATGGGGACAGCACATGGTTGATGAGGTGAATGTGTACAGCCACTAATCAAATCACAAGGGCTGATCTTGGCACAAAGCAAAGTCATTGGTGCTCATTCATCTCAATGTGGATCATTGTCCCTAAAAGCTTGCAGGGTGGACTCCCAACTTAGGTGAGTATGGTAGTTTAAGGCATGGATTCTAAGAACCACTTTCAAGTTTCCCCAGCAGATTGTGCTTACTGGATTACCCTGACTTTCCACAGATGATTGATTTATTGATTGATTGATTAGTATCCTCAGTGCCGTAATTCAAACATTTTTTTTGAGGAAAGTCATGAGAATATGAACTTAAAGAGGAACTCCAATGAAAATAATGTAATAAAAAGGTGCTTAATTGTTACAATAATTACGTTTAAATGATTTAGTCAGTATTTTCCCATTGTAAAATCTTTCCTCTCCCTAATTTACATTCTAACATTTACCAAATGGTGACATTTTTACTGCTGGCAGGTGATGTCAGTGGAAGGAGATGCTGCTTGCGTTTTTGGCAGTTGGACCCAGCTATAAACAGCTGTTACTTCCCACAATGCATTGAGGTTCACTGCCCTTAGGAAATTGTCAGGTCCATGGTCCTGACATCACAATGTGCGAGAGGTTTCACCACAATATCAGCCATACAGAGCCTCCTGATGATCCGTTTGTGAAAAGGAAAAGATTTCTCATGGGAAAGGGGGTATCAGCTACTAATTGTGATGAAATTCAATTCTTGGGCACGGTTTCTCTTTAAGAAGGATCTTTTGCTAAGTCTTCTCTAAGAACCAATTCAGAATATGGGAGGAGAGAGGGGATGCAAATATTTTCTGCTAACTTGCACCTCAAATGAGCAGCGTTTCCATTATCCATCATGCCCTATATAAATGGCCATACTGTCCACCATATTTGCCCTCCTTCACAAGACCTTTGCTGAGGTTCGTTGACAGTATATCATTGCATGCTGAATTGTAGTACAGCTAATTATGCCTTGTCACCGGGATGAGCTGACTTGATGGAAGGGAGCCGGCAAGAAAATGTCTGTGCCAAGTAATCAATGTCTTAACATGTAATTATTGTAAGCCAATGCCAACAAGTGTTTTCAGCAAGGTTATTCCTAAACTCCTCATCTTAGTTTATTAATCTACTGGGGTCATACCACTATGTTTCAAATAAACCAAAAGAGTGTGTGATAGAGATACTGTAGAATAGTGAAGGAAAAACACAAAGAGGTCCAGGAGCCCAATCTGGTGCAATATCGTTAGTTGGTATGGATATATTGAAAGACAATTGAGTATATACTCACAAAGGCGGGTTACAGTAAGGCAACCACTCGTGTCCGCAGGTGGAGAAAAACCGTCCCCACTCGGCCTTTAGTATCCAAAACGGTCGCTGCTCCTTAGTAAAAACGTTTTTTTCATCGAGAGAAAACAATAGTTTGGCAATTTACCGAAACACATGGCTTCGATTCACTAAGACCTGTTCAGTAAAATGTAGAAGTCTAACCAGTTATTGAGTAGGTCTCAGCAGCAAGTTCTGCTTCAGGGATGTTCTCCAACTTCTGAAGAAGAGTTGTGATGATACTTCTGGTACAAGTGTTCTACCTTAAACATGAGCCGTTCCTTTGCAAGTTGCTGCTTCTGTCCTACAAGAGTAAAAGGCATCCCTGATGTCCATTTAGATCTGCATGACTCCTATAGTCCCTCTGTTTCTCTGTATCAGTCTTTTCCTGTGCATGTCTAAAGAGTTAGAGAGGAAACCTCTATGTCTATGTCCTACTACTGCATCTCGTGTGTTGTTTATTTTCCGATGTCTTGTCCGGCAGTATATCGGTACCAATGGAGTGAGAAGTTAGATGGGGTGGTTCCTCCCATTGGCTTGCTCTTTTGCATGTACACGTTACAGAATGGCTGATTGTTATTAACCAACAGCTCCAAGCTGGTCATAAAATACCAAACATCTCACTTGTTTAACCACATGCTCTAATCTTAGTGAATTGACATTTATTGAGGTATTTACCGCACAAGTCAGTAATTTACCTCACCAGTCAGTCATTTTAGCTTCCCATGTGGTCACAGCCTTAGTTAGTTGACAACTGATTAATTGAATGCTTGGTAAAATCAGCTGTTTTCTGCATTACTGAATGGGGTAATGATTAGTGTATTGAAGCCAATGTGTCCAACTGCTTCCCACCATTCTGGGCATACTCCAGAACTGCCATTCACTTTCCATGTAGACCTAACTTGCAGAACTGTAGCTACTTCTGGAAAACCTCCTGAAACCTGGCAACTGCTAATATCTTATGAAAAGTTGGTAACAGCATGGTAGGCAGGCACGTGCAGAGGGGGGTGCTCTGGGTGCCCTGACTTTTCCCTCTCTCCAGCAACACCCTTCCTGTCCCCAGCAGTACCCTTCCTGCCTCCAGCAGCACCCACAGTAACCTCCTCCAGCACCTAAACTGACCTCTCCCTCCTCCAGCACCTCCAATGACTTCCCCTTCCTGCAACACCCACACTGACCTCTACTTCTCCCAACATCCATCCTTCCCCCCATAACTGGCACCTAGTACTCACACTCACATGACCTCAAGTACCTGCACCCAGACCTGACATTGCACCCAGTACTCACACCTGCACACAGCCTCTACATGGCACCCATTATCTGCACCAAACAACCACTTAACCAGTACCCACACCCAAAGTATCTGCATTCAAAACCAATGTGACGCCCAAGGCCACCCATAGCCAGCACCCGGTACAGTATTCACACCCATGTCACATCCAGTACCTGCACTACGCACCCACATGACATACAGCACATGGCACTAAGTACAAGTACAATCAACACCCGCATGACACTAGATACCCACCCATAGCCAGAACCCACATGACACTCGGTACTCACACCCAGAACCCGCATGGCACCCAGCATCTGCATTCAGCACCCACATGACAACCAATACCCCCTAGCCAGAAACAAGGAGGGGTGGGGGGAGCAGCGCGTTGCAAGGAAATTTTTTTAAATTTGAGCACCCCCCACTTAAGGACCCTCTGCACGGCCCTGATGGTAGGTATCCAATCAGATAACTATTCACCTCCTTGTCTGCAGACACCTGTCAGTGATCAAATGACTTCAGACTGTATGAGGGAAAAAAGGGTATTTCGCTTATTGTTATTAATTTATAAAGCTCCAACATATTCCTTGGCACCGTACAAAGAAATATACATGATAATACAGACAATGGTTTGCACCAATATACAAAATACAGAAAGAACAAAAGTAATGTGAATAACATATGTAACAAATTCCAAGACACAAAAGGTGAGAAAGCCCTGCCCGTGCAAGCTTACAATCTAAAGGGGGGGGGGGGTGAGGTGAGGTATTCATACCTAGAGGCAGTGTGTTTTTAGGTTATCTAGTAGGAGTACAACTTAGCAAGAGGTCAAAGGGGGAATGGCCTAAGGCAGAATGTACGCTTGTTGGAAAAAGTGAGTTTTGAGGGAGCGTTTAAAGATATCAAAGGTTGGAGAGTGACTGTTGTGTTGTGGCAGGGAATTCCAGAGGAGAGGTGAAGCACGTGAGAAATCTTGTATATGTGAAAAGCTTATCTTTTTAATAAGCACATAACATTTATAAGATGTTGAGGGGTGATCGGAGGGTAAGGGGATTAAAATAATTTATGGAGATAGCCTTGGACACTACTAGTATCCAAGCAGCACGCTTGTTCCAGGCTGTCCAGTCTGGAAGGGTCATTTATATGAAACAAAATCCATTCACCACCTTTACGATTCTAAAATTATATTTCTGACATGTTTGATGGTGGATCCCGCATGGGGTTTATTCCGTAAGCTTGGACACGACCGTAAAGTATTTTTGGAAGTGGCAGGAACTGTTCCTGGAGCTGACCGTGTGCTTCAGATCCAGGGAGCGACTTTAACAAGATATGTCAGGAAAAATTATATGCACCTATAAATACACCGGAGATGTTTACAGCAGGACTGCCACCATTTCTTCACTCTGAAAGCAGGAAAAGAGTCATCAGAGCCTGTCTGGACGTTCACATCACCCGTCCTGTTTACTTTACTCCTCAGTCAGAGGGAAAGTTTATTTCAATGCTGCAATTTTAGGAGTGATTTTTTTTAAAGCACACCTGAAGTGAGAGGTATAAGGAAGCTGACATACTACCTTTCAGGCTTTGTTCACATCTTTAATCGAAATCGCTGACGGCAATAATTTTCAATTTTTTCTTCTCCTCCCGGCGCTTAGCTGCGCTCCCTGATTTTGTATAAAGCGCTTATCAAAGCACTTTTGCAGAGCGATTTGTTTCACTTCAAGTTTTTCATTTCCTGACACAAGTCAGTAAGTGAACTATTTGAACCGGAAAATAATAAATACAATGTATTTATTCTTAAAACGCTGGGGAAATCGCTATGCAAATCGCTTTTTCAAGCACTTTGTGATTTCATTATACCTTCCATTGAGCAAAAACGCTCAGAAATGGTACAGGCAGCGCTTTGGTGAGCGGATCGGAAACGAACCACTCAGATTTGAACACTCTCATAGGGAATCATTGCACAAGCTTTTTAGGGCGATTTGCAAAATCGCTAGCGCTTCAAAAAGGGCAAAAACACCCTACGTGTGAACAAGCCCTCAAACTATACAGATTGCCTAGCTGTCCTGCTGTTATAACTTAGCCATAGACCCTGAACAAGCATGCAGATCTAGCTACAATGGGGGCCGGTTCTAGCTATTATTATTGTTTATTATTGATTTATAAAGTGCCAACATATTCCGTGGCGTTGTACAAAGTACAGGGGGGGGGGGGGCTACAGGCTCTGGGGCCCTGGGGCAATTGCTCCCTTTGCCTCTATGGAAGTGCCGGCCCTGGAGATCAGGTGCTCAAACCTTGCCAGATAATAAGCCACATGCTTGTTCTAGGTGTGTGATTTAGACACTAATGATGTCAAAGTAATCAGCAGAACTGCCAGGATGCACTTTCTAGTGCCATATGGACCACAGGACGAGTGGTGTAGGGACAGAGCAAGGGAGCCGAGTGCTAAATTTTAAATGTTAAGCACTACTAATATGCACACAAAGAAGTAACCAATGCAACTCTAATGAAGAGTTAGTTAGGTGGCTATTAAAGTTGTACAGAGGCTCCAAAAGTGTAAAAATATTTTGAAAACTTTACAACATGGAGGGTTAGCTGTGGACTTACCTCTCCAAAGGTAGACACAAGATGCTGTTGTTATTTCAGCAAACAATTTATTTACATACTCCAGGCAAGTGCAACGCATTTTGCGGGCATCTCCATAGCTGCAGCACACTAGTCATCATGTGACTCCGTGGTCACATGATAACGAGTGTGCTGCAGCTATGGAGCCCACTAGCACTGGCGTCCTGCAGCTATGGAGATCAGGCGGCTGAAGAGAAAGTATCGCGTGTGCCCTACACAGGAGAGTGAGTTAAACGTTCTGCTGCGCTCCGCATCCTCCTCTCCTCCCTCTGCGCCCGCTGCTCCTCCCAGCGCCCAGACCTGTGCAGGAGCTATGCCAGAGCTATGCAGTATTTTTGGGGTGCTATAGCACCGGGAAGCTCCCCCCTGGCGCCGCCTCTGCCTAGGAGATCATTTTTCATCTTCTGTTTCATATAATTTTTCAGCACTCTCCAACTGAAAAGGTACCAAAAAGTAGGTGAAAAGGTGGTCAAATTCATTGTGATTATTTTCTTGCTTGCTGGTGGCTTAACAGGCATTTTATTAACATTTGAATATATTTCGAAGCAGAAAATGCAGGTGAAAAAGTTAATAGCATAAATGGGCCTTTGTGTTATAGTGTAGTATGACATACAGGACCTTGCATGGTCTAATCCTCATCCAAGCTTTACGTCAGGTTAAATCTGGTAAGAAATAGTGACATAAAAGTCTGTTTTTGCAAGATAATTTTTTTTTCTCATATTATCTGAATGATAGAAGCTAGACTGAAGCAAACGCTTGCATTCCTTCTACACAAGGTCAATCATAGAAGATATAAATCTTGCATTATCTGCACTTATGTATTGCAGTCTATGAACCACATCTAGAGGTGATTTGATGACGTCTGGGCAAGTGCCCTAATTATAAACGCAGCACATTGTGACTGTGCTTTGTTGTCAGTTTTACATTTATCAAGGACAGGCTGTAGCGATTAAAGTGGTCCTGAACTCTTGCACAGGACAGAAGGAAAACATAGAGAAATGCACCCTGTATGTATTTAGAGAGTTTAGCCTGTCTAATTCCCCCTCATTTGTGTCTAATCACAACTGCAATTTGATTTCCCCCTGTGTCACATGACTGCCATGGCAGATAACCTCATTGGAAAGCACAGGATGCTAACAATATGTCTGCTTCCATAAAAGCAGGAAGTAGACACACTGCAGATTTATGGTAGGATTTGTGTCAGCTGCAACAAAGAAATGTTTTTCTTTAAAGGTTATTATGCTGTTGCATATCTCTTAGAGCAGAGAGGAAGTTCTGAGTTCAGGTCCGCTTTAACCTCTTTTCCACGGTCAGTTGATAGGCAGTGAAATGCCTCTCAAACTCTCACAAATGCCTGCTGCTGCCTGATAGCTGCTCACTGCTCCCTGATAACTGCTCTCTGCTTCCTGGTAACTGCTCTCTGCTGCCTGGTAACTGCTTGCTGCTGCCTGATAACTGCTCTCTGCTGCCTGGTAACTGCTCTCTGCTGCCTGGTAACTGCTCTCTGCTGCCTGGTAACTGCTCTCTGCTGCCTGGTAACTGCTCTCTGCTGCCTGGTAACTGCTCTCTGCTGCCTGGTAACTGCTCTCTGCTGCCTGGTAACTGCTCTCTGCTGCCTGGTAACTGCTCTCTGCTGCCTGGTAACTGCTCTCTGCTGCCTGGTAACTGCTCTCTGCTGCCTGGTAACTGCTCTCTGCTGCCTGGTAACTGCTCTCTGCTGCCTGGTAACTGCTCTCTGCTGCCTGGTAACTGCTCTCTGCTGCCTGGTAACTGCTCTCTGCTGCCTGGTAACTGCTCTCTGCTGCCTGGTAACTGCTCTCTGCTGCCTGGTAACTGCTCTCTGCTGCCTGATAACTGCTCACTGCTGCCTGATAACTGCTCACTGCTGCCTGGTAACTGCTCTCTGCTGCCTGATAGCTGCTCTCTGCTGCCTGGTAACTGCTCTCTGCTGCCTGATAACTGCTCACTGCTGCCTGATAACTGCTCTCTGCTGCCTGGTAACTGCTCTCTGCTGCCTGGTAACTGCTCTCTGCTGCCTGATAACTGCTCACTGCTGCCTGGTAACTGCTTGCTGAGCACACAGTTCAACTGCCTGTGGAAAAGGGGCCTAAGGCTGCCCAGGTGCTGATAACTTTGACAATGAGACCTCACAAGCTATGCGGAGATGCTGTTCATTTGAGACTAGATCCTGATAATGGTACAAAACATAGAGATCAGCATTATGCAGGTTTGCTGATTTAGGCCTGGTGCACACCAGAGGAGTTTTTCTGAGCGTTTTGAGTTTTTAAATCTGCTGCTAATGTTATCCTATGTGTCTGTGCACACTGGAGCAATGAGGTTTTGTAAAAAAAAACCCATAGCATTACATTGGGAAGAGCTTTTGAAACCTCTAAAAGCTCTTCCCAATGTAATGCTATAGTTTTTTTTACAAAACCTCATTGCTCCAGTGTGCACAGACACATAGGATAACATTAGCAGCAGATTTAAAAACTCAAAACGCTCAGAAAAACTCCTCTGGTGTGCACCAGGCCTTAAAGAGAGTCTGAAGCGAGAATAAATCTTGCTTCAGACCTCATAGATAGCAGGGGCACGTGTGCCCCTGCTAAACCGCTGATATCCCGCGGCTTAACGGGGGTCCCTGATCCCCCAAATCCCCTCGGTGCAGCGGGGGAGCGCTTCCTGGTTGGGGCAGGGCTAACCGCCGCAGCCCTGCCCCACACACGTCTGTCAGTGCGTATCTCCGCCTCTCCCCCGCCCCTCTCAGTCTTCCTTCACTGAGAGGGGCGGGGGAGAGGCGGCGATGCGCCGCTGATAGACGCGACTTGAGGCAGGGCTGCAGCCGTTAGCCCTGCCTCCAGGAACGACCAAATCCACGACCAAGTCTTGCGGGGGGGGATTTGGGGGTGAAGGGACCCCCGTTTAGCGGCGCGATAGCGGCGGTTTAGCAGGGGCACACGTGCCCCTGCTAACTATGAGCTCTGAAGCGAGAATTATTCTCGCTTCAGAGTCTCTTTAATAAAATAAGGAGTCATTATTTTTACATTATGTAAGCACTTTCTGGCGCAGGTGGGATCCGTGTAAGCACAAATGACCTCATGATGTTCAGGCCTTGCATTGTACTATAAATTCACCAGGCTAACAAAGAAAGCCTAAAATAGACTCGTGTTACATAATGTAGTTTTTCAACACATATACAGCTTTGAATTTCAAAGAACTTGTTTTATTGTCATTATCAATGAATCTAGCATGACCTGTACTTTAAAGCAAACCTGAAGCGAAAATAAACATATGATATAATAAATTTACAGATAAGAAATAGAACATTAGTAACAAAGAAAAAAGTCTCATGTTGTTTGCTCGGGGTCCCCGCTGGTGCAGAGGCCGACCTCGAGGCCGCCTTCTACTGTGCCTGCTGTCAGTCACGTGGTCAGTCAGTCAGCCAGCATGTTGGCTCGAGTGTTTTTGCAACAAAAGAAGAACTCTGTGTTTGCAAACAGTGCTGATCAACATTAGTGGTATGTACCGTATTTTATATAAGGCAATTTTTTTTTTCGGGGGGGGGGGGGGGGGGGAGACCTAAAAATGAAACTGAAGTATTTTCGGAGAGAACTGATTCTAATTTACCAAGAACTAAAGAGATTACAAGTCTGTCGTCTGTGAGGATGCTAAAGCTAGCCTATTTTGCGGTCACATCTCTTGAGCTAATCGCTCTCAGGCCACTTGCACACTACATGCGATTCCGATTTGCGTTTTTTAATAGATTTTAACATGCGATTCCAATTTACTATTTTTAATCGGTACTGCATGCTGCGTTTTTTCTTTTTGTTTTAATAGCACCCAGGGAAAATTGGAATCGCAAATCGGAATCGCAAATCGGATTTGCAGTGTGCAGGGAGCCTCAGTTGGTACTTCCTGTGAGGAAGTCACTGTAGTTCATTATATAGCATTATATAGCAAGCACGAAAACAGAAACAATCATTTTATACAGCTTCCCAACATAATGCATGCAGTGACTCTGGTCTGGGGAGTATTGATATTGTTGGGGGTTTTTTTTGTGTTTTTTTTTTTTTAGGCCTCATTCACACTGCAGAAAAAAATGAAGTGTTTTCTGGAATGCGGGGAAACGCAAAATTGGAAGGTGAACGCATCCTATGTTATTAATAGAATGCATTCACACTGTCGATGGGAACGCAAACGCAATGAGCATGGACTGGACTGCAAATGCTAAGACCCGACAAATCAGGCGCAATGAAAGCCTAGGCTGATCGCCGCATGCAGAACGCGACTCACCTGTCCAGTGGATTCGGTTCCACCGGTGAAGGAGATCGAAGCCAAACAGGAACCATGGGGCACCCGATTGCTTTGCAAGAAACCAATTGGAATCCTGCTTCACAAGAGAAAATTCTCATCGATTCATGGTTGACTAGTGAGAATCTTCCCTGTTGCTAGGTAGGACTGTTGTTTTCTTTACAATCCAACACAATATCCATGCTTCTGCCAGGTCCCAATCGGTCTCGGGATGAGCGGCAGACAAGTGGATGGGTTTCAACATGAATGCAGCAGATGCAAAATGGTTGGTACGTGAACGATGTCAGTGCATCCTGAGCAGATGCGCTTAATTTTCCATTTCTGCATTCGCTGCATTCACAGTGCAGTGTGATCCTGTGGCCGTGTAGTAAGTGGAATTACAGTTTAAAGCAAGTCTGAAGTGATTTTAAAAATAAAAAAAAAGATACTCACCTAAGGAGAGGGAAGGCTCTGGGTCCTATAGAGCCCTCCCATTCTCCCAGTCTGCTCGTTCCACCGCAGATTCCTCCATTTAAATCTCCCACTGCGGAAGACTTCAGCAGTCTTCAGATGCACTCGGGCTCCTGAAGACCTGCGGCTCTGTACTGCGCACACACGAGTGCTCAAGAGATGGCCCTCGAGCATGAGCAGTACAGAGCCGCCCATCTTCGGAAGCCCAAATGCTTTCCGAAGACTGCTGAAGCCTGCACAATTCGAGAGCAGTCATGTACTGCTAACGGAGAAGCTTGTGGGAGAATGCGGAGACTGGGAGGAGAACAGGAAGGCTCTATAGGACCCAGAGCCTTCCCTCTCCTTAAGTGAGTATCTTTTTTTTAATTTTAAAATAGCTTCAGACTCCCTTTAAATGTGGTCATATAGGCAATTTATAGTGGCAAGTTAAATTATTTTTGACCTAATCTGCTTGTAAGCCAAAAACAGTTGTATAAAGCTACAGCTGATACTACGTGGAACAGCCAGGCTGGGAGTTGTGGTTGTACGATGACCGCACATGCTAAGTCAGTCCAAAACATTCAGCTTACTGGGCAATGCAGCATGTGAAATTCTACACGTGAGTAAACTTGGATCCACATGGTAGAAAAGGAGGAAGAAAGAAAGAAAACATTACTTTGGCAGCAGCCGGTGTTCCTCCAGCTGTTGTATTATCAGCGGTTTGGCAAGCAGGAAGCTCTAATCGAAAAGAAGCTACGGGGACTGCCAAAATCAAGACTGCATGCGCACGCTATTAATGCTAGATAAGTGTCTGAGTGTTTTCCCTGCTGAATGTAGCAATCCTTAATTGTACATATTATTGTGTTCTCTGCTTGAGGTCTGTTTCCTAGAAAAGAACTATGAAAATAAACTCCAGTATGAAAAGGTTATTTCTGTTATCCTGCACTTATGCACCTGGCATGAAAACAACACTAACTGGTATCCAAATGATCTGTACCTGCTTCTGACCCCAACCTCAGTCCCTCCGTCTGGTACTATGTTTACTAACTTCTGGATGGCATGCACTGGGGTTGACTCACTAACCTACGGTAAAACTGCTGTGTGGCAATTACGCCACCAGCAGGGGCCTAACTGGAGGGGAGCAGCCCCTGTGATCTCAGGGGGCCCAGAGCTGTGGGGGCCCCAACTACTGACCTTCTATCCTCCATTACAGAGGACTTTACCTTCAGACCCCTGTTTTTGTGGCTACACTTGTTATGGGTGTGAAGATCATGATGGCCACACTTGTTTTATCACTCTTGTGAGATGGGCACCAAGGCCATGAAGGCCAACCAGGGAAGGCAAGGGAAGGGGGGTGAACATTGGGGGGGCATTACACCACTGTCCACTAGAGCAGCGAGGCGAGCATTGCGCAAGTAGTGCAACTCACATTTTTTACAGGTAAGGCTAAGTGCACGCGGGCGTTTGGGGGTAGACATCTCGACTAGCCTATACAAAACGCTTTTTTATATGCATAGAGTGAGATAATGCTTGCTTGGCAGTTGTAAGTTGTAAACAGACATTATTTCCCACAATGCAACGAGGTTCAAAGGTAAGAAACTGTCAGACCATGGCTCCGGGAGCTGGATGAAGAGAATGGGCAATAGTAGATGGATATGCTCACAGTCAGCTAGGCTTTGGACTGTTCCCCTTTTGGATACCATCAAGTGGTACTTGGGTCACTCTCTTGATTGCACCCTTTGGTTTCAAGGTGCATCTGTAAGATGTAACCTACACCTAAAGGACAGGGTGTTATCCCTAGTGGACTAGGAAATCTTACTAAAAGTAGTGAACTGGTACAAGAGGTACCATTGAAGTCAATGGGAACCATTTTTTTTAAAAACTTTCCTAAGGAGAGGTAAGGCTCTGGGTCCTATAGTGCCTTCCCTCTCCTCTCTCGGTCCCCAATCCAGTGCTGGTTTCCCCGTAGCAGTATTCAACCAATTTAGTCAAATACTGCTCTCTCCGCTGCCGAAGGGAGACTTTGGAAGTCTTTGGAAGCACGAATGCTCCCGAAAGACCGCTCCATACTGCGCATACGTGAGCGCCTTCGCTCTCTCACTCACATAGTATGGAGCTGCCCGTCTTTGGGAGGACTCGGCTCACTAACACTTCTGAAGTCCCCTGTAGCGCGGGATTCAAACAGAAGAGCTGCCACTGCAACAAGAGGACCGGGAGAGGAGAGAGGAAGGCTCTTTAGGGCCCAGAGCTTTAAGTTGTACAAATTAATAACATAATATAATAGGGAGGAGGAAATATACATCCTTTCTCAAGTACTGTACTGAACAGGCAAAGAAAATTATTCAAAAACTGTATAGTACGATGCGTTTCGCGGGACCACGCCAGCTTCTTCAGGTATAAAGTCTGGCTGAGTGCTGTTAGCTCCAGACAGCCCCTCTAGTGGGAAGAGGAATTCTCTTCAGCTAACGGCAAACAATACACCATACAGCTAAAATGTAAACTACACAGACACCCCTGTTTTTATATGTTTCTCTCATGCTCAACTATTAATTGATTCACTGATTAATAAGAATTAGCATGAAACTCAGCAGGCATGTTGCTCTTTTGACTTTAGCACTCTTTTGAGTCACACACCTGTTAACAAGTTTTCCTATAATAGTCAGAACACTGGATTTGCATATTCATTCTAGGCCAGTGACTTAGCATGCATTACAGGCAGAGGACTGGCAAAACAGCTAAACTCATAGCATGTATTAAAGTGGGTCAACACTGGCTCCTTCCATATTCCTCACATTTCTGATTTCCCAAAAGAGGAACTTAACCTAGGACTGAACCAGGAGGCCGCAATAGCAGCATAGGGGGCGATATTTTGGCCGGGAACGCGAAGAATCACTCGCGTTCCCATGCCTGTCGGGTCCTAACGGCGAAACCAGAAGTGGTCGCCGGCGGGGACGGGAGGATCAGAGAGACACGGCGAGGGCACCGATCGGCTGCAGGGGGCTAAGGGAAGCCCCAGGTGAGTAAAACTCATTTTTTTTTAACTGACTTAAAGTTCACTTTAAGAGTTTGAACTGGATCCTTTGGTTGATTGGTAGCCAATGAAGAGCTTGACAGAGAGGATCAGCAGAGGAAAAGCGAGAGGAGAGATGAATGAGTTGAGCAACAGAGTTCAGTACAGATTGGAGCGGTGCTAGTCGGTTAGTTGGAAGTCCACTAAGCAGTATATTGCAATAGTCCAAACGAGATATAATAAGCGCATGTACTAACATTTTTGTTGTGTCATGAGAGAGAAAAGGACGGATACGTGCTATGTATGTTTTTGAGTTGGAGGTGACAGGAGCTGGTTAGGGAGTTAATGTGAGGAATAAATGAGAGAGAAGAATCGAATATTTCCCCTAAGCACCGTGCTTTGGGAACTGAAGTTATAGGCGTATTATTAACATTTATTGTAATATCAGGTATATATATATATATATATATATATATATATATATATATATACATATACACTGAGGAAAAAAGGGGGGCAGAGGGATTTAGTTCCGAAAGAGGGACTGTTGGGAGTTGGGAGCTATGACTGTGGGAAATAACGACTGTTTCCATCCGCCAAGCATACAGTATTTCCCTTTGCGGAATGTTTGTTTTCTGAGAGTTCTATGCAGAGATCACCTGGCAGGACTATAGATGACGCCACCAGTGATACCTTTCAGAATGTAAATCAGGGAGAGGAAAGATTTTACAATGGGCAAACTCTGACCAAATTATCTATAAATATTGTATAAATAATAAGCAATTGTATTCATTAAGTTCTATACAGTTCCTCTTAAAGGGACTTTGACCACCTCTCATGAGGCATGCCTTTAAGACTCCGACCAGTACTGCAAAGTACTTAAAGATGCATACCTTTCTGTAGCTTGTGCTCTCCTCTTTCTCTTTCATTTGATGCCTTATTCTACACCAAATAGTTTTCGTTCGATTTCAATTTAAAAATCACGGCTGCCATCTTGGTTATGTTATAACTTCTGGGTCACCCGTCTTCCCTGTTCTGCATCACTGAATGAAGCAGGAAGAGGAAGTGACACGCATGGCTATTGCAAGAGGCTCCTCCAGCGGGGTCATAGCACAACTTTGTTGGAAGTCATCTGGCTTAAAGGCATGTCCATGAAAGGTGCTTGGAGTCCCTTTAGGATACCTTAATGCAAATAAAAATTTAAAAACGGAAGGAGCTGGCATGGGTAATGGGTTTTCCTTTTATGCCCACTTCTCCCCCCATTATTCTCAGCCCCCCCCCCCCCCCCCCCTCCGTTACTCTGTACTGATCTCCCAAACTTACTTCCTGGTCGGGGTGGTCACGGCTGACTGCGTAGATGCTGCCCAGTGATGCGCGTTCTTGATCACATGCTCCTACCTATGTTAACATCATAGGGGGCGCTGTTGGAAGAGACATCTATGGTTAAGAAGGGACCACAGCCTGTGTGGATGCCAGAGAACTGAGGTAACTACCGCTTCTCCTGCGCAATCTGCAAGTGCCGAACCTCACCCCCCCCCGTCCCTTTATGGCCACCTAACCACCCCTCCCTGCACCCACGCAAAAAATTATAATTATTGCGTGCCAAATTGTGCTCTGTCGCAAAAAAGATAATTATTGGGCGATGAAGTGTGCTCGAATTGGCCCACACAAAAAAAAACAAAACAAAGAATTCCAAAAAGCAATAAATAACTCCTTCGGCCCTGGCTTCCCGATATTTTCAATGAAGGTCGGTTATCCAGGACTCAGGAGCCACATGCACCCGACTTGCCTGATACCATGAAAGAGGCGTTACCTCCACAGCCACGTCATCTTTTATTTCTCCAACAATAACACTAACCTGGCCTGAGAGTCACATCTTATGTAATCGCTTTGGAACTGTTACCTAAAATAGTTTCTTAATCACTCTGTTATTCACCTTGTGGGTCAGTTTACTGTGTTTTCAGGGGAAAAATGAATCACACTGTAATCACGAATTGTTTCATCCGCTGCCAACCCTGCAATATTTCTGGAACTTATAAATAACAGGAGTGGGGAGATAAAATACCTGACTGCCAATTAGTGGGTTATATGTGAAATGAGAGTTCATGCTTCCAGGTAGCTCCTACTGCTTCAGAATTCTATCCCTTAGGTGGAGAATAACACCCTTCCTGACTGAATGAGGCTGCCGGATTCTTTGGTAGAAAGACCACATCAACACAAGAGTAAGGGCATGTTCACATAGGGGTAATTTCAATTTTTTTTTAACACTGGTGATTTTAAAAAGTCGCCTTAAAAGCGATTGTGTAATGTTCACTTATATGAGTGTTCTCACATGAGCAATGAGCTTTCTATCCAATCGCAAACGCGGCTCCAGCACCATTTTTAGAGTGTTTGCAATTCAATAGAAAGAATAGGAAAATCGCTTAGCGCTTAAAAAAGTGCTTCGAAAAGCTATTTCCCGAGCGCACTGATGTCAGGAAGTGCAAAAAAAACCCCGCTATATAAAAGTGCTTAGAAAAGCGCTTTCAAAATCGCTCAATAAATTGCTCAACACTTGCGATAGTGCTAGCGATTCATAATGTTACCTAGGCTTAAAGATGCCCATATGTATATATATAGTCATGATGGGCAGATTGACCATGAGACAGATCTCTCTCTGATCGAATTTGATTAGAGAGAGAGAGATCTGTTTCAGCATGAAATCTATCCGGAATTGGCCTACCGCCTCTGCTGACTTCCCCCCCCCCATTGTGAGTGCTTTAGCACCCTTTAGCTGCCCAACAGCACCCCCAGAGAACCTCCATTGAGTGTGGGGAAGCCAGCACCTGGAGGAGAGAGGAGACAGCAAGCCGAGTGAGAGAAATACACTAAGCATTGCTTTTTGGTGTCTTTTAGTCCCCTATACATACCTACTGGTTTTGGTTCACCCTAGGCTGCTTGGTTACTCTGTTCTGCTGGGTTCAAAAGGGATCTATGGCAATTGGTTCCATGAGCTGGTTTCAAGAGGGAATCTCATCTATGGGAATCTATCATGTAGCCTCAAGGCCTCATTTTTTGTAAGGTCTGTGATCTTAATACATGTATATTATCTCATTGTTTCCAACTATCTCTCTGTTGCAGGAAACAAATATTCGGTGTCCCAACTTTAGGGCATGTAAAAAGTACATGTTTTGAGCGAAATATTACACCCAGCCTTAAAAATACTATATCGCATATCCTAAAATGCTAATGTAAAGTAAAAGTAATGGTGGACAAATGGCCAGTGGGAAAAAAAGAAAATAATTCATGCAGTGCAGGAGGGGTGACAGACATACGATTAGAGTTAAGCAGTGGTATCGCTGGAGGTGTGACTGGAACTGGCATGACTAGAGGTGTGGCAGGGAGGAGACTGATGGGGCAGGGAAATACCTGGAGGTGTGACGGGGATGTAACTGGTGGTGGGGCAGAGGAATCCTGGAGGTGTGACGGGGAAGTGACTGGTGGTGGGGCAGGGAAATATATGGAGGTGTGACGGGGATGTGACTGGTGGTGGGGCAGGGAAATACCTGGAGGTGTGGCAGGGAGGAGACTGATGGTGAGGCAGGGAAATACCTGGAGGTGTGACGGGGATGTGACTGGTGGTGTGGCAGGGAAATACCTGGAGGTGTGGCAGGGAGGAGACTGATGGTGGGGCAGGGAAATACCTGGAGGTGTGACGGGGATGTGACTGGTGGCGGGGCAGAGAAATACCTGGATGTGTGGTAGGGAGGAGACTGATGGTGGGGCAGGGAAATACCTGGAGGTGTGACGGGGATGTGACTGGTGGTGTGGCAGAGGAATCCTGGAGGTGTGACGGGGAAGTGACTGGTGGTGGGGCAGGGAAATACCTGGAGGTGTGACGGGGATGTGACTGGTGGTGTGGCAGAGGAATCCTGGAGGTGTGACGGGGAAGTGACTGGTGGTGGGGCAGGGAAATACCTGGAGGTGTGACGGGGATGTGACTGGTGGTGTGGCAGAGGAATCCTGGAGGTGTGACGGGGATGTGACTGGTGGTGGGGCAGGGAAATACCTGGAGGTGTGACGGGGATGTGACTGGTGGTGTGGCAGAGGAATCCTGGAGGTGTGACGGGGATGTGACTGGTGGTGGGGCAGGGAAATACCTGGAGGTGTGACGGGGATGTGACTGGTGGTGTGGCAGAGGAATCCTGGAGGTGTGACGGGGATGTGACTGGTGGTGGGGCAGGGAAATACCTGCAGGTGTGACGGGGATGTAACTGGTGGTGGGGCAGAGGAATCCTGGAGGTGTGATGGGGAAGTGACTGGTGGTGGGGCAGGGAAATACCTGGAGGTGTGACGGGGATGTGACTGGTGGCGGGGCAGGAAAATACCTGGAGGTGTGACGGGGATGTGACTGGTGGTGTGGCAGAGGAATCCTGGAGGTGTGACGGGGATGTGACTGGTGGTGTGGCAGAGGAATCCTGGAGGTGTGACGGGGATGTGACTGGTGGTGGGGCAGGGAAATACCTGGAGGTGTGACGGGGATGTGACTGGTGGCGGGGCAGGGAAATACCTGGATGTGTGGTAGGGAGGAGACTGATGGTGGGGCAGGGAAATACCTGGAGGTGTGACGAGGATGTGACTGGTGGTGTGGCAGAGGAATCCTGGAGGTGTGACGGGGATGTGACTGGTGGTGGGGCAGGGAAATACCTGGAGGTGTGATGGGGATGTGACTGGTGGTGGGGCAGGGAAATACCTGGAGGTGTGGCAGGGAGGAGACTGATGGTGGGGCAGGGAAATACCTGGAGGTGTGACGGGGATGTGACTGGTGGTGGGGCAGGGAAATACCTGGAGGTGTGGCAGGGAGGAGACTGATGGTGGGGCAGGGAAATACCTGGAGGTGTGACGGGGATGTGACTGGTGGTGGGGCAGGGAAATACCTGGATGTGTGGTAGGGAGGAGACTGATGGTGGGGCAGGGAAATACCTGGAGGTGTGACGAGGATGTGACTGGTGGTGTGGCAGAGGAATCCTGGAGGTGTGACGGGGATGTGACTGGTGGTGGGGCAGGGAAATACCTGGAGGTGTGGCAGGGAGGAGAGTGATGGTGGGGCAGGGAAATACCTGGAGGTGTGACGGGGATGTGACTGGTGGTGGGGCAGGGAAATACCTGGAGGTGTGACGGGGATGTGACTGGTGGTGGGGCAGGGAAATACCTGGATGTGTGGCAGGGAGGAGACTGATGGTGGGGCAGGGAAATACCTGGAGGTGTGACGGGGATGTGACTGGTGGTGGGGCAGGGAAATACCTGGAGGTGTGACGGGGATGTGACTGGTGGTGTGGCAGAGGAATCCTGGAGGTGTGACGGGGATGTGACTGGTGGTGGGGCAGGGAAATACCTGGAGGTGTGACGGGGATGTGACTGGTGGTGTGGCAGAGGAATCCTGGAGGTGTGACGGGGAAATGACTGGTGGTGGGGCAGGGAAATACCTGGAGGTGTGACGGGGATGTGACTGGTGGCGGGGCAGGGAAATACCTGGATGTGTGGTAGGGAGGAGACTGATGGTGGGGCAGGGAAATACCTGGAGGTGTGACGGGGATGTGACTGGTGGTGTGGCAGAGGAATCCTGGAGGTGTGACGGGGAAGTGACTGGTGGTGGGGCAGGGAAATACCTGGAGGTGTGACGGGGATGTGACTGGTGGTGGGGCAGGGAAATACCTGGATGTGTGGCAGGGAGAGGAATCCGGGAGGTGTGACAGGAACATGACTAGAGGTATGGCAGGGGCGTGCCTGGAGATGTAACCGGGATGTGACTGGTAGCGTGGCAGGGGCATCTTGGAAGGGTGGCAGGGCCGCAGGGGTGTTACTGGAGGTGTGGCAGGAGTATATTTGGAGGTGAGGCAGAGGTGTGACTGGAGAGCTAGAAGGGGTATGCTGGAGGTGTGGCAGGTGTATCCTGGAAGTGTGATACGGGTGTGACTGGAGGTATAGAAAGAGTATCCTGGAGGGGTGACAGGGGTGTGACTGGAGGTGTGGTAGTTGTATCATGGAGGCGTGACACTGATTGATGCTGTAAAGTGATTGTTGTATAAAAATAAAAAGTGTCTGTATAATCTATGCTGTGCATGAATATGTTATATGCAAAGACTGTGATATTACTATTGTTCCCTTTATATCAGTCTCTCCTGCTGGAATACAGTGCTGCTGCTGTGTATGTGTTTTGTTCCTTAAATACAATAAAATTGATTTGTTAAAAAAAGGAAATGTGCATTTAATATTCATCACCAGAGGAAAGTACAGTATCTGCCCTTCAGGAGGGAAGAATGAAAGGAACACTTACCCTAAACCCAAGTTCAGTTACTGGTATTTAAGGGGGCAAGACACGGGTTTATGAGTCAGGATGTGGCTTGAGGCGCTAGTGTATGTTGTGTCATACAGACTTGCATATTGCAGTGTAGTCCTGTATGCTGTGCCTTGCACATACATTCACCGGATTGGTGACAACTGCCAAGTGGTCTTTTTACTCTAGGGGTTTCCCTGAAGTCAATGCTATGTTATTCAACAAGTGTTGCCATGGTACTAGTTGTTTGTTCCTGTGTTCCTTATAGTACAGCATTCTCTAAATACTCCAATCGCTGCTGACTCATGCATTGTCCGACTACCCGATCTCCCATTGCCTGCACTATATGGCTACTAGACCAACTGCATATACCATCCTACACCACAGAGGACACCTGCCACTCTTTTAGCATTGAGTTATAATGTATTCTGCACAGGGTCGGTTCTAGGCTTTTTGCTGCCTGAGGCAAACTTGTGAGGATGCACCACCCCCCAACCAACCCCCCCCCCCCCCCTGCCCAATTTTGAATGATCGCACAGCACCCGGCAATTTACTCTGCTTCATATAATGTTCTCACATGACATGCTGAGCTCAAACAAAATAGCACCCTGGCTGGCTATGAGTCTGCTCACCTTCAGCCACTCCGTTTCTCGTCAGTCAGGACAGCAGTGCCACCTCCTCCCTTCTGCTGTGCAAGTCTTATGAAACACTGCTACTCTCTTGCCTCCCCCTCCTCTCTCACTGTCAGACTCCTCACACAGCACAACAAGCTGCTTTTCCCCAATGATGACCTCTTCACCTCGCTCTCCTCTTGCTTCTCCTCCTACTCTGACTGCTGTTAGTGTAAATACTGTACAAGCATGCTGCTCCTGTAATCCCTGCACCTGATGCAAATGTTCACCTAGCTTCATGAGAGAACCGGCCCTGATTCTGCAGTATATATTGTGTTAACCACATGGTCTATAATATATCATATTTTCAGCTTCATATATAACAGTGAAAAGTGGAGGAGGGGAGAAGGGGTGTTGCTTGCCATAATATTTAGGTATGTACTTTATTATATGTACATGAGCTGGTCTTTTCATTAGCAGTTTTGTAGATACAGTATTTACAGATAAAATAGTATCCCTTTTCTCTGCAGGCATCCCACAGATGCTTTGGTGCTGGTTCAGTTGGACATCTGAAGCAGCTGGCCAGTGTTTTGCTCCAAGGGCTTTTCTGAAAGTGAGCAGAAAACAACTAACGGTATGCTTGTTGTGGCGCCGATAAAATTATTGAATCGGATGGTCGATCGGGCTGCAAAATTGATAATGTATGGCCACCTTAAAGCTGTGTTCCCCAACCCTGTCCTCCAGGCCCACCAACAGTCAGGGCCGGTTCTAGACTTTTTGCCTCCTGAGGCAAACTTGTGGGAAACCGTCACCCCCCCTTCCCCCCAGCGGTGGGTGCGGGGAGCCGCCGAGCTGGAGGGGGTAGCGGGCAGGAAGGGGGTATTGGGCACAGTGGCGGGGACGGGGGTTGGAACCCCCCTCCGGGGCCCTCACTCACCGACCCCCCCTCCCAGCCGCTGTGCCCAATACCCCCAACCTGCCTGCTACCCCCTCCAGCTCGGCGGCACCCCACACCCACGGCTGGGGGGAGGGGGGTGGCGGTTTCTCACAAGTTTGCCTCAGGCGGCAAAAAGTCTAGAACCGGCCCTGTCAACAGTGCATGTTTTGTAGAAATCCACAGAGGTAGTTAATCAGCTCTAGTGAGACACTAATTACCCCACCTTTGAATGTTTGTGGTTTCCTGCAAAACATGCACTGTTGGTGGGCCTTGAGAATAGGGTTGAGAAACACTGCCTTAAAGGGGAACTGAAGAGAGAGGTATATGGAGGCTGTCATGTTTATTTCCTTTTAATCAATACCAGTTGCCTGGCAGCCCTGCTGGTCTATTTCTCTGCAGTACTATCTGATTAAAACCAGAAACAAGCATGCAGCTAGTCTTGTCAGATCAGGGCTCATTTCCACTATCGCGAATTCGCATGCGTTTTTCGCATGCAAATTCGCATAGCAGTACAAGTGAATGGGACTGTTTCCACTTGTCAGGATTCCTTTGCGTTTTTCTGTGCAGAAAAAATTCGCATGGCAGAGCCATCAGAATTCGCATACCGCATACCGCTATGCGAATCGCATACAATGTATTTAATAGGAAATTCGCATGAGGTTTGGGTATGCGAATTTTCATGCGAATTTTCATGCGAATTCGCATGGAAACAATGGAAAAGCACACCAGCACTGCCATGGTTAAATTCGCATACATCGCCATCCATGCGAAATCGCGTGCGAATTCGCGTGAAAATTCGCATGGTCCCGCATGCGAATTTCGCATCCGCATGCGAATTTTTACCGCGGCGATTCGCACCGCACAAGTGGAAATGCAGCCTTATAAGTCTGAACCACTGAAACACCTGATCTGCTGCATGCTTGTTCAGGGGCTATGGCTATTAGTATTAGAGGCAGAGGATCAGCAGGGCTGCCAGGCAACTGGTTTTGTCTAAAAGGAAATAAACATGACAGCCTCCATATACCTCTCTCTTCAGTTCCCCTTTAAAGGATACATCTGAGAAGTTTAGAAAAACAGATTTACTTACCTGAAGCTTCCTCCAGCCTCTGGAAGTCTATGCACCTGGGCAGATTGCTCCAGGGCATGGGAGCCCAACTGCGAGTGGTGCAGCCGCCATGTGCAGAGGCTGCCACGGATGGGGCCCCAGGGGACCGGGTTGGAGTGGAGCTGCAGGGAGGGACACATAGCTTAGGCAGGGGCGTATCTTGGTAATATAGCATCTATGGCTAACACTGCAACTTTCCCCCGGCCAGAGTCCCCCTCCCTTCTAAAAACAGCATCCTTTCTCATGTACATGTTTCATGGTTTTTGGCTCAGGATATTGCTGAAGTTACCTTTTGGGAAATATCTCTTCTTATTCCCTCTCTGAACTCTTTCCTAACACTTAGCCAAGTGCACCCTACATACATGAATTAAAGAGAAACTATGACCAAAAATTGAAATTCATCCCAATCAGTAGTTGATCCCCTCTTTTCCACAAGAAATCTTTTCCTTTTCTCAAACGGATCATGGGGCTCTGTATGGCTGATATTGTGGTGAATGGTTCTGACATCACACTGTGGGAACCTTGTTGCATTGTGGGAAATAACAGCTGTTTACAGCTGTTTCCAACTGCCAAAAAAGCAAGCAGCATCTCTTTCCACAGACACCATGTGGTAAATGTCAGAATGTACATCAGGGAGAGGAAAGATTTTACAATGGGCAAATGCTGACTAAATCATTTATACATAATTATAGTAAAAATGAAGCACTTTTTTTATTAGATTATTTTCGCAGAGTTGCTCTTTAAGTAGCCACGCTCCCCAGATAACAGATTTAATCTGATCTGAAGTCTGAGTTATGGTGAGGCACAGAGACCCATGATGCTGTGGCGCCCATGGCATAAGTCATGCCTGCACCCCTCTAGATACGCCAGGTAAGTAAACCTGATGTTTTTAAACTTCTCAGATGTATCCTTCAAGTATCTTACTGATTTGTTTGGCTGCAAATTAGGCAGTGCTACTTACAAGATAACAAGACAGTTCAGAACTGCCTGAAGGCACCTTCGGTACTTCTAAGTATACAAGTCAGTAAACTAGTTTATCTGGGGGTGGAGGCTACCTCCTATGTAAGTCAATCTGCAGCCTGTGGTAATCACGATCTCAGAGCAGCAGTTTGTAAAAGCTGTATAAAGTTAGCCCTGTTGTTCTGAACATGCTATTGACTGGCAGCTCGTAGTCAATCTGAATAAATACATAACATATTTACTTTTTGAGCAAAACTAATAAACAAAACAAAAGAAAGACACAACTATTCCCTTTGAACGACAATTATGTGGAATTATCCTGCATTCAGATCTTCGTGCTCCTACAACAATGTGCCAATAATAGAACATTGGAGGTGGGAGGGGGCTCAACTGCACTAATTGCAGCATAAAGGATGGAATCGAAAACAACAGAGCGACAAACATACCATGTCAGGTTGTTTAATTGCCACCCGCATGAAGCCTCTTTGTGAATAAGATGCTGCACTGATCTTCACAAGTATCAGTAGCTGAGGCAAGACGGGCCACGTGAGAACAGAAGGCTGTGAGGTTTTCCTGGTGTGCTTTGTATATTATAATTTATGCACAACATTAATTCATTCTGTGGCGCGCGTGACAACGGCATGCAAATTAGACAACGGGAGATGCTCTTTTTATCAGAGACGAGAGAGAACAGTAATGCTGGAACCTCAAACTTTCTTATGATGAGAACCCCAAGCATTAATATGGTATGCTACAGGGATTCCATTGGGTGGTAGATGATCAAAGTCTTGGAATCCCAAGCCAAAATAACATTCCCATTAAAATTTCAATAACTACTCTTGTTTACACAAAAGCATGTTTGAAGGCTTTCCTAAGCATTCCGTTTGTAAAAACATTACTTTCACTGAAGAGAGCAGAACAGACTTGCTTATCTCTGGCTAATCGGCAAGTGTAATCATTACTGTTGACAGGGTGAAGTGTCTATTCAGCAGAGGGAGGGAGGGAGGAGGCGGGCAAAGTGAAGAAACAGGCAGAGAGTGTCTCCTGGCCGGCAATGATTACACATTTACAGATTAGCCAGAAATAAGCAAGCCTGTACTGACCTCTGCAGTGAAAATAAATGTACACACGGGGAATGTGTGGGAATGCTTTCAAATGTGCTTTTATGTAAGTAAGAGTAGTTACTGAAATTTTAGTTTTTGGATCATAATCCCACTTTAACACTCAGTTGGAGCACAATATCAAACATGTTGAGACTCACAAATATTAATCCTAGAACCTGAATTGAGTTTTTGACACAGAGATATACAGGTGATAGGGCAGCGAATCAATGCTGGGTCCACAATGAAGAAAACTGACAAAGCACAAATACTTTAACATCAATTATGGCCTTATGGCCATTGCGACTACTTTTTACTGTCTCAAAACACTTTGGATGCCTCATAATTAAGCCATGTATGCAGAGAAAAAAATGTTAGCAGACACATAACTGAGTGATACTTCAACAACCATTTAAAGGACAACTGTAATGAGAGGTTTATGGAGGCTGCCATATTTATTTCCCTTTAAAGAGACTCTGTAACAAAAAAAGTTCCCCTGGGGGGTACTCACCTCGGTAGGGGGAAGCCTCAGGGTCCCAATGAGGCTTCCCCCTCCCCCTGTAGCTGCAGGCAGTCCAGTGCTGGCTCCCCTAAAGTCTCCTGCAATCCACATTTGACAATCCTGACAAGGCTTGATATATTTACCTTTCCTGGTTCCAGCGGGGGCGCTGTTGCAGCTCTTAGCACGGAGATGGGCGAAAATAGCCGATCTCCGTCGGGTCCGGCCCTACTTCTACGCCGGTGCAGGAGACTTGCGCCTGCACAGTAGAGCGAGCCAACAGCGATCAGGTATTTCTGCCTATCTCCAAGCAGAGAGCCGATACTGCGCCTGCGCTGGAGCAGGGAAGGTAAATATTTACATCCCCGCTGTTCGGAGGGCCAGAGCGAGACCGCCATGGGACACAGGAGGACGGGGGAAGCCTCGATAGGATCCGGAGGCTTCCCCCTACCGTGGTGAGTACCCCCCAGGGAAACTTTTTGTCGTTACAGGTTTTCTTTAAGCAAAACCCATTGCCTGGCTGTCTTGCTGATTATTTGCATCTACATTTCCAGTTAAAAAAACAAACAGTAAAATGCTGATTTATTGCTTTTATCTTATTGTCACTTGCAGATAGGAAGTCAATTTCCCCCTTTGCAGATAAGTGGCCCACCTTTTGTGGTCTTCCTCTGGATCAGCTGTGCCAATTATAGTTAATCTTCATTATGACAACAGATGCAGTGCACCAAACTACACTGCAATAAACAGGACTTAATGCAAGATAGGGGCCTAATTCAGTTACAGGACATACAGTAATAGACTGGTTGTGAGTGAGTCTCTTATCAACCTGCATTGCACACAAGTTACTGGTTAATTCAATGGCAAACATAACGCTCCCAATGTCTGTGTAAATTTTAACACACCAGGGCTGAAATGTTAAAGATCAAATTTACTTACCTGGGGCTTCTTCCAGCCCCCAACAGTCTATCTGGTTTCTTGGTGTAGCTCTGCTGCCATCCAGAGCGCCGCTAGCCCTTCTGATAAATCACCAACCACAGCAGTGGTCACAGGCTAGTACGCATGTGCATCCGCGGACCTTTCTCGATCACAATCTCGTAGCCGGGAGCAATCTGTGCAAGTGCAGAACGCTCCGAGCCAGAGGCACGCAGATAGGCATGCGCGATAGCCACATTTTGTACTGTGCCTGAGTACGGCCACACCTCTTCAATAGCACAGATCCACTCGTGCACAAATGGCTCCAGCTTACTGCGCAGGTGTAGCCTTACTCGCGCAGGCAGCCTCGCTTATGCATGAAGAGGAGCACGGTGGCGATCACATTTCTGACAAACTCTTGTCAGAAGCCTTTTGGTGGTCCGTGCTCGGCAACGGTGGGGGCCAAGATGATGTAGGATGTATCTGCAGGATCCAGAGGATTTCCTCTTCTTATGTATCCAGTTTTTTAAACGTTATTTCTACCTGGGTACACAGTAAGCATAATTAAGTGATTTTTTTAAAGAAAGGGAAAAAACTGTGTTTAAAAATGAATTGCAATAACTGACTAATCAATGGCTAGTAACCTCCTCCTCCTCCTGCCCAGACTGAGTTCCCATAAGCCCATGCTTCAGTGCCAAGGCACAAAAGGAGCTGTGGGCAAGGCTTGTTTAGTTTATAAAAAATATGAGTATTAAAACAAAACAAAAAAAAGTATTGGGCTTGAGAAATGCCCTATAAACTATATGAAAGGAACACAATTATGTAATGAGTAAAAGTTTATCTCGGATCCACTTTAAAGAGACTCTGAAGTCTCCAAAAAATGAGAAAAAATTTTATTTTAAAAACCTCTTTAACATAATTGCCCCTCCTAAAACGCTGCATCCCCGTGGCTGAAAACTCCATAAATCACCCCAAACTCCCTGGGGCACATTGCGGGGCTCTTTCCGCATAGAGGCAGAGCTTTTGGTTGCAGCTCTGCATCTACACACGTCCATCAGCCCGGATCTCCACCTCTCCCCGCCCCTCTCTGTCTTCCTTCACTGAGAGGGGCGGGGGAGAGGCGGCGATCAGTGCTGATTGGCGCGCATTGAGGCAGAGCTACAGCCCAAAGCTCTGCCTCCCCGGGCAGCAAAATCCACGACCAAGAAAGTTGTGGATTTTGCCGGCGGAGGCCGACCCCACCTGAGCCCTACTACCCACTTCCACTCCTGCCACCGCCACACAGCATGTTAAGGTACATGTATTCTGATGCATAATACCCCTGTATTGACACTAGCTTTTCACCAGGAGCAATAAATGAAGCTGAATACTGACAGATGGTTCATGTTGCTGCTTCTTTGTTCTAAGGTCTATGCACAACTCTTTCTTCTATGCCTTCAAAACGGGGCACACGTCTACAGAAACCTGGTTGTAAGGGGACTTGCAAATCTTCCACACATTAAGGGAGTGCCACATAGATCTACTTCTTGCAATATGATCTCTTTAAAGAAGAACTGTAGTGGAAATAACGTTATGAATAAAATTACTTATTTAAAAAATTTTTTTTTATAGATTATTTAGTCAGTGTTTACCCACTGTAAAATCCCCCCCCCCCCATTTACATTATGAAATGTATCACAGGTGGAGACATCTTTAGTCCTGCCAGGTGATTTGTGCGGAATGTTTGTTAGCGGTTTATGCACCGACATATTGCTAGCTTGGCAGTTGAAAAAAGATGTTATTTCCCACAGTGCAATGAGGTTCACAGACAGCAAACTGCCAGGACCATGGTCATGACATCACACTATGGGAGGGGTTTCACCACAATATCAGCCATACACCCCCAACCCCCCCCCCCCCCCCCCCCCATGATCTATTTGAGAAAATGTAATGATTTCTTGAGGGAAAGGGGGTATCAGCTACTGATTGAAATGAATGAAGTTCAATCCTGGGTTAAAGTTCTTTCATGCTTTGTGGAATGGATCTGTAACATGCTAGGTCACTTATCTGGAAACTATATACATAAGGCGTGACTCCCCCTACCTAGTGTTGTGTCTCCCTGGGAGCTGCGGCTCTGGTGATGATGGGAAATGCAATCCGCTGCTGTAATGGAGTAGCTGCATTACATAATACTGCATAGTCAGGATGGCTGTCGGTGCAGTCACTGACATCAGGTCAGAGCTGCTGCTGTGTGACCTTACGTAACATGTGCTGCTGACAGGCTGCCAGTCAGGAAGGGATGTCTGTCAGTTTGCAGCATATGAGTTTACAAAGCCCCTGTAAAGCCTGTGAGATGAGAGGGGAATCCACTGCTACACGGACAATTCGATACGGCGGTCTATAACCTCCTCTCACGTTTCACAGACACGGGCTACTTTTGCCAGAATGTCATTGGTCCTTTTTGTCCTCGTGTCATCGAATTAGACAAGACACAGAATATTATTATATCGCGCTTTTCTCTTGGCAGACTCAAAGCACTTGGGCTGCAGCCAATTAGGGCGCTAAATAGGCAGTAGCAGCGGACCCTAGCCCAATGACTCCTTTCTGAATAGGTGCTGGCTTACTGAACAGGAAGAGCCACGAATCGAAACCCTGACCTCCTGTGTCAGAGGCAACGCTAATGCAGCTATTCTTGTCAGATTTGACAATTATATCAGAAACACCTGATCTGCTGCATGCTTGTTCAGGGTCTGTGGCTAAAGCATTAGTGGCAGAGGATCAGCAGGACTGCCAGGCAACTGGTATGGCTTAAATGATACCTTAGTTCTAATGCCTCCGTTCGCCCGCTAATCCTCCGGTTTTCATGGATTGGTCAGAGCGGTCCCGAACATCCTGCGCAGTATGTCCTTTTGGGCCGCTTGTTACCACGCTCCCTGGGGACCTAGTGTGCTTTACGTGCGCACGTCCGTGAGATAATGTAACCGGCGCACACAAAAGGACATACTGCGCATGCGCAGTGCACTATGTCCGGGGTTAAAAGGCACTGACCGATCTGACCAGACCTATGAAAACCGGAGGATTAGTGTGTGAATGGAAGCAGGAACCGGGCCACGGGAGGTGCGGTAAGCTTATGTGCACCTCCCCCCACCCACCTTCTCTCACACACACACACACACACACACACACACACACACACACACACACACACACACACACACACACACACACACACACACACACACACACACACACACACACACACACACACACCAATACACACACACACACACACACACACACACACACACACACACACAACACACACACACAACACACACACACACACACACGCACACACACGTACACACACACACACACACACGCACACACACGCACACACGCACACACACGCACACACACACTGTCATTTTTAGATTTAAATTAGAACTAAGGTATCCTTTAAAAGGAAATAAATATGGCAGCCTCCATGTACCTCTCACTTTTGTTGTCCTTTCACCTGTACACAAGCCTTTCTCAACCTTTTTACCCTGGAGGAACCCTGCAAATAAGTTTTGGATCTCAAGGAATCCCCTGCATTTATTTTTGCAGGAGGCATGGTCTTTAAAATAAGGTGAGGCTGTTAATTTCACTAACTCCTATTATACTGTCACTCATTATACTGTGCTCATTATTATTCTGACCCCCAATTTAGTGCTTCTTTTTAAAGAACCCCCTATTATAATGTGCTCTATTATACTTCCTCCACAACTAGGGAAAATGCCAAGGTACCCCTGCAGAGTCCTGAAGGAACCCTGGTTGAGAAAGCCTGCTGTACACTATCCAGGCAACAGCTAAATTAGATGCAGCATTATAATTCTGCACTGGGATATTGATAGTCAGTCTGATTCTTGTTAAGTACTTTTTTAGAATACCTGTTTTATTGACTTATTGTTTAACATAAGAAAAAAATATAAATTAGAAACATAAAATATTACAAAAGAATCTTGTTTTTATGTTTTTCTTGGTTTCCCACCAGCTTCAGCATCTGATAATGTTCTGTGAGCAGCTCTGATGAGCTGTAGCTGCCGTGCTGGCTGCAAAGAGTAAATATTGCAGTAGCAGAGGGAGGAGATTGGCAGGCTCTGTACTGGAGAGCAAATGGTTAGCTGGTAGCTGGGTGGAGAATTCTGTATATTATTATTATTATTATTATTTAGTATTTATATAGCGCCGACATATTACGCAGCGCTGTACAGTGTATATATATATATATATATATATATATATATATATATATATATATATATATATATATATTGTCTTGTCACTTACTGTCCCTCAAAGGAGCTCACAATCTAATCCCTACCATTGCCATATGTCTATATATTATGTAGTGTAAGTACTGTAGTCTAGGGCCAATTTTTAGGGGGAGCCAATTAACTTATCTGTATGTTTTCGGAATGTGGGAGGAAACCGGAGTGCCCGGAGGAAACCCACGCAGACACGGAGAGAACATACAAACTCTTTGCAGATAGTGCCCTGGCTGGGATTCGAACCAGGGACCCAGCGCTGCAAGGCGAGAGAGCTAACCACTACGCCACGTATAGCTAAATAGCCTAGGCTACACATCACTGAGAGGGCGGGGTTACAGATCGATATAAAGCAATATATACAGTAGATATAGGAAGTGTTTCTGATACTGAAACAAAGAAAATTACCGTAAAAGTCGGTATCCTAAATAATGTACTGCATTCTACTATATGTCACTACAGCGCCTTTTTAAGGACATTTTTTGTTTGTGAAATGCATAAATTGATCCCACTTGTAGTAATGTATTCCTCACAATACACAATAAACTCAGAGATCACCCACACACATCACTACTTCCCAGTGAGAGGAACATTTCACGACTGAAAAACTGCTAGTGGAGAGAAATTGTGAGCTTTCCTGCTCATTTCTTTTGCTGTATCTTCCTGCTGTTGGTAAAAATAGGCTTTTTACATCAATGGAATGGCTGCTCTCTGTATTTCTCCTTGAAATGCTGCTGGTTTCTTTATGAGTGAGTAAATCATCTTTAAGCGGCCAGGCTTAAGTATTACATTTAAAAAAAAACATACATTTCTGCCATTATCTTGCTGTCTGTCACAAAGGTTTTCAGTCTCATGATCACAACAGAATGATATGCAGGGGCGTAGCAATAGGGGTTGCAGAGGTTGCGACCGCATCGGGGCCCTTGGGCCAGAGGGGCCCCTAAGGGCCCTCCCTCAAGTACAGTATGAGCTCTCTATTGGTCCTGTGCTCATAATAATCACTTCTATAGATACTTTGAATAGTGGTAATCATTAACAAACTGTTCCCCATCCCCTTCTTGCACCTCTGACACTGTAGTTACCATTGGCAGGTTTTGGTGCGCCATATCAATTGTTATGTATGGAGTGTTTGGGGGGGGGCCCCATTGTAAAACTTGCATCGGGGCCCACAGCTCCTTAGCTACGCCACTGATGATATGTGTATGGCCTTCTTACAGTGTACCTGAGATAGCGAGGGAGAGAAAATGTATACATACCTGGGGCTTCCTCCAGCCCATGCAGGCTGATCGCAGTACCTGCAGTAGGCTGCAGTGAAGATGCCGCACTGCACTGCCCCAGGGTGAAAGAGCCCTTAATCAAAAAAAGTGCTTCAATTGGATGCAGCTACGGTCATCTAGGGCCGGGGGAATTCAAAAAGAGCCTAAGGTTCAACAGTGGGACCGAGTTACCGCCTGCTAGAAGGTGATGCGCTCTAAGCTGTTGCCATGTGCGCCACCGAGGACAACTGTGCGGATTGAGACCTAATGGGAAATTCAGGTTATCTAAAATAGTAAAATAGGGAGAAGGGGAGAGGGCCAGCAAGAAATGAGAGGGTTGGAAAGTTTTTTTAATGAATGCTATCCCAGATTGTAATTATACTTTAAAGTAAATGGGAACCGTGGTGTAAAAAAAAACAGATACTCAACTATGGAGAGGGAAGGCTCTGGGTCCTAATAGAGCTTTCTCTGTCCTCTCCCGGTGCCCTTGGTGCAGCGCTGTCCCTAGGAGCAGTATTTGACTAATTTGGTTAAATACTGCTCTCTTCGCTGGCAAAGGTGACTTTGGAAAGTCTTCAAGATGACTAGGCTCCTAAAGACTTCCAAAGTCCCACGTGGCGAGGATTCAAATGGGGGAGCCAGCGCTGCACCGAAGGTACCAAGAGAGGAGAGGAAGGCTCTATCGGACTCCTTAGGTAAGTATCCGGTTTCTTTTTTTTTTTTTTAAAGACTTCCACTAGCTTTAAGATGGTCCTCTTAAAACTAGTGGAAGTGTGGAAGTCTTTAAAAAAAAAAAAAAAGAAAGAAAGTGGTTAATATTTCAGCCTGTGATCTTTTGATTTCTGAAAATCTGACTGATACATTTCTGCTCTAGCTCTCAGCACAAAATAGCAGTAGATTTTACCTGAGCAGGTGGTGGAGAGTGGCAGAGGTTTTATGGCAGCAGAACTTAGTGCGGCATTGAACAGAACAAAGCTAGCAGGGGCAGCAGCACAATCAATTCTCAATCAGATTTCTTTCTAACATTTAATAAAGCCAATGGCCTTTTTATACGATAGATTTAAAAAAAAAGGAAGAGCAATAAGGGGAGATTTTCCATTAAATATGATTGAAAATAATGATGATGTTGATGATGTAAAGGTGCATACACACCTGTGATTGATGTCGCCCATTGGGGCCCGGGACCCGATCCCCTTGGGTAACATCGCTGGGCCGACCAGTACAGACACGTGTAAGCCGTGTAGCTGATGAGGCGTAACGTAGCTTTGTGGGGGGCGGAGAGACGATAGAACGATGTGCGTGACGTCACGGAGCAGGCGGGGAAACAGCGTCTTCAAACAACTTGGCGGCCGGTCGGGTGAGTAGATCTACCGGGCAGATCGCTTGGGGGTCGGCGGTTGGGTGCTGCCATACACACGCTGAGGTGGTCATTATCGTTATCTAGCTGTGTACGATCCTTTAGTCTGGAGAAGGATCGCGGTATTCGTGTTTCCTTGAACCTGGTTATTGTGTAGATAGATCCCAGGCCTGTATATATAGCGAAGCGTGATGGAATCTTCCCTGTAATGGAGCTGATGTCACATTATCTTTTCTGTATGATAAAAATGCTGAGAAAATTGCAGCAGTTCTATTTGCTGACTCATCCTGTCTATAGCTTTAGTCACGCAGGTTTACACTGAAGAACGCAGAAATGTCACAGCAGGAACTCTGTTAATCCCTATTCTCAGTGTCGCCGAATGGTTTGATGCCCTAGTTGAGGCTTCTGTTTTTGTGTGAAATATAGCATAATTTGTGCAATAGACATCATTTTTGTTTTATTAACCTCCTTGGCGGTAACCCCCCGTGTGACACGGGGTAAGCCGCCGGAGGGTGCCGCTCAGGCCCTGCTGGGCCGATTTACATAATTTTTTTTTTGCTGGACGCAGCTAGCACTTTGGTAGCTGCGCCAGCACCCCGATCGCCGCCGCGGCGCGCCCCCCCCCCCCCCAGACCCCGAGCGCTGCCTGGCCAATCAGTGCCAGGCAGCGCCGAGGGGTGGATCGGGTCTCCAAATCCCGACGTCGCTGACGTTATCCCGCCCCATCGCCATGGCGACGGGGGAAGCCCTCCAGGAAATCCCGTTCTTTGAACGGGATTTCCTGATCGGTGATCGCCCTCGGCTCGCTACATGATTAAAATTTTTTTTTTTTTTTTAAAAACTGCTGCGCTTCCCCCTGGCGGTATTTTTCATACCGCCAAGGGGGTTAATATTCATCACCTGGCTGGCCGGGTTTGCAAAACTGTCTTCCTATTTGAATATCAGATGAAACTCAGCTACACTGAATAGCAGCCTGTAAATTGTCCAACTCCTCCCCCTATCCCATCATTACCCACATGAGGTAGTCAATGAGGAACTGAGAGGGGGCACCAGCCAGTGCTTGACTGTAAACACAGAAACTGACCCTGCCCACATCTGTTCTGCTAAAAATATGAACTCTTTGTGGCCAGCGCTGCAGCTCTGCAGAGTCTTATCATCATTTCCTGTTTAGTCCCACCTTGCGCAATGTGCAATAAAGCATTTGTCTTCCCCCGCAATGGGGGGTCCAGAGGCTGCAACCGCATTGGGGCCATCCCTCAACTGCAGTATTAGCTCTCTATTGGTCCTATGCTGATTATAATCACTTCCATAGCTGCTTTAAATAGTAGTAATCCTTAACAAACTGTTCCCCATCCCCTTCTTGCACCTCATATACTGTGGTTGTCTATGGCAGGTTTTGGTGTGCCATATCAATTGTTATGTATAGAGTGCTGGGGGTGCCAATGTAAAACTTGCAACAGGGCCTGTAGCTCCTTAGCTATGCCACTGGAGGACCCAGCAGAGGGAGAGGCCCAAAGCAGTAACTTGTACCTAGCGGCGCCCTGAGATCTATCTGATGGTCAATCTGGAGGCAGATCGAGAGGTATATGGGTACCTTGAGGCTCCTTTCACAATAGGAGCTGTGCCATCCGTTCTGGCGGATTACGTATAGGATGTGATGAGCAAGGTATCTTGATAGTCTATTGACTTTCATGTAACCAGTCACTTTAGTTAAAGCATTACAGAGCATTACTTTGTAACACCTCCTACAGGGGCATAACAATAGACCCTGCAAGGGGGATCGGAAGCCTGAAGCAGCAAGGGGCCCCGTGGGGGGAGAAGTGTATTTTCCCTGTCCTGAGAGACTGACAACTAAGGGCGCAGAGAGAAAAAGTTTTCTGCTCTCTGCACAATTGTTCTAATGACTGCATCTGCTTAGCTACTGATAATGAATTATACATAGTTTTCTAGACAAAGCTGTATAGACAGTCCCTATTGAGTGTGCAGCAGGGTTTTGTGTACAGTGCCCTGCCCCCAGCCTCTCCACCCCTCCCCAAGTGCTGTGTACTGTAGTGATGCTAGAGAAGTCTGCAGAGCCAGTTCTGCTCCATCAGAGATGGAAAGAGTGAGTGTAATAAGAGGAGGCTGGGAGCACATTCATCTGCTGGTTTTCTATATGTGTTTTCTGCAGAGGCGTTTCTGCACACTGTGGGCTTGATTCCCTAAACCGTCATAACTCCTATCACGGCAGCGCTAGCGTTTTCACTCGCAATTGCGAAATTTGCGATTGTGAAATGCTAGCGCGGCCGTGACATGAGTTATCGCGGTTTAGTGAATCAAGCCCTATATGTGTCTGTATGTGTGAAAACATGCATATTTTATTACAGAAGCTAATGTAATTGATAGAGAAAATGAGTGCAGTGCTTCACTGCTGTCTGTTTTTATTTGCATGGGGAACATTGGTTCTCAAATTACCTGTGCAGAAAACGAGAGGGGGGGGGGAGGGAGCATCTAATGTTTTGCAGGGGGACCCATAGATTTCTAATTATGCCCCTGGCCTCTTGGAACATTTAATCGCATAATGCCAGCAATTTCCCGTTGGGTGAATTAAAACTAAAGCCGCTGATATCTGTTGAAGTGAAACTTCACGTCGTTATGCCGCACATCATAATGCAAAATAGGGTTCATGTACGGGTTAGCTAATGGGAAAGGGCCCTGAGACCTTTTCATCATCTTTGCCAAATGCCCATCCTCAGCAGTGCACTGTAATAGATGACAGCAGCACACATGCTATCACCGAGCTCTCGTGTGCATATTACAGTTCTGATAATCTCTCATTAGTAGAGATATCTGTTTTGAGCACACGTCATCTGCAGTTATGGGCGAGGAGCAGACGTGAAGGAAGTCACATACTTCTCACACCTGCTATTGATTTACATAGCAAGAGGACATGACACTTTCCATCTGTGTACACAATCCCTGGTGATGGTTGTGATAATTCACCAGCATGCTGCAGTCTCTCTGCACTCACACTCAGCTGTACGGACAACAAGCCATGCAAGGTATTATGGGAGGGCACACAGGCAGCATTTCACATAGCACTGTAATCAAAAAGTCAGTTGATATCCTAAGACAAACTGATACTGCCTTCTGGACCCACTTTTAAAGTTCAAGAAAAAGTATGTTTCAGCTAAACCAGATAATAAATCAACTAAACCAGCGAGTGACTTCAGCTTCAAATGAACCTAAGCCGTACTAAATAAAAAGAGTTTACTTACCTGAGGTTTCTACCAGCCCCCTGCAGCCGTACTCTACCTGCGCCGGTCCTCAATGATCCTCCGTTACCCCACCGTGGCTTAGTTTCGATTCTGCTGAATGATCAATCGGCAGTCCACTGCGCCTGTGTGGCCCTGGCTGTGCGCATCCTTGTACGCGTTCACGTTGGCGAGAGCATCCTGTGCAGGCGCAGTAAGAGAAAACCTTGTACTGCGCCTGCATAGGGCGCTCTTGCTGATGTGCATGCGTACAAGGATGTGGTGGTATCAAAACTAAGCCACGGCAGGGAAAGGAGGATCATTGAGGACCGGCGCAGGCACAGGACAGCCGGGTCTGGTTCTCTCATGAAGCAAGGTGAAACTTTTGCATCAGGCGCAGAGATTACAGGGGCAACATGTTTGTACTGTGTGTTTACACTTACAACAAGATTTGACCTTATTCGAAACCTACTAAAACATAACTTTTACTTCATATTTATTAAAAACGTACAATATTTTCTATTTTTCCTTTTTATCAATTTTCAATTGTCTAGCTGGGCAGTTTAATTGAACGTTTAACCCAAGGGGCAATATGTGTTGATTAGTCACCCAGGGTTACTGCCTTCAGCCAAACACTAATTTTGCTGAGTAATTTCTACCTAAATAAAGAAAAGCCCTCCACCAAAACCGACATGTTTCGGCCCATAAAAATAGAGCCGTCGTCAGGGCATATATAATTAAAGTGCTAGGGTGCAAAGTGCATTATAGTAGAGACACACAGCTATTTACAAAAGCATTATCAAGGAAAATAACAAAAGAGAGATGTTCTCTCAGGCAAAGTCAGCTATCAAATGAGCAGCGTTGCTCATCTCCCTTATATACCCATGGGAGTGGGTGGAGTCATATTATTTAGTGCCTCCCATCAACCATAGGATTTTCATTGGTCCAAATGGTCATCAATCAAAATCCCCTAAATCCTATTGGGTACTCTATCCTCCCCCTGTAGTTGAAAATACCTCATTTCTGCAAAACCTATACCTCCACAAAGTTCACTATGGCTAGTATACCTTCCTCTACAAGTAATGTTTCCAAAGATATGTCCCAGCCAGCTTAAATCTCTCAAAACGCCGTCCTCGGCGAGGATCTCCATAGGACTACATTGGGGACGCCTCATAGGTCCAAGACAGAACATATGATCCAGCGTCATCCATGCCTCCCCTCCCACTGAGCGTCATGAGGAAGAACGCCTCGAAGTACAATCCCCGCCGCCTCCGATATACGGGGGCGTGGTCTCAGGACGTGTCACTGTTGCCATAGTGATAGGCCTCTCTCTTGGTACTAGAAGTTCCTCTCTTTTCAAATCTCTCACTTTATTAAAAGCTTCATCAATCACGTAGGTAGGATAGCCTCTCTCTCTGAATCTGCTTGTTAGTGTTGCACATTCTTCTTTAAAATCTTCGTCCTTTGAGCAGTTTCTCCGTGCTCTAATATATTGTCCCTTGGGAATACCTTTTTTTAATGGGACAGGGTGATGGCTTTCCCATGAGAGAAGAGAATTGGTAGATGTCGGTTTGCGATAGATTTTTGTCACCAATCCCCCAGTTTCTGATTTACTGACTTCCACATCAAGGAAATTCAAAGACCTTTTGTCAATTTCATAGGTGAAGAACATACCAATCTCATTTTGATTCAAACGCTGCACAAATTGGACAAACTTTGTCCTGGGGCCGTCCCACAGAATGAATGAACGTGTACTAGGGAAAGTGGAAGAGACTGTGTCTGTGAGGTTGCCATGGAGATAGGAGGATAATGTGCGCTGCTCCGCATGTATGTATTTTATGAATACGGAGGAACCGGCTGTTTACCGTCACTATGGCAACCGGGACGCGCTGAGAGTTTGCCATGGAGAGAGGCGGACAATGCGGGCTGCTCCGTAGAAGTATATCTGATGAATACGGAGGAGCCGGCTGTTTACTATCACTATGGCAACAGTGACACGTCCTGAGACCACGCCCCCGTATATCGGAGGCGGCGGGGATTGTACTTCGAGGCGTTCTTCCTCATGACGCTCAGTGGGAGGGGAGGCATGGATGACGCTGGATCATATGTTCTGTCTTGGACCAATGAGGCGTCCCCAATGTAGTCCTATGGAGATCCTCGCCGAGGACGGCGTTTTGAGAGATTTAAGCTGGCTGGGACATATCTTTGGAAACATTACTTGTAGAGGAAGGTATACTAGCCATAGTGAACTTTGTGGAGGTATAGGTTTTGCAGAAATGAGGTATTTTCAACTACAGGGGGAAGATAGAGTACCCAATAGGATTTAGGGGATTTTGATTGATGACCATTTGGACCAATGAAAATCCTATGGTTGATGGGAGGCACTAAATAATATGACTCCACCCACTCCCATGGGTTTATAAGGGAGATGAGCAACGCTGCTCATTTGATAGCTGACTTTGCCTGAGAGAACATCTCTCTTTTGTTATTTTCCTTGATAATGCTTTTGTAAATAGCTGTGTGTCTCTACTATAATGCACTTTGCACCCTAGCACTTTAATTATATATGCCCTGACGACGGCTCTATTTTTATGGGCCGAAACATGTCGGTTTTGGTGGAGGGCTTTTCTTTATTTAGGTAGAAATTACTCAGCAAAATTAGTGTTTGGCTGAAGGCCGTAACCCTGGGTGACTAATCAACACATATTGCCCCTTGGGTTAAACGTTCAATTAAACTGCCCAGCTAGACAATTGAAAATTGATAAAAAGGAAAAATAGAAAATATTGTACGTTTTTAATAAATATGAAGTAAAAGTTATGTTTTAGTAGGTTTCGAATAAGGTCAAATCTTGTTGTTTGAAATAAAAATCAGTTGTGTAATTTGTTTACACTTACAGCATGCAGTCAGGGTAGGAGGAGAAGCAGAGGAGAGCAAGCGAGGGGAAGAGGTCATCATTGGGGAAAGGCAGCTTGTTGTGCTGTGTGAGGAGTTTAACAGTGAGTGAGGAGGGTGAGCAGTTCGTTTGTCACAAACTCACAGCCAGCAAGCCAGCCAGCCAGCAGGGGTGCTCGGATACCCCTTTTCAAAATCCGAATTGATTCGGATCCGGATACCAAGATATCTGGATCCGGATCGGATATCCGAATCCGAACTTTTTGATATCCGAATAGAATCGGATATCCGGACCCAGTATCCGGGATATCCGGACGGATTCGGATATCCGGATAGAAAACCGGCAGTGGTCTTCAAATTGCTTCTAAAACGTTTTTTTAGGGTAAATGAGGCATGTAGCATCATATTTTTTTAATGGGAAACACTAATTGATTATGTGGGGACTTAACCCCCCCCCCCCCCAAAAAAAAATGGCTGTAAATTAACATCAGGCCTAGGTTCCAGACAGCGGTCGAGCAGCTCACATTGTGTCCAAAGTCCAACCGCACAACTGGGACATGACAGTTTTCAGGCCGAACACCTCAAAAAAATTACGCAGCAATTGTGTTTTGGGTTAAATATAGGTAGTATCAGTGGCCTGTGGCACCCTGGAAGTGGGAGCAGCACAGGCAGGGCCACGCCTGGGCGGGTGCATTGCACCCAGGAGCCTGTCCCTAACAGGCGCCACCCGGCCGCCGTTTACCCCCTCTGGCCGCCGCTTTCCCCCTCTAGCTGCCGCTCCCTCCCTCTAGCCGCGTCAGACCTCGATCAGGCGGTGACCAATAGTTGGAGCGCTAGGACCTAGCACACCGCACTGACTGGTCGGGTCGCCCGCTGATCCTGAGGTCTGACACTGCAAGGTGAGGGGGGAGCGGCAGCGGCTAGAGCGGGGGTCCCTGTCACTCACAGCCTAAAGGGGGTCCCTATCACTCACTACCTAAACGGAGTTCCTGTCTCTCACTAGCTAAACGGGGCTCCCTGTCACTCACTAGCTAAACGGGGCTCCCTGTCACTCACTACCTAAATGGGGTCCCTGTCACTCACTACCTAAACAGGGTCACTGTCACTCACTGCCTAAAGGGGGTACCTGTCACTCACTACCTAATACGGGGTCCCTGTCACTCACTACCTAAAGGGGTCCCTGTCACTCACTACTTAAAGGGCTCCATGTCACTCACTACCTAAAGGGGGTCCCTGTCACTCACTACCTAAAGGGGGTCCCTGTCACTCACTACCTAAAAGGGGTCCCTGTCACTCACTACCTAAAGGGGTCCCTGTCACACTACCTAAACGGGGTCCCTGTCACTCACTGCCTAAATGGGGTCCAGGCTGGCTACATATACTGAGGACACTGGCTGTTTGTCATTATGTGCATTTACTGGTGAAAAGCTGTCTCTTATGTGCATTTACTGGTGAAAAGCTGTCTCTTATTATGTGCATTTGCTGGTGAAAAGCTGTCTCTTATTATGTGCATTTACTGGTGAAAAGCGGTCTCTTATGTGCATTTACTGGTGAAAAGCGGTCTCTTATGTGCATTTACTGGTGAAAAGCAGTCTCTTATTATGTGCATTTACTGGTGAAAAGCGGTCTTTTATGTGCGTTTACTGGTGAAAAGCGGTCTTTTATGTGCATTTACTGGTGAAAAGCTGTCTCTTATTTGCATTTACTGATGAAAGGCTGTCTGTCATTACGTGCATTTACTGGTGAAACGCTGTCTCTTATATGCATTTAGTGGGGAAATTTTGTCAGCAAAAATAATCTTTTGTCAGTAAATTTTTAGGTATTTGTCGGTAAAAAAAATAATGTGAAAGGTTGGCAACACTTGCAGGCTGCGCGGCGCAACGGGAAAGATACAGGCAGCCCACCTCACGCTTGGGCTTGGCGGGGGGAGGAGCCGTCGACAGCGAGCGAGAGTAGGGTGGCTGCAGGCAGCCATAAATACGCAGTGTGTGACTGAGTCGCACTTGCAGCGCCTCTCAGCCTGAGTCATTCCAGAGACTAGCAGACTCGCAGGCAGCCAAAGCCAGCCAGGAGCAAGCCCATGGAAGAGGGGTAGGAATGGGGTATCACATGCATGCGTAAAGAGGTGGAAGGTGTGGGTGTGATTAGGCAGGACATGGGTGTGGTTATGTGGTTGGGCCTGGTTAATGTAGCCACTCCCATAGGCGCCAGAGAAAATCTTGCACCCAGGTGCCAGGCACCCCAGGCTCACCCCTGAGCACAGGCATCAGGAGCAGGGCAATGCAGCAGCAGCAGGTGTAACGTCTGCCAGGAGCATGCCGGACGTGGCACTTGGCAGTGGCACGTAGCGTTGGTGGTACCACGGCTGTAAAAAAATTGTGAACCAGGCGGCTTATTTAGTAATAGTTAATCAGGAGGAGCCAGGAGGTTGTGGTGGAGGTGGTGGTAAAGGGTGTTAAGGCAGGCATAGTGATTCCCAGCCACTTCATGTCCACCTCTTGCCAACAATAGGGAAAAACTCGCCCAACAGGGTCTGGCGGCAGTTTTTTCTTGCACGGGAAGCGATGGAGGGAGCAGAGGAGGCCACTGAGGGCTGGCTGCCTGAACAGGCCTCAGTGTCGGCAGGAGTGGCAGATGGGGTTCTGGTGCTCCAGCTTGCTTCAGCTACATGATGTGGGGTACGGAGTGACAGTCAGACAGCAGAGGAGAAGACACTAGTGCACACTAACTGTCACACTGGCACTGCTCAGCAGCACAGCAGTTCTGTAGTAAGCTAATACAGTAGTACTACTCTAACAACTAACTAGCACTGACTGCAGTATTACTAACTACACAATAACAGTAATCCTATTCCCTAACCTATACTGTAGCTAAGGCTAATAGCAGGCCAGCAGCTGGCCTGGTCTGTGTATAGCACACACACAGACACATAGCAGCTGCTGCAGCAGGCCTGCAGCACACACTGACTGTCACTGAATGAAATCAAGCTAGCTACCTAATAAACAACAGAACAATAGTGTAGTGATAGTGAAGGTGTTAAGCACTGAACAGCTTTAGGTTTATCACTGTATACATCACTTGCTAGGCCAGCAGCACTGGAGCATGTCTCTCTGTGAGCAGCCACAAGCAAGGACGAGATTTCTCATCATGGCACCCCTCCTTAACATACAGGGGGGGCTGGCCAGGATTCCCTTCTGTGATTGGGTGCTAGGGCTTAGACTGGGAGCCCTCTGATTGGCTCAATGAGGTCAGGAGGGGCTGACCAGGGTTCCCTTCTGTGATTGGTTGCTAGGGCTTAGGCTGGGAGCCCTCTGATTGGCTCAATGACGTAATCTCCTTAGTTACAGTATTTGGATTTGGATATCCGAGATATCCGACCGGATATCCGGGTTGCGGATAAATATCCGCGAAGTGCTATATGGATTTGCCCCAACTATCCGGAATCCGAATCCGAGTCGGATAGTGGAATAAGTTTGGATTATCCGGGTAATCCGGATATCCGGAATACAGATGAGCACCACTGCCAGCCATCTTTTTATTTAGTATGGCTTAGGTTCACTTTAAATGATGTTGGAGGGTTGAAAGAAGGGATGCCCAGACATTTATATGTACAGATATTGCACTTACACCACGCAACAAAGAATATAACCTGATTATGTAAAAATGTATAATGGTATAATGTATACCCCCATCTTTTTGAGATAAGAAAGAGGGACATTTAAGCCATGCCCCTGCCACACCCCCAGTCATGCATGCCATAAAGATTTCATAAGGAAAATATGTTGTTTAATAATTCAAACTACACTGGTCCTTTCTATCCTGGTTCATTTTTCTTCATATTAACATTTTAAAATAAAAAATACCGTATATTCATTTAAAGGATAAGAATAAAGTTTAGAGTCAATTAAACATTTTTCAGCAGAAAAATACATGTTTTTACATAGATCTGTACATCAGTCCTGAAAGAACAGATGAGGAAGAAAGAGGGACACAGGTATTGGGTTCCCAAAGAGGCACTGTTGAAAAAGGGATAGTTGAGAGCAGGGCCGGCCTTTGACCTGAGCGACCTGTGCGATCGCTCAGGGCGCCGGCTTCCAGGGGGCGCTCCTGCCGCCTGGCCGCATGTAGCTGGCTGTGTCCGTCTCGCTCCGCCCCCCCCCCCCCGTGCGGCCACCGTGATGGAGGGGGGAGCCGCGGGGAGAGCAGCCCGTCCTCTCCCTCCCTCCTCTCCGGGCGCTCTCCGTGCTCCCCCCTGCAGAGTGCAGACTGCAGCCAGCAGTGAGAACAACTCACCTCCCTGGTTCCGATCGCCGGCGCCTCTCACTTGCCGCTGGTCTCCTCTTGTACATTGTCACTGATGCACAATAAACTTCCTGCTTAACAGGAAGTTTACTGTGTATCAGTGTCAATGTACAAGAGGAGACCAGCGGCAAGTGATACACCGTGAGAGGCGCCGGCGATCGGAACCAGGGAGGTGAGTTGTTCTCTCTGCTGGCTGCAGCAGCATCGGAGGGGGGAGCACGGAGGGTGGCCCGGAGAGGAAGGGAGGGAGAGGTCGGGCTGCCCTCCCCGCGGCTCCCCCTCCAGTATGAGGGGAGGGGAGCACCTACCTACCTACCTAATCTATACTGGGGGCACCTACCTATCTAGCCTGTACTGGGGGGGCAGCTACCTATCTAATCTATACTGGGGGGCAGGCAGCTACCTATCTAATCTATACTGGGGGCACCTACCTATCTAACCTATACTGGGGGGGGGGGCAGCTACCTATCTAATCTATACTGGGGGCACCTACCTATCTAACCTATACGGGGGGGGAGGGGGGCAGCTACCTATCTATACTGGGGGCACCTACCTATCTAACCTATACTGGGGGGGGGGCAGCTACCTATCTAATCTATACTGGGGGCACCTACCTATCTAACCTATACTGGGGGCACCTACCTATCTAACCTATACTGGAGGGGCAGCTACCTATCTAACTTATACTGGGGGCAGCTACCTATCTAACCTATACTGGGGGCACCTACCTATCTAATCTATGCTGGGGGCAGCTACCTATCTAACCTATGCTGGGGGCAGCTACCTATCTAACCTATGCTGGGGGCAGCTACCTATCTAACCTATGCTGGGGGCAGCTACTTATCTAATCTATACTGGGGGCAGCTACCTATCTAACCTATACTGGGGGCAGCTACCTATCTAACCTATACTGGGGGCAGCTACCTATCTAACCTATACTGGGGGCAGCTACCTATCTATACTATACTGAGGGAACCTACCTATCTAACCTATACTGGGGGGGGGGCAGCTACCTATCTAACCTATACTGGGGGGGGGGGGCAGCTACCTATCTAATCTATACTGGGGGGGGGGGGCAGCTACCTATCTAATCTATACTGGGGCAGCAGCTACCTATCTAATCTATACTGGGGGCAGCAGCTACCTATCTAATCTATACTGGGGGCAGCAGCTACCTATCTATTCTATACTGGGGGCAGCAGCTACCTATCTAAGCTATACTGGGGGCAGCTACCTATCTAACCTATACTGGGGGGGGGGGCAGCTACCTATCTAATCTATACTGGGGGCAGCTACCTATCTAACCTTTACTGTAGGCAGATCCCCCCTTTAGTGTATATAGGCTTAGGCTACTAGTCTTACAGTCGCAGATCCCCTTTTAGTGTATTTAGGCAGCAGATCCCCCCCCCCCCCCATTAGTGTATGTGTGTGGTGCGCTCACACGCGAAGAGGATGAATTTGGGGGGGGGGGGGGCACCAAAATCTGGTTCTGCTCAGGGCGCTGTGAAACCTAAGGCCGGCCCTGGTTGAGAGCTATGATAGCACAGCTGTTAAATTAATCAATTCACTCATCTGAAAATGTATATCATCTTTAAAAGGTTTTGGGGAAAAAAGTTGTTAAAACAACTGCGTGTATTAAAGACAAATGGTGTGTAAAGAGAACCTAAAGTGATAAAAGTTGGCAGTTTAACTTACTTGGTGCTTGTTCCAGTCCCCTGCAGTCATTTTGTGCCCTCTGTCATTTTACACTCCTCCGTTCAGTTGCATCGCCCCTCAGCCAGTTTTGGGCTACTGCACATGCGTTGCCCTAGCCATGTGCCTCCTCAATTGCACTCCTGTAGGCAGGAAGGTGCTGCGCATGTGCAGTAGCAATTTTTACATACTGCGCAAGCGCAGAATGCTCCCGTCCAGGGGAGCACGATCAGGAGGCACGTGGTCCAGGGCCACGCATGCAGATGTCAGAATGGCGCTGAAGCTCAACAGAGCAGCGCAGAATGACGGCAAGGGCACAGAGGGACTGCAGGGAGCTAGAACAAGACCCAAGTACGGTAAGTTAAAACTGCTCATTTTTTACAATTCACATCTGTCCAATCGGAATGGATCCTTTTGGTCCGTTCTGACGAGGGTAACACAACCTTGGGCCCTGCAGGATAAGTCAGGATTGACCAGACAAAGCAAAGGCCGACAAGATCAATGCTAGCCTATGATAATGGATCATGTCTCACTAGGCTGCTTGCCATGTTTTGCAAAATACTCACCTGCCGCCCTTTCAGGTCCCCCACCATCTATTCATGTCCCTGCATGGTAAAAATGCCGGTATACAGATCCCAGAGCCCCATCAGGCTCCCATCGATTTGCAATAGACAGACTCATTGGTTCACTGTGTAATGAACCAATGAAAATCCTCCCTGGTGCTCAGGAAGGACTCCCATTGGTCTTTTGCAAACCAATGGGAGCCGGATCCTTCTGATTAGGCTCTCGGATCTGTTTATTATTATTTATTGTATTAATAAAGTGCCAACAAATTACGCAGCACTGCACAATAGATAAATGGGTTGACATACAAAGTAGGACATACAAAGAGCTCACAACAAAAGAAGATCATGCAAATGTCCTTAATAACAGTAGTTCAGTGTCATTGGTTAAAACAGAGACTTTTCTAGTCCACAAGAGGGGTAACAGACAGTAAGATTGCATAATCAAGCTGGAAACGCTAGGGAAGAGGGCCCAGAGGCTTAAAATGTAAAGGCTGGGGGTAGAGACAATTGGTACGTGCATCTGTTGAGAGGGTGCCCAACACAACGTTTTATGGTGCTGATGGGGGGGGAGGGGGGGGGGGGTACACAAGCATGAGAAGGTGAGTCTTGAGGGCTTGTTTGAAGGTATTAAAGGCGGGGGTGAGTCTGATGGCTGGTGAAAGAGAGTTTCAGAGTGTGGGGGCAGCCCTAGTGAAGTCCTGCAATCGCATACCGGCAATTCTTCGGTGCATGCGAAGGTGACGGCGAAGGCACCAAGCGGTTGGTGGCCTGAAATTGAAAGACCAAATGAAAAACTGATGCCAAATGTAACAAACTGATCAATACATTCATACAAGATCCATTTTTCAACTGGCACAGAGTGACTCGGACTGTGGTACAAAGTTATCCCAATAATCCTAAAGGAAGGACTATCTGTGCATTCATTGCCACCAATAGCTCTTAATTTTCGTGCAGTTGCTGAACTGTTATTGAGGACAAAAAAAAAACAACAGTTCTTCAAAGGCTGTTTCCAGCTTCATCCCAATTATCTTCTTCCCAGAGCCTCACGTAGTCTTTGGCTTTGGTGCAGACGTTGGCCTGGACTGCATTTGACAGTTGTTTTGTCTTCAGCTAAAGATCAAAACAAGGACGAGTGTTTGGCTTGGAGCTGAACGGTTAAACAAGGCAGAGTGCTGAAAAGAAACATGTAATGAATTGCAGGCCAGACGCTAAACCCAGCAGTTTTCAGTAAACAAGACCTCATCAGGTTGCAGCTTGAAATGATCTGAAAGTCAAATGCATCTGAAGGCAATTCTGTGATGTAAGAAAGGACTTATGCTATAAATACATCTTCTGTTTCTCCAAGACTCGGTGCATAAACAATCTATCTATCCAGCTGTCTATCTATACTTTGTAGAAACAAAAGTAAAATCAAGAGCCCACAATAGTGTAGTATGTTAAAGAGGAACTCCAGTGAAAATAATGTAATAAAAAAGTGATTCATTTTTACAATAATGATGTATAAATGCTTTTGTCAGTGTTTGCCCATTGTAAAATCTTTCCTCTCCCTGATTTACATTCAGACATGCATCACATGGTGACATTTTTACTGCTTTTTTTGGCAGTTGGACCCAGCTATAAACAGCTATTTCCCACAATGCAATGAGGTTCAAAAACAGGAAACTGTCAAGACCATGGTCCTGACATCACACTATGGGAGGGGTTTCACCACAATATTAGCCATACAGACCCCCCTTATGATCCGTTTGAGAAAAGGAAAATATTTCTCATGGGAAAGGGGGTATCAGCTACTGATTCTGATGAAGTTCAATTCTCAAATGGACAAAACTAATTCAGGGCTCTTTTACACTACGTGCAAATCTGATTTTAATGCGATTGTACGTGCGTTCCCGATTTTTTTTTGCGATTAAAAAAAGTCCTGAATGCTGCGTTTTTTCTTCTTGTGTTGCTAGCATCCAGTGAAAATCCCAAATGGGAATCGTACATCGGATTTGCGATTTGCAGTGTAAAAGAAGCTTCAATGTGAATGTATACTCACAAAAACAGGTTGCCTCAAAGGCAACCACTGTAGAGGCAGGTGGGAAGATTAGACCCGACCCCACTCAGGTTACTAACCCACTCTCTGTAGGTCAGAATATGGGAAGTAACGCCCCTCCACCGGGGTGGGCACTTTGTAATTGATAAGGGGGAAAAACAGAGGCCTCAAGAAGATTAAATTGTACTAAAAACGGTTTAAAAATGGGAGGTACCGGTGGACTTACCTCCCCATTTAAGACTCGAATTGTTTTGTATCAGGCGATAACTTTATTGTATACTCCAAAAACAGTGCAACACGTTTCTCAGGTTTTTCACCCCCTTCCTCTGGCTATAAATAGGAGTAACTTATGCGAGCTCTCAGCAGACAAGACACCATTTTGGCATGATTCATTTTGTATTAACTGGATTCCTTTATCAATATCAGACTATATCCATGTCAGTAAAATGTTTAAACATTCAAGGTCTGAAGTGCCCTTACCATGTCATCAAAAAGATACATTTAAAAAAAATTAAAATAAGGTAAGCTAAAATAATATTTGCCATTATATCTTGTGGTGTATAGGCCAGCGAAACGTTCTGTTGTATACAGTCCATCCTACACAAGCCAAATTCTCAGAGGAGGCCCCCCAACCGGCTGCTTCATTTGAGAACCATGTATTGTGTGTACAGAGCCTAATGCATCGTAAACACTCCCCAGCCGTCAGTCAGGCATGTGTATGGGAGCCAGCGACCACCAACCCCGAGCAATCCGCCAGGCAGATCTAGCAAATGCCGGCCCCGTTACTTGCCCTGCTCCCCGCCAAGTGTGACATCACCCACGCACTGCTCATCATCCCTTGATTGTTCTTCTTTCCCCCTCCTGTCGTCAGCTACTCAGCTGTCACGGGTGTGTGCAGCCTGGCCCAGCGATGGGGAGGTTTGTGCTTTTTGCAAGCACATGTACAGTGGTGTGAAAAACTATTTGCCCCCTTCCTGATTTCTTATTCTTTTGCATGTTTGTCACACTTAAATGTTTCTGCTCATCAAAAACCATTAACTATTAGTCAAAGATAACATCATTGAACACAAAATGCAGTTTTAAATGATGGTTTTTATTATTTAGTGAGAAAAAAAACTCAAAATCTACATGGCCCTGTGTGAAAAAGTGATTGCCCCCCTTGTTAAAAAATTTACTTAACTGTGGTTTATCAAACCTGAGATCAATTTTTGTAGTCACCCCCAGGCCTGATTACTGCCACGCCTGTTTCAATCAAGAAATCACTTAAATAGCTATCTGACACAGAGAAGTAGACCAAAAGCACCTATAAAGCTAGACATTATGCCAAGATCCAAAGAAATTCAGGAACAAATGAGAACAAAAGTACTGAAATTGAGATCTATCAATCTGGTAAAGGGTATAAAGCCATTTCGAAAGCTTTGGGACTCCAGCGAACCACAGTGAGAGCCATTATCCACAAATGGCAAAAACATGGAACAGTGATGAACCTTCCCAGGAGTGGCCGGCCGACCAAAATTACCCCAAGAGCGCAGAGAAAACTCATCCGAGAGGCCACAAAAGACCCCAGGACAACATCTAAAGAACTGCAGGCTTCACTTGCCTCAATTAAGGTCAGTGTTCACGACTCCACCATAAGAAAGAGACTGGGCAAAATCGGCCTGCATGGCAGATATCCAAGGCGCAAACCATTTTTAAGCAAAAAGAACATTAAGGCTCGTCTCAATTTTGCTAAAAATCATCTCAATGATTGCCAAGACTTTTGAGAAAATACCTTGTGGACCGACGAGACAAAAGTTGAACTTTTTGGAAGGTGCGTGTGCCGTTACATCTGGCGTAGAAGTAACACAGCATTTCAGCAAAAGAACATCATACCAACAGTAAAATATGGTGGCTGTAGTGTGATGGTCTGGGGTTGTTTTGCTGCTTCAGGACCTGGAAGGCTTGCTGTGATAGATGGAACCATGAATTCTACTGTCTACCAAAAAATCCTGAAGGAGAATGTCCGGCCATCTGTTTGTCAACTCAAGCTGAAGCGATCTTGGGTGCTGCAGCAAGACAATGACCCAAAACACACCAGCAAATCCACCTCTGAATGGCGGAAGAAAAACAAAATGAAGACTTTGGAGTGGCCTAGTCAAAGTCCTGACCTGAATCCTATTGAGATGTTGTGGCATGACCTTAAAAAGGTGGTTCATGCTAGAAAACCCTCAAATTAAGCTGAATTACAACAATTCTGCAAAGATGAGTGGGTCAAAATTCCTCCAGAGCGCTGTAAAAGACTCGTTGCAAGTTATCGCAAACGCTTGATTGCAGTTATTGCTGCTAAGGGTGGCCCAACCAGTTATTAGGTTCAGGGGGCAATTTCTTTTTCACACAGGGCCATGTAGGTTTTGAGATTTTTTCTCACTAAATAATAAAAACCATCATTTAAAACTGCATTTTGTGTTCAATTATGTTATCTTCGACTAATAGTTAACGGTTTTTGATGAGCAGAAACATTTAAGTGTGACAAACATGCAAAAGAATAAGAAATCAGGAAGGGGGCAAATAGTTTTTCACACCACTGTATCAGGCAATCCCCGCTGGTGCCGGATACTTGGGGACTTTGCTGTAGGTGAGTTTTGAATTTAATAGCTTGCTTTAAAGTGGATCCGAGGTGAACTTTTACGCATTGCATAATTGTGTTCCTTTCCTTTTGTTCATAGGGGAATCCTCAAGCCAAATACTTTTTTGTTTTTGTTTTAATACTCTAATTCCCTATAAACTAAATAAACCACGCCCACAGGTTTTCAGAGAGCCTTGGCAGTAGCAAGGGCTCATAGGAGCACAGTCTGGGCAGGAGGAGGTGTTACTAGCCATTGATTTCAGAGGCAGAGGGGAGGAGGGGGGATTAGGTTTTTTTCACAGGCTGAGTGCTCAAGTTACAGATAAGCCTGCCTCTGTGTAATGTTTACAAACAACATGACTGCTGTCATTGTATCACAGGAAGAAATAATCATTTTCTATTAAAGCTGTTTGCAGCTAGATTTGCTGTGTAAACTATCTTAACTTTAGATAAGATATATATAAACAAGTTACTTGTTATAGTTAGTTTTTCATCTCGGATATGCTTTAAGGTCACTTTAAAAAAGTTTTTCAAAGGTAAGGAAAAAACAGAAGTTTGTTAATTTATGATAAAAGTCTTCTCCATATTTTTACGTGAATGTGGACAGGACCACATTATTTGTTTCTCCTCTGATTTACATCCGAGCTGTGTCCTGATATGGCCTTGCAAACCAACTATGACCTACATGAATATGCAAAACTGGATCAGACATACTGTAGTCTCCTTTACTGCCCCCCTCCCCCCACATTGGCTTCTTCCAAAAAAAACAGGCTTATATTTGCATCTGGAGATTTTCCTGTGCAGCAGGAAGCCTGACCAGAGAAAGCTCTACACTCCGTCCATCTATGTCAACAGGAAGTGTTCAGTCAGCAGCATTGCACTTTTTCGAGCCTGAAACAACTGAGATCTAGAGAAATGAGACAGTAAAAAACATTTATACCCTTCGATCGGCTTTCGCTCCGTCGTGGTCCACATGTAGACAAAAATATTCTTTATTAAAGCATGCTTTGTAGAATATGTTGTTAATTACAGGGAAAGTTGTGAAATCTTCTGAGCACACAGAAGTTGAGCACCATGCAACTCTGTGTAGCCGGATAGAGGAATGCACACTGAAGCCTGTTAACTGACAAGGGTGAATTAAGGACACTGGGTAACGAGAGGACACCGTGGGGGGAAGAGTTGTGGATGAAAGTTTGCCTGGCTCACCTGATGCATTTCAGTGAATGTGAAGTAGTTCTAGGAGGGCAAGGATCTCTACAAGTGCGAGTATGACTGACCATGCTGAGAACCTGCTTTCTCTAGGAAAATACTTTTCACTGCAAGTGTTAAATCTTTGTTTCTCTGTGAAGCAGAGGCAGTGATTATACACAGGGCCAGATTGCTAAAAAGTCCACCGAAGCTGTGGCCTAGGACTGCTGCTGCCCTACAGGACCGCACATGGAAGGAAGAGGGGGGGCTGCAATACATGGTAGGGTTATAAATATAAATATATAGGATAATTGGGTCCCTGCTTGTATATAACCCAGTTCAAGCAGAATACAGCAAAGTCCCCTTTATCCAGAACTCAGGCAACTGGAAGTCTAAACTAACCAGCATGCCTGAGGTCAGGGCTGGATATACCATAAGGCACTGTAGGGAAGTGCCTACAGGCGCCTGATGATGGAAAGGCGGCCCAATCCCCTCCCCAAGTGCCTGCTCCTCTCTCCTGCCCTATTCAGAGTCCTGAGCAGATCATAAATGAGTGGTTACTCACCCAGGTCTCATCATTCAACTAGCAAGACCTCCCTGCAGCCAGGTGCACTACTAGCTACTTAACCTGTTCAGGACCACAAGTTTTACCCCCCCCCCCCTAGTGATTAGGCTATTTTTTTTTAAATTAGGGCTCTGCAGCTTTAAGTGCTCACTGCAGAGCCGTACTAGTCAGTACGCAAGTGAACCCCCCCCACACACACACCCTTTTCTGCCCACCAACAGAGATTTCTGTTGGTGAGCTCTGATCTTTCCTGGCATTTTTGTTTATTTATTTATCTTTTTTTTTTTTAATTAAATTTCAGTATTTTTCTATTAATTTTTCCCCTCTCTCTTCCAAGCATCAGCCTATGACAGCCGATAGCTCTTGCGCCTGCCAGTAAGACAGCCGAGTGACACGATTGTCCCCAGTACAGCGCTGCCTTAGATCGCAGCGCTGTACATTGTAAATAGACGGCGCCGTCTAACAGTCTACTAGTGGCGATCACCGCCGGGGGACTGATGACGGAGCAGAGATACACGTGCGATTTCCTGCAAAACACGCCCCCCAGGACTGCACGCTAATTGGCGTTACCCGATCGGCAAGAAGTTAGCTGAGGATACCTCTGGCTATCTAATTCTTAGGGACACCTGTAGCTACCTATGATGGGCAAGGGAAGTAAGGGAGAAGTGACAGCTGGGCCAGTCAGCACACTTGTGGTGCGGTTTGGCGGTGGTTTGTAGGTTCATGGGGTGCAAAGTCTAAGGTGCCAGGACATCTGTGCCTATGAGCTCCTGTTATGTAAATCCGAGGTAATAATGAGGACTTCGTTTTGAGCGGGTTTTGAGAACTTAAAATACTTAACGAGTCTCCAACGTCGTCTAGCAGCCTTCCTGCAGCACCTAGCGGCTTTCCGGCTTCCACCGTGCATGTAAGTAGGTATGTCACCTGACATGATGTGGGTCAGGTGACATGCTGGCTTACGTGCACGGGGAAGCCGGAAAGCTTCTAGGAGCCCGCTAGGTGCTTCTGGACGTTGCTGGAGGCTCGGTAAGTTTTTTTTTTTGGGGGGGGGGGGGCGGGAGTTTGGCGGTTTGTGCTTTTTAGGTTGGTAGCTCAAGCCAACTGCAAGCACATGTATCCGGCGTCAGGCAATTCCCCTGGTGCTGGATACCAGGGACTCTGCTGTAGTAGAAAATCTGGTGCAAAACCAGTGCAGAAGTGGGGCAGCTGTTCAGCGTGACCAATCAGAATCCTGGATCTTGGTATCTGTTCTACTTCTGCAATAGTGTTCCTTGCACTAGCTTTGATAAACCAGCCCAAGAGAATTGGGGAGCTATCCCGAGGGAGATATAATTATTTGGGCAGCATAGCAAGGCAAAGTCTCTTCCTCTACTGCTCATTAGCACCCCCCCTCTGTAGAGGGAGCAAACTCCAGTGCTTTTCTCAAGCTCAGACTGAAGTTAAGCACCCTGTCTGCAGTGGGGAGCGGAGGAAGGGATCCTACAAGACTTCAAAACATTGGATCAATAAACTTCTTTTGCTTATATTACATCAGGGAGTGCCCCTCAAGAGTCCCCTTAAGATCCAGCACATCCGATCTTGAGCAACAAGGATGCCTGACTGATCCGAGACCACATTATTCCCATTCTGACCCTGGCTGCCGGAAGTTCGATGCATGTCTTTCCTCTAGGCTAGCTACCCATCTGCACAGTACTCAGCGATGAACTGTTGCCCGAGGAATTTAATCCTGATCCCTGAGGGTGCCAGTAATCCAGCGTGTGTACCCAGCATTAGCCTAACCTTCCCCCTTTAAACAACCCTTAATACTTAAAGAGTAACCGGGACTAAGAATTGAACTTCATCCCAATCAGTAGCTGATACCCCTTTTACACGAGAAATCTATTCCTTTTCACAAACGGATCAACAGGGTGCTCTGTATGGCTGATATTGTGATGAAACCCCTCCCCACAGTGGGATGTCCTGACAGTTTCCTGTCTGTGAACCTCATTACATTGTGGGAAATAACAGCTTTACAGCTAGGTCCAACTGCCAAAAAAGCAAGAAGCATCTCCTTCCACTGACGTCACCTGCCAGCAGTAAAAATGTCACCATGTGATAAATGTCAAATTGTAAATCAGGGAGAGGAAAGATTTTACAATGGGCAAACACACACTAAATCATTTATACCTAATTATTGTAAAAATGAAGCACTTTTTTATTACATTATTTTTACTGGTGTTCCTCTTTAAAGGATACCTTAAAAACGGGGGAGCAGGCATGTGTAGTGGGCTCTCATGCCCACCACTCTTTCATTCTCCTCCGTCCCCCTCTGTTTTGTGTACTGATCCCCTGAATTTACTTCCTGGTCAGGATTGTTGCAGCTGATTGCGTAGTTGTGACGTAGAGGGTATGCACAGAGCGCTCCCAGCCGCACGATCAAGGACGAGCAGTACCGGACAGCGCCTGCGCAGTCAGCTGACACCACCCCGACCTGGAAGTAATTTCGGGGTATCGGTACGCGGTAACGGAGAGGGACAGAGGAGAATGGGGGGGAACAGTGAGCATGAGGAGATGCCACTACACATGCCTGCAACCCCCATTTTTAAATTGGTTTTACACTAAAGTATCCTTTAAAAGACACCAGAGGTGAAAATAAACTGATGAAATAAACAATTGTATCTATCTTCCTTCTCCTAAAAATTACTTTTTAGGATATTCCACGGTTTAATTTTGTATTTAAATCTACTTTTTTAGTTTTTACTGTTTTATTGTTTTTGCCCAATGACACATTCATTGAAGTCTGCCAGACCTAAAATATATGAACTAATGACCTTTTTTATCTCTTTCCTGCTCTCAGAAGCCATTTCCTGCTAGGAAAGCCTTTTATAGTTGGACTTCTGTAGTCTGACTCAGTCCTGACGTCCACAGAAACTGACACATGTTTAACTCTTTCAAGCAGAGAAAGAAACAAAGGAACACAAGCTAGTTATTTGTGTGCTTGGCACTGTACATACACATGTCTATCTGATCATGTCACATGTCACCTCGGGTATCCTTTAAAGAGAACCCGAGGTGGGTTTGAAGAATATTATCTGCATACAGAGGCTGGATCTGCCTATACAGCCCAGCCTCTGTTGCTATCCCAAAACCCGCTAAGGTCCCCCTGCACTCTGCAATCCCTCATAAATCACAGCCACACTGCTGACAAACAGCTTGTCAAAGCTGGCTGTGTTTATCTCTATAGTGTCAGTCTGCTGCTCTCCCCGCCTCCTGCAGAACTCCAGTCCCCGCCTGCATCCCTTCCCTCCCTACTGATTGGAGGGAAGGGACAGGGGCAGGGACCGGAGCTATGCAGGAGGCGGGGGAGCAGCTGAGACTGACACTACAGATGTAAACACAGCCTCACAGCATGGCTGTGATTTATGAGGGATTGCAGAGTGCAGGGGGGCCTTAGGGGGGTTTGGGATAGCAACAGAGGCTGGGCTGTATAGGCAGATCCAGCCTCTGTATGCAGATAACATTCTTTAAACACACCTCGGGTTCTCTTTAAGGAACATTTGAGCACACCATCTGATGTCCGTACAACCATCACTGCTTTTCTTCCCATGTATAGAGTGGAACCATCTATTTCTCATTCCTTCTCTCTCCATAGAGAAATCCAAAATGCATAACAGTCAGAGGCTGCTGGGCGTACTGCCACAAAGGGTATTTTCAGGCCAAACATTCTGATGCACATAAGGCTAAAAATCTATCAGCTGAACTATTATTGACCCTTACTTAACTTGTACTATCACTTAACCCTAACCTGACCCTAGCACTGACCTCAAGGGTAACACTAAACTCACTTGACTCTAACTTGTCCTGACCTTCCTGTCCCGACCTTCCTAGCCCCTGGAGCTAACAATACTTATTTGCTTGGAAGGGAACTCCTGCTAATGAAGTGGTGTTCTCAATAAATAGTAATAAACAAATAATAAATTCCCACTGGGCGCCTGAATGAGCTGCGCTGGTCAGCAGCTGTGTTCAGAATGCTGATAAAATCTTGATGGGCGGTAAATGAACTGAGAATCACTATCACCCACAGCAATTGAGAGTTTACATAATTCAATGGAGCTTGTCACAGCAAATAACCACTGAGGCATCAGCAGCAATGTGTGTGTCAATGTGAAAATCCAATCGACCTGTTCATTATACAAGGTGTGCTATACATTGATTAGTATAGTCTATTCTGCCATTGTTTGCCCATGATGAAAACTGTTTATATTATTTACTATTAAAGTAAACCTGGGCTGAGGGGAACAAGTTCTATCTTACTCACCTGGGGCTTCTTCCAGCCAAATCTGCTTGTATGGGCCGCTCTGAAAACTGACTGGACCATTCTTGGGCTACTGCGTATGTGCAGCACCGGCCGAACAACTCAGCAATCATACTGTGTGGCCAGGAGCATTCTGTGCATGCGCAGTTCATAAAGACTTAAACTTTGCATTCACAGAAACGCCCAGGCACAGGAGCATTATCAGGGAGGCATGCGGCCGTCATCAAGGAGGCATGCAGTTGCCAATCTTTCAGAGGGGCACAGTGGCACAACGGAGGGAATTGGGAGGAAGCCGAGGGACCTGTAAGCCTATGGGGACTGGAAGAAACCACAGGTTAGGCATCCTGCGGGGTCTGTTAGGTTTAGGCATTGGTGGGGAGATCAGTTAGTGTTAGGCAATGGTGGGGGGATCTGTTAGGGTTAGATATCGGTGAGGAGGATAAGTTAGGTTTAGTCAACTTTGGGGGGGGTTCAGTTAGGGTTAGTGGGGAAATCAGTTTGGGATAGGCATCAGTGAGAGGGGGGGAGGGTGGGGGTAAGTTAGGCTTACATGGAGAAATTGGTTAGGGTAAGCGAGCAGTTGGGGGGGGGGGGGGCGGGTTTAGTTAGTGTTAGGCATCAGTGGCGGGTCTGTTACGCTTAGGCATCAGTGGGGGAATCTGTTAGGCATTAGTGAGTGGGTGGGGAGATCAGTTACATTTAGTCATCATGGGGGGGGGGGGGTCAGTGTTAGGGATGGGGAGAGGGAGGGCTCTGTGTCAAAATAGGGTTACGTTTAGCCAAAGTAAAATGTTAGCAAAATTTACAGATGTTTTACTATCCGAATTACCACTACACAACAGTAGAATCTCAGTAAGTCTACCAATATTCTACTAGAAACTATTTCCGACCCCCAAATTTTCACAGCGCCTATTTTAAACCATTTTTTATAAAACATTGAACCCCCTGAACCCACCCCCTTCTCTTCACAGCATCTATTTTGCATGTAAGTGCAATACAAACCTATAATAAGAATTGTTATAATAACTGCATTTCTGAGAGGTAAAAGAGAAAGCCAGCCTTTGTACCGGCATCATTACAGAAGCCCATCATTAGTGAAGCCAATTACATTCACAATACACTCTCTGCAGAGGTCCAGTGCTATTTCCAGCGGTGCCAGCTTCTTTCACATCTCATCTAATGTGGGCAGACTTTGGCTGCTTGTAGTGACTGCATAGAATGGAGGAAACATTCTTAGAAATTGTTTGGAAACGTTGAGAAAAAAACAATTAAAACAACCATCTGGCTTCCAGAGAGAATGTCCGAGTGCTATTTATTGTGAAATGTTCTCAGCACTGGGCGAAACAGAAAAACAAGTCTTCATCCTACGGATAGACCCAAAGAAGGAGAACAAGCGGTACTCAGAAATATACGGAGGCGTGCGGGAGAAAAGTGATGGCTCTTTAGATTTAATGCCAAGAATAACAGGCAAAAAGCTGAACAGAAGTCATAAAGAAACTGGTGAGCGGTTGTGGGATAGCAAAGATTCGCTGAAGTCAAAATGTAAACTTAGGAATATAAACATGCGTGAGGTAAACCCACTTCTGTCCTGCTTCCCGTATAAATTCATCTCAGCACTACAGAGAGTAACTGTATCTGTTTTTTATCTTAATTTCAGCAGAAGGTACCCATATACTTGTAGGTGAGTTTTGACACTTCTGAAAAAGATTAAACCAATCACTTCTTGCTTCCTGCTGCATCTCGAATGAATGGAGGGCTGTTTCTAGGCATAGGCCAACTAGGCATGTGCTTTAAATAGCACCATTTGCTCTCTTGAAACTTCCCCCATTCATAGAACTGTAATCAGTGATGGTGATTGAAGAACTTTGCGCAACCACCAATCCAACTGCATATTTGAACAATGCTATCAGAATGCTGGGGCGGGGGGGGGGGGGGGGGGGGGGGAGAGATGTTTGTAAAGCTATCAGCTGCACCTCCGAACCACTGTAAAACCATCCATATAGGCTGGCCCATATGGTTTTATCAGACAGAAATTATTTTCAGGAGGGGCTCAGGTTAGGGTTAGAAGATGGAGTACCTAGTTATTACAGTATGTTGTTTTATTTTGTTTAAAGTCATAGTTTATGTTTTACTTTTAGGTATAAAATAACGTATTTTGCATTTTTTTCTCTTTTCTGCAATGTGTGTGTATTATTATTTTTTTTATGGGGGGGGGGGGGGTGCACCCCCATCATGCAATATCTTTACAGCCTCAGAGTTTAATTCCTGCAAAGGCCATATTGGCCATGGCCTAGAGAAACTGCAGTTTAAGGAGGGAGCTTCAAAATGACTGCTGCGTATGAAAGAGGAAACTTCAAATGAAATCTAAAGCTTGGAGGGCTAAATTTCGGAGCGTGAGGGTTGCAAATTATAGAGGGGTCACATGTAATGGAAAGTGGGCTGCAGTGGCATAACTACAATTCATGGAGCCCCCCAGCAAAACTTTGAAGGGGCCCCCCAATGTTCACACCCCTTCCCTTCCCTTCTCTTAGGGCCCTTCACACTTGGGGTCCATCTCACAAGGGTCATAAAACAAGTGTGGTCACCATGATCTCCACACCCATAACAGGTGCAGCCACACAAACACCTGATCTGAAGTATAGTCCCCTGTATTGGAGGAAGGGAAGGTTAGTAGTTGGGGCCCCAAAACAGCTCTCGGCCCCCCTGTGATCACAGGAGCTTCTCCCCTGGTGGGCTGCTATATACAGGGAGGGTGCTTCACACAGGAGGGGGCTCAACAAGAAAGTCAGCCATAAGGAGAAAAGGTATTCATTCAGCCCTGTGATATCTCAGGTTAGGCTGTGCAAGTGAGATCAGTAATAGAATGGAAGCTTCAGATAACATCTAAACTCCCCTGGAAGAAACAGAAGTACCCCCTGGTGACTGGATGTTAGACCAGTTAAGCATTTGATTATGATGCAGTTGGCATCCCCTCCCCGTGCGAGTGTGCGACGTGTCTATGTTGCTTGTACATGGGGATTGTGTATGGTATGGAGGCATGGCAATACCCTTGGAAGATCCCTTTTACACAGGTATTGTACATACAATGGGATGCGAAAGTTTGGGCAACCTTGTTAATCGTCATGATTTTCCTGTAAAAAATGTCAGTTAAATATATCATATAGGAAACACACACAGTGATATTTGAGAATTGAAAAATGAAGTTTATTGCATTTGCAGAAAGTGTGCAATAATTGTTTAAATAAAATTAAGCAGGTGCATAAATTTGGGCACCGCAGAAAAGAAATGAAATCAATATTTAGTAGATCCTCCTTTTGCAGAAATTACAGCCTCTAAAAGCTTTCTGTAGGTTCCAATGATAGTCTGGATTCTGGGTAAAGGTATTTTGGACCATTCCTCTTTACAAAACATCTCTAGTTCATTCAGGATTGATGGCTTCCGAGCATGGACAGCTCTCTTTAACTCACACCACAGATTTTCAATTATATTCAGGTCTGGGGTCTGAGATGGCCATTCCAGAACGTTGTACTTGTTCCTCTGCATGAATGCCTTAGTGGATTTTGAGAAGGGTTTAGGTTCGTTGCTGCCCCTGGACATTGGTATCCAGAATCTGCTGATACTGAGTGGTATTCATGCGTCCCTCAACTTTGACAAGATTACCATTCCCTGTACTGGCCACACAGCCCCACAGCATGATGGAACCGCCACCATATTTCACTGTAGGTAGCAGAATCAAAATCAGAATCAGAATTTATTATCGGCAAGTACAAAGGTGGATTGTACCCGGAATTGGTTTTGGCGCATACAGGGTCGTCGAAAAAAGAAAAAAGGAATAGCATACGGTTAAGCATACATAGACATGGGACAAGCATACATAGGACAACATTACAGCTTATGCGTACAATTAAGCAGAGTGCAGCATCGCATACAGTTAAGCATGGTACATACATATAAACAATAAAAAAGCAACAATAAAAGCAAAACAGAGCATTACAGCATACACGTACAGTTAACGTAATACAAAACATAGCAAGAACATACACTAATAGCAGGAACAGAAGAGAGTGGGACTGGAGGAGCATCCTGAGAGCTGATATGAGCGCTGCCATTTTCGGCACTGGACGCTCCACAGCGACACGCTCCCAACAAGACAGGTGCTACCGATTGTCCACGAAAGTAGAGAGAAGGCTGTGAAAGCTGAGGGGCATCATGATGGAGGCGGACAGCAGAGTTCGCTCGGACCAGGTTGCCCGAGGAGTAGCGCTCCTGATTACAAGTCCGCACGGCTGGTAATGAGGGGTGCAGACACAGTGGACACAGTGGGAGCCCTGTGGGGCCAGGGGGCACCTTTGCTGGGCCGCAGTGGTGTTTGAATGTGGGGCCAGGGGGCACATTTGCTGGGCTGCAGTGATGGTGGACGTGGGGCCGGGGGCCACCCCGGCTGGGCAGCAGTGGTGGTGGACGTGGGGCCGGGGGCAGCAGTGATGGGCAGGCCAGGAGGTTTACCTTGGTGGTGGCAGGACACCAGATGCAGCAGCCAGCTCCACTGGGAGGGGGGGCAGCATCACCACCTTTGTGGCTGCGATGGGGCAGCATCAGGCCCTCCATTGATGCGGTGGTGGTGTGGATCCAGGCAGCCCAGAGCGCTCCGAGGTTGATGGTGCATGCAGAGTGGATCCAGACCACTGCTGCATGAGAAGGCTGTCAGCAGCGATGGAGATCCGGAGGTGGCTGCAAACCGGGCAGCAATGGGGAGAGATCCAGAGATGGCTGCAGCTCGGGCGGAAGGAAATCCGGATCCTCCTTGGCCAGGTCCGCATCGGGCAGCATGCCCCGGTCTTCCCTGCAGCGGCGAGAGAGCGGAGGCCAGATCCGGAAACCCAGTGCAGCCAGAGCAGGTGGGCGCGATCAGCTGAGCGCCCGATCAGATGGCCGCCCGCCTCCATGTGTTCCGGGAAAGTTCCCCGACAAGGCCCACCAGGCTGTGTGCCGGTGATGGAGCTGCCGGCGAACAGCAGCGGTGATGGAGCTGCCAGCGGGCAGCAGCAGTGACCCCCGCCCCTCCACCATTCCCCAGAGGGAAAGAAAGAGCAGGTGAGAGGGGAGAAAGGACCGGAGCCCTGTGGCCGCGGCGTCCTGTTACGGCGCCATCTTGGATGTTAGCAGGTGTTTTTCTTGGAATGCTGTGTTGTTTTTCCTCCATGCATGTTATTTGTTATGCCCAAATAACTCAATGTTAGTTTCATCAGTCCACAGCACCTTATTCCAAAATGAAGCTGACTTGTCCAAATGTGCTTTAGCATACCTCAAGCAGCTATGTTTGTTCTGTGGGCTTCCTCTGCATCACTCTTGCATACAGCCTCTCCTTGTGTAAAGTGCGCTGAATGGTTAAACGATTTACAGTGACTCTATCTGCAGCAAAATTATGTTGTAGGTCTTTGGTGCTGGTCTGTGTGTTGACTCTGAATTTCTCACCATTCGTCACTTCTGTCTATCCGAGATTTTTCTTGGTCTGCCACTTCGAGCCTTAACTTGAACTGAGCCTGAGGTCTTCCATTTCCTCAATATGTTTCTAACTGTAGAAACAGACAACTGAAATTTCTGAGACAGCTTTCGGTATCCTTCCCCTAAACCATGAAGGTGAACAATCTTTGCCTTCAGGTCATTTGAGAGTTGTTTTGAGACCCCCATGTTGCTATTCTTCAGAGAAAATTAAAAGAGGAAGTAAACTTACAATTGACCCCCTTAAATACTCTTTCTCATAATTGGATTCACCTGTGTATGTAGGTCGCTTACCAAGCCAATTTGAGTTCCAATAATTAGTTCTAAAGTTTTTGGAATCAATAAAATTACAACAGTGCCCACATTTATGCACCTGCCAAATTTTATTTAAACAATTATTGCGCACTTTCTGTAAATCCAATAAACTTAATTTCCCTTCTCAATCATCACTGTGTGTGTCTCTTATATGATATATTAAAGGGCCCTTTTCCACTAGCAATCGCTCGCGTTCGCGCTGAACGCTAGCTATTGCGATTCAGGAAAAGAAAAAAATTCCCGGCGATTTCCCGATGTTTGCAGTCGCGATTTTGCTATGCTATGCACTGCATAGCAAAATCGCGGCAAAAATCGTTCCGCAGCGTGATCGCGATCAAGTAAAAAATGAATCGCGGTAGTGGAAATTACCTACCGCGATTCCTATGTTAAAAAGCAAACCGTAGCGATTTTAAAATCACTAGCGGTTTTGCGATTAAGCAATCGCAAACGTCCAAGTGGAAAAGGGCCCTAACTGACATTTTATTATCGTAACAACCAACGATTTTTACAGGACAATCATGACGATTAACAAGGTTGCCTAAACTTTCGTATCCCACTGTAGATGGGTACCCAATATGGCCAAAAAGATAAATCTCTCTAAAATCAGAATTTAAATTAGAGAGGGATCTATTCCTTCCACATAGATTTGATAGGTGCTGGAGAGGCGTCACAGAGGAACGAACCCCTACACACATTTGGTGGCCTTGTCCCCTATTCGTGAATTTTAAATAAAGATATTCTAACCAAGTACTAAAACTAAGCCTCTGCCATAATGGTCTGGTCGCTATTCTGGTTGTAGGGCAAATATCTATTTATAAGGCGGTGAATGTGCTCACACAGCTGGCAGCTTTTTTGGGTAGAAAGCTAATTATAGAGAGATGAAAGAGAACGACTGCTCTAGGCTAATAGAATGGATGACAAACTATTCAAACAGTTTGACAAAGAACATCTTTTATGGGATACCCAAATATGTTTAGACATTCAAAAATACATATGAGGATAGGAGAAGAAGGACTTACAGTAGCTAACTGGATGTGGAAGCTGCTGCGAGGAAGTAGAAGCAGGATATATACATGGTTTTCCTCTTATCCTTTCCTTCCTTAGGCCTGGAACCCACTAGAAAGCGCAAAACGCTATCGCAATTGCTAGCGCTTTGTGATAGCGTTTTGCAAGCGATTTTAGGAGCGATTTCCCTGCTCCTATACAATTCATTAGTATGGAAACGCTCCCAAAATGTTGCATGTCCTGCGATTGCGATTTTGTTAATCGCAAACGCTACTGTGAATTTTTTTACATTTATTTACATAGGCAACGTGTTTTGGGAAATCACTGGAGATTGAAACGCTCAAAAAAATGCTCTAGTGGGTTCCAAGCCTCATACTGGGTACAGTCTGTTTTTTTTGTTCTATGATTGGTATGAGGTTAATTAACGGTTATGTGCATTGTACTATCAGTATAACCTCTTCCTCACTTTTTGCAAACAACGATGCAACCAACACCGGTTAGACCTTGTCTATGGTGGAGCAACATTTCCAAACTTAAAGGACAGATTGAAGGAGCTTTAAATAAAAAAATAAATAAATAAATCTATATATATAAAATCGGATGTATGTGTGTGTGTGTGTGTGTGTGTGTGTGTGTGTGTGTGTGTGTGTATGTGTGTGTGTGTGTGTGTGCATGTGCCGCGATCACGCGAAAACGGCTTGACCGATTTGAACGAAACTTGGTATGCAGATCCCTTACTACCTGGGATGATAGGTTCTGGGGGTCTCGCGTCCCCCCTGCACACCTGGGCGGAGCTACAAACAGCAAATCAGATTCCACCCGTTCATGTCAATAGAAAAAATTTAAAAGGCTGCCATTCTCACAGTAATCAAGCCAGAGTCCCCACACATGGCACAGTTGGTCACTTGGTGACCGAGGTTACAAATCCAGGAAAAGTGGGCGGAGCATAAAACAGCCAATCAAATTTCAGCAGTTCATTTTAAATGGGAAAATATAAACTGCAGCCATTCTTAGACTGTTAATCGCAGGGTTCTCAAACTTGCCATACTTGGTCACTGGGTGAATGTGATTAAGATTCAAGAAAATGGGTGGAGCCTACAACAGCCAATCAAAATTCAACTGTTGATTTTGAAGGGGAATATTTAAACTGCTGCTATTCTTACACTTTTAATGGCAGAGGCTTCAAACTTGCTACAGTTGGTCATTGGGTGACTGGGGTCCAAATTCACTAAAGGGGCGGGGCCACATACAGCCAATCAGATTTCCTTGATGGATAAACTGCTTCCATTCACACATTTTTGATGCCAGGAACCTGACAGCTCACAAACTTGGTCATTGAGTGACTGTGTGTCAAGGTTACAAAAAGTGGGCGGAGCCAAAACAACTTTTACTGGGAAAATATAAACTGCAGCCATTCTTACACCGTTAATGGCAGGGTTCTCAAACTTTGCACAGCTGGTCATTGGGTGACAGATTAAGATTTTGGAAGGTGGGTGGAGCCTACAACAGCCAATAAAAATTCACCTTTTGATTTTCAAAGGGAATATTTCATCTGCTACCATTCTCTTATACTGGTAAAAGCAGATGCCTCAAACCTGGTATAGTTGGTCACTGGGTGACTAGGGTCCAAATTCAGGAAGGGGGCGGAGCCACAAAAAGCCAGATTTGTTTATTTTTCAATGGGAATATACAAAGTATTGATACCGAGGACCCCAAAGCTGATAAACTTGATAATTGAGTGACTGTATGTCAAGGTTAGAAAAAGTGGGCGGTGCCAACAACTTCATTTTTTACATTGCAGGGTTCCCAAACTTTACACAATTGGCCACTGGGTGACTGGGTTGAATATTCAGAAATGTGGGTGGAGCCTACAACAGCCAATCAAAATGTACCTATTGATTTTCAAGGGGAATATTCACATTGCTACCATTCTTACACTGTTAGTGGCAGAGGCCTCAAACCTGATACAGTCAGTCATTGGGTGACTGGGGTCCAAATTCACTAAAGGGGTGGAGCCACAAACAGCCAATCAGATTTGTTAGATTGATTTCAGCCATTCTGTTATTGGCAGGGTTCTCAAACGTGACACAGTTGGCCAATGGGTGACTGGGAATAATATTCAGAAAAGTGGGTGGAGCCTACAGCAGCCAATCAAAATTCACCTTTTGATTTTCAAGGGGAATATTAACATTGCTGCCATTAATGCACTCTTAATGGCAGAGGCCTAACATCTGCTACAGTCAGTCACTGGGAGACTGAGGTTTAAATTCTGAAAAGGGGGCAGAGCCAAAAACAGCCAATCAGATTTGTTTGGCATCAATAAATTGCATTTTACCATTGAAATTAAAGACCCCGAAGCTCATAAAATTGGTCATTGAGTGACTGTATGTCAAGATTAGAAATAGTGGGCAGAGCCAAAAACAACTAACTTTTTACATGGGGAAATGTAAAGTGCAGCTTTTCTTACACTGTTAATGGCAGGGTTCTCAAACTTCACACAGTTGGTCACTGGGTGACTAGGATTATTATTTGGAAAAGTAGGTGGAGCCTACAAGAGCCAATCAAAATTCACCTATTGATTTTCAAGGGGAATATTGAAACTGCAGCCATTCTTACACTGTTAATAGCAGAGGCCTCAAACCTGCTACAGTCGGTCGTTAAAGGTGGCCATACACTGGCCCGATTCGCGGCTGTTTCGACAGCAGATTCGATCCTGGGATCGAATCTGCTGCCAATAGTTCGCGCTAAATGCACCCGCCGATCCGATTTCCTCCCGAAATCGGATCGGTCCGTCGATCGCGCCGTGCGGGAAATTACCCTCGATCGCCCGCGGGTAGGGTGCGCGTCGCTAGCGGCGGCTGATCCGATCAGGTATACATTACCTGACGCTGGCTCCCGGGCGTCTTCTCCGCGCTGCACCGCTCTGTTCCGGCTCCATCCCGGCGCTTCCTGTGTCACTCCAGTGACCAGGAAGTTCAAATAGAGGGCGCTCTATTTGAACTTCCTGGTCGCGGAGTGACACAGGAAGCGCCGGGATGGAGCCGGAACAGAGCGGTGCGGTGCAGCGTGGAGAAGACGCCCGGGAGCCAGCTTCAGATAATGTATACGGGGGGGGGGGGGGGGGGCACAGGCGGCAGGAGCAGCTCAACAGATTGTGATCGGTTTCAGGCTGAAATCGATTCACAATCTGTTTGCAGTAAAGGCAGCCATACGATCCCTCTCTGATCAGATTCGATCAGATAGGGATCTGTCAGCTGGTCGATCTAATGGCAAATCGACCAGTGTATGGCTACCTTAAGTGTTTGCGGTTCAAATTCAGTAAAGGGGCAGAGCCAAAAACAGCCAGATTTCTTTGCTGGATAAACTGCATCCATTAGCACAATTTTGATGCCAGGAACCCTAAAGCTCACAAACTTGGTCATTGAGTAGTGACTGTGTGTCAAGGTTAAAAAAAAGTGGGTGGAGTCAAAAAACAGATTTTTCTGGGAAATTGTAAACTGCAGCCTTTCTTCACTGTTAATGGCAGGGTTCTCAAACTTAGCATAGCTGGTTACTGGGTGACTGGGATTAATATTCAGTAGGTGGAGCCTAAAAATGCCAAAAATCACATGTCACTTTTCAAGGAAAATATTAAAATTGCTGCCATTCTTGCACTGTTAATGGCACAAGCCTCAAACCTGGTACTGTTGGTCATTGGATCACTGAGGTTCAAATTCAGAAAAGGGGACAGAGCCACAAACAGTGAATCAGATTTGTTTCATTTCATGGGAAAATACAAATTATTGATGCCAAGGACCCCAAAACTCACAAACTTGGGCATTGAGTAGTGACTGTGTGTCCAGGTTACAAAAAGTGGGCGGAGCCAAAAACAAATTTCACTGGGAAAGTGTAAACTGCAGCCTTTCTTACACTATTTATTTCAGGGTTATTATTATTATTTATTGTATTTATAAAGCGCCAACATATTACGCAGCGCTGCACAATAGATAAATGGGTTAACATACAGGTAGAACATACGGAAACTCACAACAAAACAAGATCATGCAAATGATTTGATAACAATACAGTGTCATAGGTCAAGATAGAGACTGTTCGAGTCTACAAGAAGGGTGGTTGTGAGTAAGATTGCATAATCAAGATGGATACATTAGGGAGGATGGCCCTGCCAGAGGCTTACAATCTAAAGGGTGGGGTGGAGACAATAGGTGCGTCTTTTGAGAGGGGGTCTAACAGAACATATTATGATACTGGTGTAGGGGGGTATGCGAGCGTGAAGAGGTGAGTCTTGAGAGCTTGTTTGAAGGTATTAAAGGTGGGGGCGAGTCTGACGGCTGGTGGGAGAGAGTTCCAGAGAGTAGGGGCAGCCCTGGTGAAGTCCTGCAATCGTGCGTGTGACTGAGTTATGCGTGGTGCGACTAGGCGCAGGTCATTGGAGGATCGGAGGGGGCGGGCTGGTATGTGCCTGTGGACCAGATCAGAGATGTAGGTCGGGCAGGTCTTGTGCACTGATTTGTAGGCCAAGCACAGGATTTTGAAATTGATCCTAAAGCTGATGGGGAGCCAGTGTAGTGCTTTACAGAGCGGAGTTGTAGAGGCACTGCGGTGAGAAGAATGTATCAGTCTGGCTGCCGCATTCATTACCAATTTAAGTGGGTCAGTACGGTTAGAGGGGAGGCCAGATAGAAGAGAATTGCAGTAGTCTAGGCGGGAGATGACAAGGGCATGGATAAGTAGTTTAGTGGTGTCAAGTGACAGGTAGGAGCGGATCTTGGAGATGTTGCGGAGGTGGAAGTTGCAGGATCTGACAATACCTTGGATGTGGGCTGTAAAGGAAAGTTCAGAGTCCAGAGTAACGCCTAGACAGCGGGCTTGGGAGGTAGGGTGGATAGTAGTATTTTCAATAGTGACGTGCAGATCTGGGAGGGGTGCAGCTGTGCGGGGTGGGAATATTAGAAGCTCAGTCTTGTCCAAATTAAGCTTCAGGTACCTGGCAGCCATCCAGGAGGAAATGGATGTGAGGCAGGCAGAGACTTTGTCCATGGTAGAGGAGGAGATATCTGGGGTGTGGAGATATATCTGGGTGTCGTCGGCATACAGGTGATAATTGAAACCCATGGAGGAGATGATTTTACCAATTGAGGCAGTATAGAGTGAGAACAGGAGTGGTCCTAGGATGGAACCTTGAGGAACACCAACTGAGAGGGGTGTAGGAGTGGATGAGGAGCCATTGAAAAATGTTGTGAAGGAGCGGTTGGAGAGGTAGGAGGAGATCCAGGCTAAGGCTAGGTCCTGAATGCCCATTAGCTGCAGGGAGTTCCCAATCTTTGCCCAGATGGTCACTGAGTGACTGAGATTAATATTCAAGGAAGTGGGTGGAGCCTATAATAGCCAATCAAAATTCACCTGTTGATTTTCAAGTGGAATATTTACATTGCTGCCATTTTTACACTGTTAATAGCAGATGCCTCAAACCTGCTACAGTTGGTCATTGGGTGAATGGGGTTCAAATGCTGGAGAGGGGCGGAGCCACAAACAGCCTATCTGATTTGTTTAATTTCTATGGGAATATACAAATTAAAGATCACAAACTTGGTCATTCAGTGTTTGTGTGTTAGGATTAGAAAGTGGGCGGAGCCAACATCAGTCAAATACATACCCGGGCAACGCCGGGTCATCAGTGGGTGGAGACAAATACAAATTTCACTGGGAATATGTAAACTGCAGCCATTCTGTTAATGGTAGGGTTTTTAAACTTTGCACAGTTGGTCACTGGGTGAATGTGATTAATATTTAGAAAAGTGGGTGGAGCCTACAAAAGTGAATCAAACTTCACCTGTTGATTTTCAAGGGGAATATTTAATTGCTACCATTCTTGAACTGTTAATGGCACAGACCTCAAACCTGGTACAGTTGGTTATTGGGTGACTGGGGTTCAAATTCAGAAAAGGGGGTGGAGCCACACACAGCCAATCAGATTTGTTTCATTTCAATGCAGATTATTGATACCAAAGACCGCAAAGCTCACAAACTTGGTCAGTGAGTAATTGTGTGTTAGGGTTAGAAGAAGTAGGCGGAGCCAACACCAGCCAAATACATACCAGGGCAACGCCGGGCAATCAGCTAGTAAAAAATAAAAGATTACCTGGGGCTTCCTCCAGCCCCTGGCAGCCGATATATCCCTCACCACAGCTCCACTTCCAGCCGGAGTCTCGGGGTCCCCTCCATTACAGATGCCACCTGGCAACTACTGCGCCTGTGCGAGCGCTGCTGGCGATCGCGCTCACGTGGTCTGGAGTGTTCTACTCCTGTGCCTGCGCAGAACATTCCAGACCCCGTCACTGTGATTGCGAGCGACTCTCGCGCAGGCGCAGTTCATGCCGACCTGGCGAGGTCGACATCTGCAACAGAAGGGGATCCGGGGCCACCGGCTTGGAGCAGAGCTGTGGCGAGGACACAGGACGGCTGTCAGGGGAATGAGGAAGACCCAGGTAAGTAAATCGTTTTTTTTCCCCTCGGACCTTCCCTTTAAAGAGGAACTATCGCGAAACTCTTAACATTTAAAACACATACAGAACAAATAAGTACATTTCTCCCAGAGTAAAATGAGCCATAAATTACTTTTCTCCTATGTTGCTGTCACTTACAGTAGGTAGTAGAAATCTGACATTACCAACAGGTTTTGGGTTAGTCCATCTCTCCATAGGGTATTCTCAGCATGGCCTTTATTCTTTATAAAGACATTCCCTGAAAAAGATTTAAACAAAGATGCTGGCCAGCCTCCCTGCTCGCTGCACACTATTTTGGCAGTTGGACGGAACAACTGCCATTCACTAAAGCCCAGTGCGCACCAAAACCGCTAGCAGATCCACAATACGATAGCGGTTTTGGGAGCTGAATTCAGAGCGATTCTAGGTATGTTTAGAGAGGTTTTCTAAATATACCTAGCGGTTTTGGGTGCGTTTTTGTGCAGCAGATTACACATATTGTTACAGTAAAAGCTATTACTGAACAGCTTCTGTAACAAAAATGCCTGGCAAACCACTCTGAAGTAGCGTTTTTCAGAGCTGTTTGCGTTTTTCCTATACTTTACATTGAGGACGAAACGCTTCCGAAATCCGCAAACGCGCAGCAGGAGGCGCGTTTGCGGCTTGGCAAAAACCTCAAACCGCCGGTGTGCACCATCCCATTGCAATACATTAGCCAAGTGTTTTTCCAGGCGGATGCGGCCGGCGGATCGCTCCAAAAACCGCTCGGTGTGCACTAGGCCTAAGTGCTTTTAAAAATAAAGAAAACCCTGAGAAGCCCCCATGAGAAGATGGGCTAGTCCAAAATCTGTCAGTAATGACATAATTTCTACTTCTTATTGTAAGTGACAGGAACATAGGAGAAAAGTAATTTATGGCTCATTTTACTCTGGGAGAAATGTACTTCTTATTTGTATGTGTTTTAAATTTTAATATTTTCGCGACAGTTCCTCTTTAAGAAACTCTTTCTATTCTCCATGTAGTGGTGGTTCTGCTGCCACTGCTGTCACTTTCCTCTTTATGCCTCTCACTTAAATTGTATTAAAGTTGTCTCAGGTTTTATACTCACCTGCAGCTTTCTCCAGCCCCCTTGAAGCCGCTTGGTCCCTTGCCATCCCCCCAGACCGCTCCTGTCCCCCGCTGGATGATCCGGTACTCTGGCTAAGACGTGCTCTGACGCACCTGCGCAGCCCGGCTGTGCGCACTCGCCCATCGTGCTTCTGTGGCCGGGAGCGTGCAGAATGTAAACACAGACTGTTAACCCTTTGTCTGCTTTCATGAAAGCAGGAAGTAGACACACTGCAGATTTATTGTAGGAGTTCTGTAAGCTGTAACAAATAAGTTTTTCTTTAAAGAGAACCTGTACTGAGTAAAAATATTTAAAATACACACATAAGGTAACTTCAAATGAACATTACATAGTTACCTTGCCATCATTTCCTCTCAGAAGCTCACCATTTTCTTCCGACAATAATCCCTTCCAGTTCTGACAATATTTTGTCAGAACTGAAATATATCAGTTGCTGTCAGTAAAATATCAGTTGCTGTCAGTTATAGCTGAGAGGAAAACTGATGTACCAGGTAAAGTCCATGTTTCCCTATGGCTCAAGTGAGCGATGTTACAGTTTAACTGTGTGCTGACCAGAAAGCTGTTATAGGTAATGACCATTTTCAAAATGGAGGACGGAAAATTCCCTTGATCTCAGTGAACAAACAGGACGCGGGACAGGAGAAAGACACTGAGGAGTAGACTACATGGGAGGCAAGTATGACTTGTGTAAGCTTATTTTGACTTTTCATTGTCAGTTCAGGTTTTCTTTAAAGGTTATTATGCTGTTGCATATCTTTTACAGCAGATGGGAAGTTCTAAGTTCAGGTCCACTTTAACATCTCATAGAACAACCTACCGCTAATTTTTGTGGAAGACTTATTCGAGGGATTCCTGTCCGATTTTTCAAGCTAGTTGTTGCTGTTGTCCAAATGTGGTTCCTAGTCTGGATAATTGAAAAACAAAATTCCGATATATATATACCTAAGGGCTGATACTTTCCTTTTTTTCCTGAGACATATACCTGTGCTTTGCAATGTAGTGCAATGCCACTTAAATGGGATGTTACGCGATACCTTATCCCATAAACCCAGAGGGATGAAGCTCTAGTTTCTGATGACTGTGACAGATGTCTGTCATGAAGTTCAGTTTCTGCTTCTAAGCTTGCTCTCCTCATCAGATGGTAAATGAAGCTGCCAGACACCGGCTACCAGTTTGTGCAGACTGTGGTTTGCTCTTTTGTTGGCTTGAAGGAAGTAGCATAATTGCACCAGAACACAGGCAACAGGAACATCTATTACATACATATCAAACTCTGTCCCAGTGGCCAAATCTGACACTAGGAGACATCAAAACTCTCAAGTAGTTTCCCCACTTTGCACTATGCTTGCCCACTCTAAACCAATTGGGAAGCTATACTGGGGGTGAAACCCTAGACTACCAGGAAAGCCATATGGGAGTAGGAAGGGGGAAAACACTAGACACCAGGGAATTGATCATGGGAGAGAGGGAAGTCAGTAGGCACCAGAGAACTGTTTAGGGGTGGGGGTACTAGACACCGGGAAACTATTTAGTGGTGGAAGGGGAGCCACTAGATACCAGGGAATTGTATAAAGGAGGGGGAGGGTCACTAGATACCAGGGAACTGTATAGGGGAGGCTGGACTAGACACCAGGGAACTGTATAGGGGAGGGGTGGGGCCACTAGACACCAGGGAACTGTATAAGGGAGGGGTGGGGCCACTAGACACCAGGAAACCGTATAGGGGAAGGAGTGAAGATCACTAAACACCAGAGAACTGTGTAGGGGAGGGAGGAGTACAAGTCACTAGGGTATTGTATAGGGGAGCAATGAGGCATTGAACACCAGAGAACTGTATCCTGAGTAAATAAAGTTTTAAAACACTTACGGAGTCTCCCAAGGTTAATTTCCACCAGCACAAGAGGCCATAGGTGCTTTTCTATCTCCATTTTGAAAAGTGTGGCTGACCTCTTGTGCTAGGGGGCGGGGCTACGCACTGGAAGCTGGAACTCAGGCAAGTAGTTTAAACATCATTTAAACATTAAAAATGCCCACAAAGTCACTATGTTTTGATTGGAGCGCAATTGCTCCAAAAATGCTGCATGGCCCATGAATGTGATATGGTCAAATTACAATCGTAGGTGTGGGTTCGCCACCATTGATTTTCATTGACCACCATTGACTTTCATCAGTGTAGCACTTTTTGGGATCGCTGGCAATTGTCGGCAATCCCACAGCGCAGCTGAAAGCGCATATAGTGGGCCTCAGGCCTAAAAGAGTTCAAGTGTAACACACCAGCGTGGAAAGAAATAGCTGGTGACTGGGGCTGAGCGGCCTGCAGGTGATCGGCGAGGTTCTGCGCTGGATTGGAATGGAGCCACATGAGTATTGCAGAAAGGAGGCCAAGGAGGCGGAGCAAAGGAGGGGGTATCTTAGTAGGGGATGAGACAACAGCTGAGGGGCCACAGTAGGAGGCCTGGCTGGCCGGATTTGGCCCACAGGCCACCAGTTGGACACCACTGATCAGGCTAAATACCTGGTGTGGGCCGATTCCTGTCGCCCAACGCCAGGTCCGCCACTGGTCACACATGCTGCATTCTAAGCAGGGCCGGATTTGTACTTCTTACCGCCCAAGGCCGACTATTACCAGCCGCCCCAACCGAAACACACCCAAAAAACTTTGGGCCGATGGTGTCCACTATTGTGGCTAATGCCGAGGTCTCCATGGCAACGTGAAGTGAATCAATCACGTCACATGGGGGAACTGGTCAATCAAGCGATCTACAGGTGATGGGCGTGGTGGGAGTCGTCCACCACACACACAGTCAAAAGTGGCTCACAATTGGACATTGGGTGGGGTCAGCATCACGTAAAAGTGAGTCCTGTACCCACTGCTGTCTCCAGGGTAACAGCGCTGGCCATCAATAATTAAGAAATGGGTACTGTGAGAGGCTGCTTTCTGTATTCTGTACTATTTGCTGGTGCTGCCCCGGGTCCTTTCATCCCCCACACCAAGTGCGTGAGACCCGGCCTTCTGTAACTGCCTGCAGCTGCTAGTCATTGGACAAGGTCTGGCTTTTTGCTAGTCACACACTGTTCACAAAAGTTTGGTTAACGGACTGCAGCTGCCTGTAGCACAGCACAGGCAAATGCCAGCTGGTACTAATAGTGCAGTTATCCTGATCACTTTCATTTGTTTGGACACTTGCAAATAATGCCCTGCAAATAATGCCCACTGTCTGCAGGCCGCCCCTTGTTTATCTGGTGCCCTAGGCCATGGCCTATGTGGCCTTGCCAGAAATCCGGCCATGATTCTAAGCCGAGATGCCCCAACTAGTGTATGAACGTAGCTTTAGCATTCTATTGCCCACTTTAATAAAGAACAACAACTAAAAAAATCCTAAATAAAATAGAAAAAAACGAGAGCCCAATATAGTGTAGTATGTTAAAGACAATTGGTAAGTGGTTTAGTGAGAGAATTTATACTCACAAACATGGGTTACCATTCAGGCAACCACTCAATAGGCAGGTGACGAGATTAGACCTGTCCTCACTCAGGATTAAGAAGTCGCTCTCTGTAGTAAAGAAACAAGAAAGGGGGTAGCACTCCCCTAAAAAAAATCCTAAACTGGCTGGATCTGAAAAATAGAAGTCCACTGGATTCAACTAAAACTTCCAACCAGACAAGATTAGTAAATACATGTTACCATGTCTGTGAACTACACTGGAACATGCCCTCCGGCAGTCATGCTGTCATGAAAATACCAATTATAGAAACATAAACACAGGATACTGATGACAGATAAATAACTGCCTGCTCATCTAGTTCCCTGATTTGCATAATAATAATCTGGCCCAAGGACAGACATGCTTGCAGTGTGCAGGTATATTTATACATGTGTAAAGTGTGTCTTAACATGACTTCAGCACCTGAATCATTATGACATACAATACTTTAAAGGACAGCTGTAGTGAGATGAATATGGAGGCGGCCATATTTATTTCCTTTTAAACATACCAGTTGCCTGGCTGTCCTGCTGATCTATTTGTCTGTCGTAGTGTCTGAATCAGACCACAAAGCAGCATGCAGCTAATCTTGTCAGATCTGACAATAATGTCAGAAACCTGATCTGCTGCATGCTTGTTCAGGGCCTATGGCTGAACGCATTAGAGGCAGAGGATCAGCAGGGCAGCCAGGCTACTGGTATTGCTTAAAAGGAAATACCGGTAAAAATGGCAGCCTCCATATCCATCTCACTTCAGTTGTCCTTTAACTCCATGGCTTAAATAATGGTTCATTAAAAAAAAACACCAAAAACAGGCCATTCTTGCAAATGCTCATCCTTGTACTTTTTCCTTAAACTCACGCCCCCACACTCCGGGGCCTCAACTAATATCAATGGACTCTGGTGCACAATTTAAAAAAAGGGCAGTTTCCCAGAACAAATACCATACATATGCACAGATAAGCCCTCCCATGAATAATCTGACAAACTCCCCCCTGGCCTAAAAAGACAGGCGAAACGGGATTGGCTGAAACCACCCCCCCCACACACACACACACACACAAACACATACACTGTGCCAACGCCGCCCCCATGGAGAGTGCCTATTTGTAGCATGCTGACGGGTGCAGATTGATTGCGCTGTGGAGTGTGCTTTGGCATGTATAGCTGCCTTTTCTCACTCTGGCTTGCCCTCTAGTGTCCCGTGCAGCTTTTGAACTGACCACTAGAGCTCCAGTCCCCAGTACACATCACCAGCATATAGCTCCTTTGGATAAGCATATACCCCCGTCCCCCACCCACCCACACACACACTTTACACCCTAAATTGGAAGTGAAAAAGTCTGTCTATGCACAGTTATACAGTATATGACAATCAAAATGTGGTGGCTGGTTCAATTGATTTGCAGCGGAAATGATCAAATTGGTTGATCGCTCCTGATGGAAGATATTGATCAATCAGTGGAGGGTCAAGAGTGGGGGCAGATCGACAGCCCATAGCGTTGCACTGGATCCAACGGTGCAACACTGCACTTTGATATTTTTTTTTCATACTGAAATCTATTCAAATCTGTTCCTAGTGTGCATCACAGATCAGAAAGATCCCTGTCAGCTTTGATCTGATGGTTGAATCTGGTAGTTATTTCTATGCATATGGCAACCTTAAAGGATACCCTCCTGATCCGAAGTTTAAACCGTTCGTGTGGGCTAAGGTATCTTTTAAAGGATATCCCCGAGGTGACATGATGAGCTAGACATGTGAATGTACAGTGCCAAGCGCACTGATAACTCTGATTTGTTGCTTTTTTCCTTTCTTTGCCTGAAAGAGTTAAACATCAGGTATGCAAGTGGCAGTTCCTGTCTGGGTCTAGTCTGGGTTGGATTCAGCGTAACTGATAAGGCATTACAACCATAAAACACTTTCCTAGCAGAAAATAGCTTCTGAGAGCAGGAAAGAGATAGAAAAGGTCAACAGTTCATAGATTTTAGCTCTGGCATACTTCAATGAATGTGTCACTGAGCAGAAACAATTAAACAGTAAAAACTTAAAGTAGATTTTAATATAAAATAAAAAATTGTAGGGTATCTAATGAAGTCCTTTCTAGGAGATGGAGGATAGATACAATTGTTTATCTCATCAGTTTATTTTCACCTTGGGTGTCCTTTAAGAGTTGACTTAGCTACAAAGATAAGCAGCCTAATAAGCCACACAAAATAATTTTTGGGAAAAGCACACAATATGCATTTTTTGTAATTACCACTTCCTGAGGTCAGTGCTGGTTCTGAGGGCCGTATGGCATAGGGGGGGGGGCTTTGCTGACATGCAGGGATGCGCCTTTAGACCACATTGCTGATCGTGGCATTCACTGTTGTTTTGTTTGGTCTCATCCTAAAATAAATTATATGAACACTTTGCTGCTTGGCTGATCTCTGTCAATTAGGGACAGTTGGCAGTGTTGGCTATAAGACGCACATGTTGAACTGAGAGAGCACAAAGAGGCTTTGACAGACAGGACAGCACCAGATCGCTCCTGTTCTGCTCCTGCGTAAAACTGGCCCTAAAACCTGCAACACAATCCAAATTTCATCATTTAGAATTACAGTTTAAATTAGCTCTTTATGTGCTTAAAGAGAACCTCAATTTTTGTCGGGGGGGGGAAAAAAAAGCTATAAACATACCGTATATCAGAGCTGCACAAGTCCTTTGCACCATAGCGTAATTAAAAACTAACTTTCTATTTCCATGTGTAAATTTTCAGAACAGAATGTAAGCTAAATCTGTACTTCTTTGTAAGAACAGCATGCATCTGCGTCATGTTTGGAATATGGACTGCCTAGACTTCCCCATCTTCCAGGATAGGTCATTGGCTGCACGCAGCAGGAGTCCTTGCTACTTGCTTTAACATGAATATGAAGTGGAAGGAGAAATGAAAATTGGGCACTTAGTTTAGTCAGGGCCGATTCTCTCATGAAGCAAGCAAATTCATCAGGTGCAGAGATTACAGGGGCAGCATGTTTGTACTGTGTGTTTACACTAACACACAGTAGCACTTACAGCATGCAGCTAGAGTAGGAGGAGAAGCGAGAGTAGAGCGAGGTGAAGAGATCATCATTGGGGAAAAGCAGCTTGTTGTGCTGTGTGAGGAGTCTGACAGGGAGTGAGGAGGGGGGAGGCAGGAAAGCAGCAGTGTTTCATTTGACTTGTAAATTGTCGGGTGCTGTGCAATCATTCCAAATCAGGAACAGGGGGGCGCATCCTCATAGGTTTGCCTCAGGCAGCAAAAAGTCTAGAACCAACACTGACCTTAGTAGTGGGAAGCTCCAGGATAGTCCAGAGTCTTCCCTCCATTGTCCCCACTGATCCAGCGCAGAAGAGCTAAATGGTGCGACTAAGCCAGATTACTGGGGCTCGTTGCGGCCGAACAAAAGTTCTGTGGAGGATGATGTGGGACGCATCGGTGCTCATGGGGCTGGAGGAAGCACCAGGTAAGTATCAAATCTTTTATTAAAGGATACCCGAAGTGACATGTGACATGATGAGATAGACGTGTATGTACAGTGCCTAGCACACAAATAACTATGCTGTGTTCCTTTTTTTTTTTTTCTCTGCCTGAAAGAGTTAAATATCAGGTATGTAAGTGGCTGACTCAGCCCTGACTCGGACAGGAAGTGACCACAGTATGACCCTCACCGATAAGAAATTCCCCTTTTTTTTACCCCTTTCTTGCTCTCAGAAGCAATTTTCTGCTAGGAAAGTATTTTATAGTTGGAATTTCTTATCAGTGAGGGTCACACTGTAGTCACTTCCTGTCTGAGTCAGGACTGAGTCAGCCACTTACATACCTGATATTTAACTCTTTCAGGCAGAGAAAGAAAAAAAGGAACACAGCATAGTTATTTGTGTGCTAGCCACTGTCCATACTCATGTCTATCTCATCTTGTCATGTGTCACTTGGTTATCCTTTAATATCCTGTGCTTTCAAATGAGCTTATCTGCCAGGACAGGTGGCAGTCAGGTGACACGGGGAGATATCAAATTTCAACTTGCGATTAGGCACAGATGAGGGGGAATCAAACAGGCTAAACTCTCTAAAGCAATACAGGGTGCATTTCTGTATGCTTTCCTTCTGCCCTGTGCAAGAGTTCAGGTCCACTTTAAGTAAAAAAATCAACATACAGTCAAGATACATACAGAATGTATACTTATAAAATTAGGTAAATATTTAATACAGAGCAGAAGAGAAGTTATTGTTAGGCATTCTTCAAGAATTGACAAGTAAAGAAAATACTGTAACTCAACTAGTTAAAAATAAAACACTAGAAAAGAAAAATCGAATCAAGGAAACATAACTTCAGGGCAAGAGAAACAAATAGTCAGTAGCAGGAGACACTATTTACTGATTAGATGCACTTGAGGCCCTATATGCAGACCACCCCGAGCAGTCAAACTGAAACTTCTCACCAGTAGAGGAAATGGCATGTGCCAGCCGCTCGAAATCTGGAGAGTTTAGCTAGAAAAAGGTGAAAAATCTGTGTGAACCTCCAGATTCTGTTATCGAGGCTTGGGGATAAACCAATTAACTTTGTGTGTAACCCTAGAATATCTCATGTCAGCAGTTTTATTCATTTGAACTTAAACTTGTAACTGTTTTTATTTTTTACACAGTTACATTTCTCTACACAACATAGAACATTTTGTGGTTAGTGTAACTCGCCTTCTTAAAACAGAAGGCATTTGGGATAATTCAGCTTTAAAAAGTGTACCAGAGATGGTACACTATGGCTAATATATTCTTACCCGGGGCTTCCTCCAACCCCATAAGCACTGTGGCTTCCCTCACCAACCTCAGCGCCTTCGTCCGGGCGGTATAACTCCCGGTAATCCGGTCAGTCGCGGGCTGCTACGCATATGCGGCTCGGCCGTGTGCGCCCATCCTCGGTACTGCACAGGTGCAGAATGCTCCAGGGGACGGAAGCGCGACAAGGGGTGCGGCTGAGCCACGTACTGTATGCGCAGAAGGCCTTGACTGCCTGGATTACCGGGAGTCATAGTGGCTTAACGAAGGGGCCAAGGAAGACCACGGTACATATGCGGCTGGAGATAGCCCCAGGTAAGTATAAATTTGCCCACAATTCAATATATACACGCAAACGGGTTTTTTTTCATGAACCAGAGTTCTCTTTTATTCTTCAATTGTTTCTTCAGAAAGCAGGTGATAAGTGTAGATATAACATCAGACCTTCACTTCACATAAAAATGCCTGACACGTGTTTCGCAGCCATAAGCCGCTTCCTCAGAGGCACACCACAAACAAAACATCTGTCAAAGATACATAAATATGTACATACCATTAGAGACCCATGCGCAGATCAGGATAAAGGGCCACGATATAATATAATCATATATCCATCTTACCCAAAGTCTAGGACATAAAAACACCAGCGCGGTCTATAACCAAAAAAATAGCATTGGTAAATATAACGCCCCAACCTTAATAATAATAATAATAATAGGTTATTAAAACCATGTAGCACTGTGAAGTGGCTAAAGAGTCCACACACCCTCGACATGCAAAGTAAATCCCTATCATAAAAGGGATACACCCATATCCCATAAAGTGCCATCACAACATGTCAGAAAAGAGATCACCACCTGTGCATCCATAGCGCTAACAGAGTACATAGCCCTGACATGAAAATGTGTCAAATACCATATTGAATTGTGGACATAATTTGTAGGGGTGGAACCACACTACTTTTTTTTTATCTTTGTCAGTGATAAGTATAAATTTACGCTAGTGAACCATCTCAGCTTCACTTTAAGTGAGCAACTGTGCTTACCCACAGTGCATCACTACTGAATATGCAAATCATCTCTTTATGCCCCTGAAGCCAGGCTTAAATCCAGAACCGCTGGTGTATAGCAACCCTATAGCTTATAAATCCCAAACTCAGTAGTGATGCATTGTGGGTAACCACAATTGCTCACTTAAAGAGAATCTGTACTGTAAAATTCTTACAATAAAAAGCATACCATTCTATTCATTATGTTCTCCTGAGCCCCTCTGTGCTGTTTCTGCCACTCCCTGCTGCGATCCTGGCTTTTAATTGCCATTTTTATGCAGTGTTTACAAACAAAAGACATAGCAAGTGATAGGCTGAGAGTAGCTGAGTGTGTGAGTCATACACAGTGTGCAGGGGGCCTGGAGAGGGTGTGTATAGCTTCTATCCAATCACAAGCAGCACAGCACATTCCAGCCTGACTGCCTCAGCCCGACAGAGGAAAGAAGATTAGATCATATAACAGAGATAATACAGCCACTGTGCAACTAGGAAAGGCTGCAGTAAGACAGACCACATTAGAACAGCTATAGGAACTTATAGGATAGAAGAAATAAGGCTCAAAATTTTGTTACAGAGTCTCTTTAAAGCTGAATTATCGCAAATACCTTTTGTTTTTAGTAGGAGGGCTTTTCAGTCTCTTTTAGTGCCCTATACTTTCCTAGTGGTTTTGGGTCACCCCGAGGTGCTTGGGGATTCTTTTGTGGTTAGTGTAACATTAGTAAACACTTCGGTCAGAAAAACAGGTTTGAGAGAAGCATTTGCCTTGCATAACAGTTTCACAACTGCGGACATTAGTTATGTAAAATAGCACCTCTTGCCCCTTGCAGTACTTGTTTTCAGGGAATTGGTGTTGCGTTATGGCTCATTGATCCCCAGTCATGTGCTTCTGTGACGCAGGTTTATGCCCAGAGGCGGCTTACATGCATTTCCAGCCCAGAGGAAATACATTCAGCAAGCATGTCGCCAAATAGGAATCGTCAGCGTGTTAGTGTACATCACCGGCAAGGGAACCGGTCGAGCAAGTACAGCTCCACGGTTAAGAAACTAAACCTCTGAAGAGTTTCTGGCACTGGCAACGATTACAGAAAATTATTCGTCACAACAACTGACCTGCTTGCCGAAGTGTATGGGTGGCTTGGATTCCTGATGACAACAACAACGAAACATTTGCAAAGCGCTTTTCTTCAATAGGACCCAAAGCGCACAAGCTTGTCTCAGATCAGTACATAGTCATCTGTACATGGGTTATGTGATCATAAATGCCAGACTAAACAGGCGTTTTTTTTTTATTTTGATTTAGACGTGTCCAGGGTCAGAGCTGTCTTCATTACGTTTGGTAAAGCATTCCAGAGGGTAGGGGCAGCATGACAGAAAGCTCTGGCTCTTTTTAGTTGGACTCAAGTTATTGGATCCTTTTGATTGAGGTTCATGTGAGAGTTGTGAGGCAGTTGTAACAAATCCTTCAGGTATCCGGGGCCTAGCTTGTGCAGGGATTGAATGTTAGCATGCCAGTTTTGAAAAGGCTTCTCCATTTTATGGGTAGCCAGGGTAGTGAGCAAAGGATCGGTGTTATGTGGCAGTGCCGGGGTTGACTTGTTAACAGTCTAGAATAGATGCAGAATTATTTCTTGTATTAATAAAGATAAAGGGCTCCTTCTCACTACCAGCATTTTACAATCTGATTCCGATCCCTTGTGGATTGTAAAATACTAGGTACATGAAAATGAATGGACACTGTGGTGAACGTTTCCATTCAATTGCTGTCCTGTTGAATATTTCATGCGATTTTGCGCCTATACTTTGTATAGGTGAGTAGGAAAACAGCATAGCCATTGCACCACCATGCGTCTTTTCCACCATTAGGCAAGTCAAAATATTTTACCGCTCATGTTTTTCTCACCCTGCAAATGACAAAAGCATCCTATACCCGACGGATCGCAGCAGGAACCTGGCAGAACTGTGATAGCGGAACTGTGATAGGTCCCATTCCACAAGCTGTGATCCGTTTAAAAAAACAGATCGCAGCTGTTTTGGTGATCACAAGAGCACCACAGTTTACATGTAAATCGGGGTGCTCATCGTGTGCATTGTCTTTTAGCCTGAACGTAACCGATGTGTTGCGTGATTTTCGTCCTTGAGCACGCTCCGTTCCTGGTGGCTACACCATAAATGACGGCAAGTGGAAATTGCTGCTTGCAACATAGCGTGATTGTGTTTACGATTGCAATTAGCAGTAGAAAAATGCCCTAATACTCTAACTCCACCCAAATATTAGATTTGGTTAACTACCTAACGACCACTTCACGCCAATGGGTGTGACCGATGCGGCCGCCCCAGGACCGCTTAACGCCAATTGGCGTCAAGTCCTGGAGCTGCAGTGGGGCCGGGAATGCGTGCATGCCTGCGTGATCGTTCCCTGCCAGCTCCGCTCCGTGATCAGCCTGTTGGTCGTGATTGCGGCTAGCAGGCTGTTTTCCGCCGAAAGGGGAAGATAATTCCCCTTTGTTTACCTTTGTACAGCACTGCGATCTCCTGCAGCTCTGTACAGCAGACACTTGGCTGTCCCCCGGATTAGGTAGGGGAGTGGAGCCCTGTCATAGGCAGATGGCTATGAGAGGCGGGGATAAGTGCAGATCGCCTCCCTTTTTAGCGATTAGGACGGCACAGGGGGGAGGGAGGGAGTGGAAGGAGGGAGGGAAAAGCCTCCCCTTTCCTATTAAAAAAAAAAAATAAAAAAATCGCAGCAGCGATTAGAGAGACTTCCGGCAGAGTAAAAGGAAGTCAGAGCCAGTTGTGTGCTAAGTTGCAGGGCTGTGCAGCACCCTGACCAAGCTGCACAACCCTGTATTGTGAAAAATAGCCTGGTCTTTAGGGGGGGTGTAAGCCTATGGTTATCAACTGGTTAAATTTACATAATTCAAAGGAAAAGTGGGAAAAACATGTAGGCTGATATCTTTATTGTGAACTACCTGGCCCTCATAGTGATCATTTGGTTTCAGTAGTTTGAGTCATGTACTTGGAAGATGAGTCAGAACATATGATCTGCATATTTGTTCTGGGTCAGTGACTTAGAGGCCTACATTTATTAAGCTGAGGGATTGCGCATTGTAAGTCCTCAGCTTAGCGCTGCTGTGATTGCCTAAGCACCTGGCGAGCGTCAGCTTATATATAAAGGTGAGAGCTATGGCAGTTTTGGAGCTGAGGCTAGCTGCTAGAGCAGCCAGGCATGGCTCCAGTGAAGTCAATAGGGAAACGGTGAATATGTCCCTGTACATGGCTAATCATCACACTGCCACTTTGGACAGCACTAGGGATGTTCATTCGGATTCATTTCTGCATTTCTATCAGAAAGCAGATTTCTACAGAAATACCGCATTACCACATTTTGGTAATTTTAGCACAATCACAGAACTTGGAAGCATTGGAGCAATCAGAGAATGCAGAGTCAACTCAGTATTTGGTCAATCAGAGAATGAAAAAAAAAAAAAGGACTCCGTGGAAAACGGCTTTGGTGAAATTGGAATTCCTGCGGAATCTTACATCTGCATTTCCGACCATCCCTAGCCAGCACCTGCACACACGTATGCCCAGTGCATCAAATAAATAATAGAAGAGTACAAACAAACCAACTTACTGTAAAAACTACCCATGTATCTATTTACTTGGGAAGAATGGACATCTGGTGGTTCCTTCTTTTTTTAAAGAGGAATTCCAGATTCAACCATAATAATAATAACCCCCCAATAGCTTACCTCCACATGAGTCAGGCTATTGACCCTCATTTCTTGAGGATGAGCTGGGAAAGATCTTCCAGTTCATGATGTGGGCAAGGGTGCTCTGCAGCGGGATAAGGTAGAGGGAGGTTCGTTGTCCACCTTTTACAAAGTACCCCCGATGTTATGGACCATGTGCACTGGTATTGCGGAGGAGGCGGAGCCCCATGATGGTAGGATTTAAAGCCTCTGGGGAGCAGGGGCGTTGCTAGGATCCTAAGAGATAGGGGGCACTTTTGGGCACTCCAGCCGGAAAATGGTTGTGGCCACGCACCAGAATGTAGGTGTGGTCATGGGTGGAGCGAAATGTACATCACCTTAACAGCGGTCTAAGTAGGCCTGCTCAACAAAATGTTGGATAAAGCCCCCTCTCCATTAATACAAAAAAAAAAAATTGTGTAGCATATCACACAAATAGGCAGTGTATAACTAGGCAGAGTTACCTGGCTTCTGTGCTGGCCGGTCTGGCTTTCTGCTGGGTGGGCTGGCCTGCTGCCACGTTGTCTGGCAGTTCCCCCATAGCATTCCCTGACCTTTTAGTGGACCCCCTTCCATGCACCCCCCCCCACAGCTCCCTGTATACCTCCCCCCTTAAGGAATCACAGCACTCAGAGTGAGACCACAGAGCCCAGTATGCACATAGAGGCACCACAGCACCCAGCATAATCGCGAATGATACACCACAGCTCTCAGCATGCACACCATTGAGGCACAACAGCTGACTCTGCCTAGGGGACATCCGGGGCACACCAGAATAGATTCGGGGCACGTGCCACTGATCTTTGGGGCTAGAAAAGACCCTGACGGGGAGTACCAGCCTGCATGGCAGACAAGACGTTAAAAGGACTTGGGGAGCGGATTAAAGCCTACTGGCCATGATCACCTCCATTTCCCCGCCCAAGAATTCGGATGGGGAATCGCAGGTCATTGAAATTAATTAATGTACAGGGGGAAAAAATGCACGTTTTTTGCACACTGCACCGGAATCCACATTGCCGCACATTGGCACAGAAGGGGGATTCAGATGCGGATTCCCATCAGCATCAGTGCTGCGTCCATCTCGGAGACAGCTGCCAGCACTCAATGGAAATGGGGCCTAATGTGTTTTTCTTTCATTTATTATATTTGAAAGAAAAAAAAAACACTTCTTTTTCTTTAATACACTTTTTCTTAATGTAAGGTTTGAAAGAGAGATTTGAATCGAGAGTGGAAGGTGAACAGATTCAGAAGGCAGAAATATTACAAGATTATTTGTTAGATTTCAGGAAGCAGAGGGACATGAAGGAGGAGAAAGCAATAAGAACGTCAGGAACACAAGATATTAAAGAAATAAAGAAATGACATTAGGTGCACACAAACAGATTAGGATATCAGCAGCATAAAAGTAATTCTGAATGCCAAATTAGTTGACGAGTGTTCATAGACAATAGATATAGATAGAGAAGATAAGGGGACCAAAGACTGATCCTTGAGGTGCTCCAAATGTAGCTGGGCATGGGGAGGAGAATGTCGGAATGGGAAAACTTTACTGAGGTGGGAGGAGAGGGAATAGAGGGCAAGAATAGCTAAAACCGTTAAAAGACAGATTAACAGGAAGTAGTATAAAATAGCAGCATTGGGCTCTATCTGTAAGGTCTCTTCCCTACTTGTGTGCATTGGGAAATGCAAGTGCTGCCGCAATGCACACCACTTGTGTTTCTGTGGGATTCTCTGCGATACGGTTGGGATTTCTATTCATGGAAATCGCAATGCGTTTGTGGGAATTTGTTCCACTGTAAATCACAACGCATGGATGGGGACACCAGAAAGGGAAGTCTATCCACTTCTACTCTCTCTGCGGACACCAAACGTCACGTCAATCGCAGCTGAAAATGCGAATGTAGGGAGCCTAAGTAGATCAGTATTCACATCAGCACTTAGTCGATCATTAGTCACACTTCTCCACTGTTTATTTCTTATGCCTCTTTAGTAGCAGTGAGTTACCAGGCCTAGTGTAATTTGTTCTTTTAAGAAAGTAGGTTAAAGGTGACCTTTGAGAAAGAAAAACAAAATCATTCAGATGAAACCCATCAATTCTGCCAAATTAGGTTTGCTGAGTCAAGCTATTAAGCAGACTTTATTATATTACAGGTCTACAGATGCTCCCATTACTAACTTAACTAGCCTGCACTTGCTCCTTGGCCAAGACTCAGAAGTCACTCAGTTAAATAATACAGTATTATAACACGCATGAAGAACACACAGAGGAATTTAAAGGAAACCTGAGATGAGATGAGATGAAATGAACTGAAGTATTTATACTTACCTGGGGCTTCCTTCACCCCCTTTAGGCCATTAGCACCCTTGCTGTCCTCCAGGGCTGCTCCGATAGTCCCCTGGCCGGGCTGTCCCTTGCTCAGGTCCAGCATTACTGCGTGTGCGCACCCACATGACGCTCCTGTTGCCGGAAGTGTTCTGTGCCTGTGAAGTATTGCACAACTAAGCCAACTGAAGGGAGAGACCGAGCCGGCCAGCCGACGACTGAAGCAGCCCAGGAGGACGGCGAGGGAGCCAAAAGCCTAAGGGGGGGGGGGGGGGGGGGCGAGAAGAAAGCCCCAGAGAAGTATAAATGTTTTCGTTAATGTTATCTGAGGTACACTTTAATGGACACCTGAAGCAAAAAGAATAATAATAATAAAAAAGTTATATATTTACCAAAGAAGTGGGAAGCCTATAGAGAGTCCAGAGGCTTCCTGGATCCTCTTGCAGTCCACCGATGGCCACCCTCTAAACCCAGGCCTGGTCCGCCCATGATGCCAAGTGAGACGACTTCCTCAGGCGGCAGAAATCTGAGGATAGCACAAGGCAGAAACAGGGCAACTGTACCTGGCTAACCTATACTAGCGGCAACTGTACCTAACTATCAATATGGGTGCACCTATACCTGGCTAGAACCATTCTACCATTCTAGAAACTGGGTGGAGATGAATGTGGATATGTATGTCATGCGTATTTGTATTTTGTTATTTCTGGTTTGTGGCTTCCGGGTGGTTCACTAAAAGTTCATTACATACAGGAAGTCTGCAGCCAACCAAGCTAAAAAGTCGTGAAGAAGACATCAAGAATATAACTTAACTTTAAATCGTATAGTATAGAAGAAATTATGTCTTACCTCCATCAATGAACAAACCACATAGGTAGAAATTAAGTTTCATGATGCACAACAAAGACAACGCGTTTCACGGGTACTGGCCCATTTCCTCAGGTCAATAAAAAGTGCAGCGATCGCGAGTGTGGATGCCGCTTTTAAATAGCGTGCAAACAAGTAGAAAGGCTGGTTGTCATTTCTCTATAGATCCTCCTTTCCAGGAAGTTTTTTTTAAAAGAATAAATGTAATACTGAGAATCTCCCATAAGGGAATGGACTATTCCAAAACCTGTATACAATTGGACTGGCCCACATCCTCTTGGAGGATTCTCAAGGATTTCTTTATTTAATAACAAGCACATACTGAACGACAGTTGCTGAGTACAACTGGTGTGCAAACAAGTAGGAAGGCTGGTTGGCATCTCTCTATAGATTCTTTCCAGGGAGGGTTTTTGTTAAGAATAATGGAAATACTGTGAATCCCCCATAAGGAAATGGACTAGTCCAAAACCTGTCAGATCAGTTCGATTTTTGTACTGCCTACTGTATGCGATGGCAACATAGGAGAAAAGTAATTTATACTGAATTTTGCTTTGGGAGGAATATAGGTTTTATAAGTATGCATACACAGGTATTTTATATTTTAAAATTTTTCACAATGGTGGTCCTTTCAGCTCACAGTTGATATTGGCTAAGAGCAGGTTACTGTTGGCTGTCCACCTAAGAGAACTCAGAACCACAGGCAGAGATAAGCCATTCAATGAACTTTGGAAAATGGCTCTGTAACAATATATCTCATATTACGATAACAAACTCCCAGAAGAAGTACGCAAACAGCGAAACTGGATGCTTCCCTTCATAACATTAGATTTCTCCTTCTGGCATAATAACATCTCATCCAAGCATTCAGCATTTTTCCTTGTTGTTTCTCAGCCAGATCATTAGGAGTTTGTTATGAACCCTAAGTCACTTGGCGTCATTGGCGCGACCTTGAATGGCTTCATTCATTAGGTGCCTCCGGGACATGTACACTAAATATATGACTATTATTCAGTCAGCAGGAAAAACCAATGTCAAGCATAACAGAAACTGGATGGACGGAGCTTGCGCAATCTCTGACACAAGAAAGCCATCATTAAATAAAGGATCTCATTATGTGAGGATTACAGGATTGTCATGTAAAACCTGCTTAGGTGATATAGTGAATTATCTACTCCACTTGTGCTCATAATACATACATTAAAAAAAATCGAATTCAGCAAGGACATAAATCTATGGTAACCTTGTTTATAAACACTTGTCCATTCATTTGACTAGCCTCCAGCTAATTATATAGCACTGTACATTATTATTATTACTGATTTATAAAGTGCCAACATATTCTGTGGTGCTGTACAAAGTAAGAAACAAATATGGGGTACATAATAATACAGACAATGGTATACAACAATATACAAAATACAGAATTGGTAATTACCAGGGCTGTGGAGTCGGAGTCGGAGTCGTGGAGTCGGAGTCGTGGAGTCGGGCAATTTTGGGTGCCTGGAGTCGGAGTCGGGAAAAAATGCACCGACTCCGACTCCTAATGAATTTGTAACTGTAATTAAAATAGAAAATATGATAAAATGTTCTATTTCTCAGATAATAGTCATTAAAAATAATGTATATATACAGTAATAGCTGTGCTTAGTCCACAAAAATAAAACAAACCAATCAAAATTAGTTACTTGTGCTGCTTCAATAAAGCAGTCCCCGTATTTTTAAGGTCAGATATACATATCTGATTGTGACTGTATATATGATGTGTACACAGGAATCTCTTATATATACTAAATAACATCTATGCTGTAAGAATAAAGCCTGATGTGTAGCTGTGTCACTAATAGAGATGGTCAACGAGATGGAAATAATTCTGCATTGATGCTGATTTATGCAAATGTATGCACTCCCTTTGCTGATGAAATCAAATAATTTGATGTGTTATTAAAATTTGGTTTGGTGACTACAAATTAAAGGGTAACTGAGACGGATGAAAAGTAAAGTTTTATACATACCTGGGGCTTCCTCTAGCCCCCTTCAGGCTAATCAGTGCCTCGCTGTCCTCCACCACCCGGATCTTCTGCTATGAGTCCTGGTAATTCAGCCAGTCAGCGCTGTCCGGCCGCATGCCGCTCCCACAGCCAGGAGCATTCTGCACCTGCGCAATAGTGCTGCACAGGTGTAGTATGCTCCTGGCGGCGGAGTGTGTGTATGCGCACTACGCCTGACTGGCTCAAGTACCTGGACTCATAGCAGAAGATCCAGGTGGTGGAGGAGGACAACGAGGGACTGATTATCCTGAAGGCAGCTGGAGGAAGCCCCAGGTATGTATAAAACTTTAATTTCATCTGTCTCAGGTTTACTTTGTTACACAGTAGTACTATACTCTACATATGCACTCCCCACAGAGCTACAGGGAATCCACTGAGAATGCTGTGCACATTGAACACAGAGGTGTTGTCTGTTTACAATCTCCTCATTCCCCTGCAGAGTACCTGCACATCATTCTTACATGTACCCACACTTACATTGCCTAGGGCCTGATAGATGTTCTTTGTTCCGGTTTGTACCTTTTACAAGTACTCTTACCAAGGACTAGTTTTAGTCTAAAGGGAATAAATATAGTAGTCTACATATCCTTCTCACTTCAGTTGTCTTGTAAAATTCCTAAGCGTTGGCAGTTAAGAGACGAATTTCATGTTACATACTTTTAATCAACAAAATTGTAATATGCAAATTAGAGGAGTCGGAGTCGTGGAGTCGGAGTCGTGGAGTCGGAGTCGGTGGAATCCTAAACTGAGGAGTCGGAGTCGGTGGATTTTTGGACCGACTCCACAGTGAAAAAAGTAACAAGAATAAAAATAAATTCCAAGACACAAAAGGGGTAAGAGAACCCTGCCCTTTTGAGCGTACAATCTAATGGAAGGGGGGGGGAAGGGGAATAGTATAGAATATTCTTACCTAGAGGCAGTGTGTTTTTTAGGTTATCTAGTAAGAGTAGAACTTGGCTAGCCGTCAAAGGGGGAATGGCCTTGTCGGAAAAAGTGAGTTTTGATGGAGCATCTAAACATATCAAAGGTTGGAGAGTGATAGATGTGTTGTGGAAGGGGATTCCAGAAGAGAGGTGAAGCACTTGCGAAATCTTGTATATATGAATATGAGGAGGCGATTCTAGAGGAAGTCAAAAGAAGGTCATGTGCAGGTCTGAGATTGCGGTTGGGTTGGTATCTGGAAAGTAGAAATGGGATCTACAGAGGGGAGAGATTGTGGGGGAGCTTTGTAGGTAAGGGTTAGAACTGGATCCTCTGGTGAATTGGTAGCCAGTGAAGAGCTTGACAGAGAGGAGCAGCAGAGGAGGAGTGAGAAGAAAGATGCATGAGACGAGCAGCCGAGTTCAGTTCAGATGGGAGAGGTGCCAGTCTGTTAGTTGGTAGTCCACAAGGCAGTATATTACAATAGTCCAGACGAGATATTATAAGAGCATGTACTAACATTTAGTTGTGTCCTCAGTGAGAAAAGATCAGATGTGAGATATGTTTTTGAGTTGGAGATGTCAGGAGCTGGTTAGGGAGTGAATGTGAGGAATAAAAGAGAGAGAGGAGTCAAATATTACCCCCTAAGCACTGTGCTTTGGAAACTGAAGTTATATGGGTGTTATCAACAGCTGAAACTTGGCTGTGACCTACAATGATGTCCCATCACAGCTAACAATTTCAGGAAGACTACAGAGAGGACATAGGCTCTGGATACCTTTCAGTGGAAACTCAACAATCAAGGTGGGGGAAGGTATTATTTATCAACCTCCCTGGTGGCAATCCCGAGTGTGGCTTAGGGGTAATTTTCACTTTCTAAAGCGGTATCCCCCAACCATCAGGAGGGGCAATATACAAAGAGCACAGCGGAGTGGTGTACGTATCATTTGACCACATTCAACCTGTCTTCCTCCTCTCCTCCTAGGTGCTCCACATATGGTGCGATCGCTATCTGGCACATGAAGACAGATGATGTTTGCATCATAGAGACGGAACATCTAGAAGGAGAGGATGAAGAAGGGTCGCATGTACCTGCCGGATCCTGGAGAGATGAGTTGTACACCCCCTCCAAAGTGTCTCTGCATGGTGATGGGGACACCCTCTCTGGCTACCTATACTGGAGAAGGACACTCTCCGATATCGCATAATGGGGAGGCACTCTGTGGCCTCCTATACTGGGATTGCACTCTCTGGCTACCTATACTGGGGGGCATTTTCTGGCTATGCGTTTGCTATGTGTTCTTTTAAAGCATCATGGTCCTTTCACATCACATACCTTGCAGTGTGGTGCAACAGTCAATATAATTGCACTTCTGCACTGGTGCATTTGAGGTGTATATCTATCGGAATAATGTGCAGCATGCTGTGCGTTACCGACTGGCGCATGCTGGTTGTGGTTGTACCAATAAGTCTATGGACTGTATGCTCCACTCTATGTGTTGCATCACACAGGCAATAAGGCTATTTAACACCATTGCTTTCCAATCCTATCTCTCTGAATGTGCACCGCAATGGGTATAGTGTGAAACTACCTGTTGAATAGGATGTATTGTGCTTCCCAGTTGTACTGCACTACATTGCCTAGAGGGAATTTTCTAAAAACACAGGTGGAGGTGCCCTTGGTAGTATACTACTATAGATAATTGTATTGATGAGAAGTGTAATATCTTACCTTCTCAGAAGGACACTCCATTGGTTAATGGAAGAGGTATATTAATCAACGCACAATAGACAACGCACTTCACGGTGCTTGGCCTGCTTCTTCAGGTCAATACAAGTGCCTATAATAAAAACAAATACCATATATACTCGATTATAAGTCTAGATATTTAGGCCTGACTCACTAAATAAAAGTATAGGGGTCGACTTATACACGAGTCACGAGCAACACTGAGCACACTGAGCAATGTGTGTACTAATAGTGACATTCCCATTTACAGCAATTTAACCTGTGCTAAGTGACACTTTCTTGATAAAGGAAATGCCAAGAAAACACAGGTGTGAAAGTCCTGGCCACAACAATTAACAAGGACAGGGGGAAAACACTTGGCTGCAGGAAGAGGAGTGAATAATTGCTGCACTTGGAGGTCTAGAGGAGTTATTGGCTGCACTTAAAGCTAATGGGAATCCATATTTAAATAAAAAAAGTCAGATACTCACCTAAGGAGAGGGAAGGAGAGGGTCCTAATGAGCCTTCCCTCTCCTATGCTGGTGCCCTCCATGCTGTGCTGGCTCCCCTGGTCAAATCCCCCACCGCAGGGACTTCAGAAGTCTTCGGGAGCCGAGTCCTCCCGAAGACAGGCGGCTCTGCACTGCGCATGCGCAAGTGCGTGATAGTGGGCGCATGCGCAGTGTAGTGCGGCCCGTCTTTGGGAGCACTCAGGCTCCCAAAGCATTTCCGAAGCCTCTCTTCAGCGGGGATACAGTGGTACTTGACCGAAATACCGCTATGGGGGAGCCAGCGCAACAGCGGGGACCGGGAGAGGAAAGGGAATGCTCTATGGGACCCAGAGCCTGCCTCTCCTTAGGTGAGTATCTGACTTTTTTAGTAAAATTTCGGTTCCCATGAGCTTTAAAGAGACTCAGAGATGAATAAAAAAGAAGAATCAGTACTTACCCGGGGCTTCCTCCCACCCCATAAACACGTCTAAGTCCCACGCCGTCCTCCCACGTTCTGCCGTTCAGCCGCAGTGAGCCCCGGTAACAGGCTCAGTGACGTCAGTCCTGACTGGCATCGACTGAGTGATTCTTCTTATTTATTCATCTCTAAGTCTCTTTAAAGGACAGGAGGGGTTAATGGCTGTAATACTGTAGGCAGTGCAGTCATTAACCACTCCCGATCCCCAAGTGCAGCTGTTAATTCTTCCTGGTCCCCAAGTGCAGCCATTAACTTTGCTGGGTAGACTTATACTTGAGTCAATTAAAAAATCCAGTTTAAGAGGGTCAAATACTGAAGTCGACTTATACACAAGGTCGACTTATATTAGAGGATATATGGGTATATACATATGTGCTGGCGCTTTAACCGAAAATTCATATTTCAAATCTTATTTCCATCTTGAACAAACACAAATCAAGATATACATACAGAGGGAATTTGAACATTTTGGATTTTCTATGAGAAAGTGAATATGAATACAAATCATCAGACGCTTGCACTGTGAAAAGCATATAAGTGGAAACAGGGCACAACTGCATTGCTCTCACTGCACTCACAAAGTAACCAGGCAGCAAGGCCGCAAATTCATTCCTCAGCTTAATTCAGCCTTCACAGAACTAAACCCCTTGTACAGTACATTACACGGAAGATAAATCTGCCCGTTCAATAAAACATGACTCTTCCTGTTACGGAGTTGTAATTGTGAATTGACTGGACGTCCTCAGCGTATTTTACGGACTCAGAACGGCACTGATCTGCAGTAAACAACAGCTGTAATCGCCATTCTTATGACAAAATGTGTGCATTTCCCGTTACTGCCACAAAAGAGAGGAATAAAGATGTCATTTCATAAACAGCCGTATGTCTACGCTGTTCAGTGTGCTTTTGTTGGAAGAAAATAAAAGGACTTTGTGTCCAGCAGATATGGTACAAAATGATTAGTATAATTGATACTCTATCTTTCCTGCAGAGTCACCCAGGTCACTTCAGACACGGTGATGAGCGATGTGATCAATTCGGGAACTGGAGTGTGCTGACCCTTAAATAGCTATTTATATGAGTGTCTGTTGATATGCACCTGCAAAGATTTCCTTTCTGAAATAAAATCGGGCATACTGAAAGCTGAAACGACAATCAGACGTGCAGTTTGTTTGAATATGAAGATCCTAACACATCCAAGAATTATCTTTTTTTGTTATCTTGCAAATAAGCCAATGTTTTGGAGCCACGCAGGGCCCCTTTATCAAGGCACTCGTTGCTCTAGGCAACAATTTGTCTGTCACTTCAGGGTAAACCTAGAAGGTTAGATGGGGAGGCTCTACTCCTCTTCGCACTCACAGCTGTAGCCGCCCGCTGGATGCACATCACATCTGTGAGTGCGAAGAGGAGCATAGACTCCCCACTTATCCTTTTAGGTTTGCCATGAAGTGGCAGACATATTGTTGCCTAGTGCAACGTGTGCCTTGATAAAGGGGCCCTGCGTGGGTCTGAAACGTTGGCTTATTTGTAAGATATCAATAAAGATAATTATTTGATGTGCTAGCTTCTTCATATGCATATGTTCAACAAGGGGCGTCATCCCCTTTTTTCAGCTTTAGCAATCCCTGTATGAACTTAAAGCGGACCCAAACCAAACATTTTTTTTTAATTAAAAATATTTAGTTGCACCACTCGGACACATACAAAGATAAATAAACACTCCTTCAAGCCTATGAGCATTTCAGTGCATGCTTTCCACCCTTCTATTTTCATAACTAGGGTTATACAGGTGGCAGCCATTAGCAATTCCTCCATTGCCGGACACCATCTACTCCACCAGTTTGCCGGATTCTGTCCCGGTAATATGAAAGGAAGGGAGGGGTTCCTCCAATAAATGTAAAATATTGTTGATTTGTCATCATGCAGCTGAAAAAAGGCTGCTATTTATCATTATAATTTAGAAAATAGATTTTAAAGTGGGTCCACTTTAAGTGGAATCCTTTAGCGTGTGCGAGACAAAGACTTTGGGCTTGATTCACAAAGCCGTGCAAACTGTTTAGCACGGGTGTGCTAAACAGTTATCACGTGAAGTGCCGTTCGCGGATTTTTGCGCGCGCAATTTGCCGCGATCGTGGACTTTTGCGCGCGCAAAAGTCTGCGATCGCGCAAATCGCAGCAAATTGCGCGCGCAAAAGTCCGCGAACGACACTTCACGTGCTAACTGTTTAGCACACCCGTGCTAAACAGTTTGCACGGCTTTGTGAATCAAGCACTTTGTATAGTGCGGTTTATGTTACCTGACATTATTGTGATAGTTTTGGGAGATAGTTAACCTGTTCTCTGCAGCTCAGTCTTCAACAATCGTTCATATTGAATTTGTTTTTCTAATAATCCGCTCTCCCTGTCCTCTCTATGGCACATTACAAAGGATTCTAGGTTAAGAATTTTGTGTCAGGTTTGCTAAGCATTGGCTGGGCTGGAGTCACCAAAAGAGCTGGACTTTTGGTATTAGACAAATGTATGTTTGCCCATTCATGCCCATTGCTAGCCCCTAATCCAATCATTGGGATCCTGATGCTTTCCCCTCCCGAGGTAAGTACTCCATAGGGGCTGTTTTTTTCTTACAGTTCCTCTTTAACCCATTAAAGAGTAATTGTCGCGAAAAAAATCTTAAAATTTAAAACACATACAAATAAGAAGTACATTTCTCCCAGGGTAAAATGAGCCATAAATTACTTTTCTCCTATCTTGCAGTCACTTACAGTAGGTAGTAGAAATGTAACCTTACCGACAGATTTTGGATTAGCCCATCTTCTCACTCCCACAATGTTTGTTTGTTTTGCTTTTTCTAAATAAATTTGCCCTTTTTTTATAATTTTTATATCCCTACCTCCCCCCGCCAGCCAATCACCGCGATCGGCTGTCCTAGGCTGATTGCTTCTGTGCCTCCCAGGGGGACAGCTGTGTCACACGGCTGTCCCCAGTACAGCGCTGCCGTAGATCTCAGTTTAGACGGCGGTTTCAGCATCTAACAGTCTCCTAGCGGAGCTCCGTCATTAAAGCATCGGCACGCATGATCTCCTGCAAAACCAGTTGTCATTGAGCGCTCCTGGGGCTGCCACCGCATCCATGCTAATTGGCATGGAGTAGTCGTAAGATAGTTAAAGTGTACCCAAGCCTCAGGATCCTATTGAAGCTTCCCTCGCTACTCCATTGTCCCCTGTCGCTGAGCACCTCTTCCTGGATCATGGCCGTGCAGTAGCCGCCCGAGCCCACCCTCGCGTGCGCAGTAAGCCTGAGCCAAGGGCTCTGTGCTACTGCGCATGTATGACTACTGCACGGACATGATCCAGGGAGAGGAGCTCCTCGCCCCCAATGTGAAGGGGGGCTTTCAACCACCAAGGGCAGCCTCAGTAGGACCCTGAGGCTTACCTCTCTTCAGGGTAACTATCTGATTTTTAACACAAGCTTTGGCTCAGGTTCCCTTTAAGTCAAGCTCATGGGAGCCTTGCATGGCTATCCTACTAATGAACAAAACAATCATGAACGATTGTTTTGGCTGTCAAATCTTTGATTTTTGCATGTACTTAGCCACATGTCACCAACCAGAATTCACCAGCTTCAGTGTTTGAGTTGGCAGGACCTGTGTCAGTGGTATCTATCAAGCTGTTGATATAATCACAAGAACTGCAGAGTAAACAGAACTTACTGAAAACAACTCAACTTTAGTGTTAATACAATACTGAGATGTTCTAGTTGGCAGACTGGAATCACATTACCAAGCATAGATCATCAAAGTCCTAGTTTTGCCCTTCTTAAGCCACACACAAAACAAGTGTTCCTGATCATCTTCAGCAAGAGTGTATTGTGAGTAAACAGTGGCGTAGCTAAGGAGCTGTGGGCCCTGATGCAAGTTTTACAGTGGGGCCCCCCCCAAACACTCTATACATAACAATTGATATGGTACACCAAAATCTGCCAATGGCAACTACAGTGTCTGAGGTGCAAGAAGGGGATGGGAAACAGTTTGTTAATGATTACCACTATTCAAAGTATCTATAGAAGTGATTAGTATGAGTACAGGACCAATAGAGAGCTAATACTGTAGTTGAGGAAGGGCCCTACGGGGCCCCTCTGTCCCAAGGGCCCCGATGCGGTCGCTACCTCTGCACCCACTATTGCTACGCCCTGAGTAAATATGTCTTCTGAAGTCGATAGTGAAATTATTAATGATGCAGATTTGCTCTTCTGTTGTCCCTGCATCAAGGTGTTGGTCGTTCAACAGAACAGGCTGCTTGACAAGCACCCAAGCAGAGTTTCTGTGCAGCAGTCATGCTTAAAGAGAACCTGAGGCAGTCATAAGGTTCGTACACACGCTCTATTTGCAGGAACTACGGGTCCGTCAGACCCTCCCGCTGGGTGGGCGTTCCAGCGACAGTAGAGCGTGTGTACAGTCTGTCTGCAGACTGATAAGGCTGTTTCTGAACGATCCACTGAGCGGACCCGTCGTTTCTGCAAATAGAGCGTGTGTACGAACCTTTAGAAATACAAAAACCTACTACTACCTGATCCAGGAGGGTGGTCGAGTCAGGTTGTGTACGGAACCTTGACTTTCTGCAACGTATTCTGTTACTGCAGTAACTCGCCAAGAACTAAACGTGCCAAGGCCCTTTTTCAATAGCAGTATTTTGTGATTCTATTCCGATCACATCAGAGGAACCAGTCCGACGAAGGCTTTTTATAAGCCGAAAGCTCACTGTTTATCCATCTCTAAGTTAGCCAATAAATGGTATCATCCTGATTCAAAACTCCTTGCTATCACGTAATGCGACACGTGTGCGCCGGAAGTATCCAAACTGCCGCATTTCTTTTGCAAAGTATGCAGCATATTGCCACATACTCCGTGCCTATCGCACGGATTATGCAGCACTGCAAGTCAATGGGCGACGCAGCAAGGGTGAACGAGCGATGCAGAACGCATGCATGGTCTGACAGGAATCCCAGTGACATACTACCTTGTCTAGCAGAGAGTGCGTCACATATGCATATGTGGCACAGGGTCATATGAAGGCTCCTATCGAGGGTGCAATGCGATGCTCACAAAACTTTGCAGTGTAAAACCAGCCTAATGGTGGCCATACATGGTACAATTTTTTCATCCAATCTTACCATTTCTATGTAATAAAAGGGAACTGCCTAAATTATCCTTTCAGTATATTCACTTAATTTACCCTTATACTACATATAAGTAAGATTGGATGAAAAAAATTGTACCATGTATGGCCCCCATTAAAGAGACTCTGAAGCCTCTTTAAAAATCAGTTCTTAGCTCTTATTTATGTTAAGGTTCTATGCCCGAACTAAAACGCCGCTATCCCGCGGCTGAACGAGGGTTTTATCACTCTCAAATCCTAGGGCAAAAATCTACGACTTTCTTCGTCGTCGATTTTGCTGCCCAGGGAGGCAGAACCTACCGCTGTAGCTCTGCCCCCATTTGCGTCAATCCAACGCGGATCTCCGCCTCTCCTTCACCCCTCTCAGTGAAAGAAGACTGAGAGGGGTGGGGAGAGGCGGAAAACAGCGGGGATTGATGCGAGGAGAGGCAGAGCTACTGCAGACAGCTCTGCCTCCTCCAGGAAATGCTCTCCTGTTTTTGCCCCGGGGATTTGAGGGTGATAAAACCCTCGTTTAGCTGCGGGATAGCGGCGTTTTAGGTCAGGCATAGATCCTTAACATAAATAAAAGCTAAAAACTGATTTTTAAAGAGGCTTAAATGTCTCTTTAAAACAATAACTGAATACGTAGAAAAGATCCCCAGACCACTAAGGCTGCTTTCACACTAACACGTTGCATTGGACAATATAGCAAATGCAATGTGATTATATTGTAATGGCACATCCACATGCGCATGTAAGCAAAAAAGTGGAAACGGGCAGAACAACGTGAGGTGTGCTGTGCAGCATCAGAAAACATGCACATTTACAGCTGCAGCATACTTTTCATGTAAAGTACGTGTCACTCTATGCGTCGCATTACATCAGGGCTGTGAAGTCGGTAAAAAAATCATCCGAATCCAACGCCTCAGTTTGTGAGACCTCCGACTCCAGGTACCAAAAATTGCTCCGACTCCTTAGCCTAATACTTACCAGGGCTGTGAAGTCGGTACAAAAATCATCCAAATCCAACTTCTCAGTTTATGAAACCTCCAACTTTGACTCCAGGTCCCCAAAAATTGCTCAGATTCCTCGACTCCGACTCCACAGCCCTGCTTGTATGCACAATGCGACTTTTCTCTCTGATCTGTTGCAATCCTGTTTTTACAGTATGTGCAATGCAGCATCCAACTGTGAAACAAGCCTAATAAGACTTTTCATTTTTACTAGCAATTTTTTTCACACTTGGGCATGCAAGATAATTTTTGCAGCTTATTGCCTTATAATCATGCAAAAGAAAAAGAAATAGAAAGAAGAATGAGTTGGGGTTGGGCTATTGAAAGCCCACAGGTAATAATCGAATCAGACTCCAAATGTCGAAAGTGTGTGTGTGTGTTTGCATACATGTAGCAGGATAGACATTTGCATTGCTGTACAACAGCCTGGGAGTTGTAGTAATTACCTAACTATAAAACATAATTGAACTATGTCACTGAGTAGGCAGGTTTGCTAATTACTTTATTATGATTTAACACTCACCGTCCGTGATAAGCAGGAGGAGGTTTGGCAATCGGCGGCTTTTTATTCCTCGTGGAACTTTAATTATGGCTGCCATCCCAATTAACATTCCAACTGTCTGGGCTGGGGCACTTCTGACATCTACAATAAATATTAAACGCTGGTAAGCATTACTGCAGAGTGAACTATGAGATTGCAACTAACCAAAGTTTAACTTGGAAAAATAATTATACAAAGGTTGACAACGAGTCCAATTCAGTAAGCTTGCTCTCTGACTGTATGTAACGGCCTTGCGTGCTTCTGTACATTTTTTCAGCATTATGCGTCATGTGTTTTCCTTGCGTCACGTGCATGAGTTCAGATCCATTTTAACACTGCTCTAGGCACATTAGTTCCCCCTGATCCCATGGTACTGTTAAGGCTCATACACACATCAGACCATAGTCTTTGGAAAATGAAAGATCACAGACCAATTTTACCCCCTTCCATGCAGTATGAGAGCCATACTCTACACAGTCTATTCTATGGAGCTGATCTCCCCATCAGACAGAAATCTTTGCAAGATGCTGCACGCAAAAATGCTGTAGACATTCAAAAGATCAGTATCTGCAAAAGATCTGTTCCTGCGAAAGATCTTTTCCTGCAAATTGCATTCATAGTCTATGAGATCTGCAGATCATCATACACACCTTGTTTAACAGACATTCATCTGCAGATCAGATCCACCAGGATGGATTTTCAGATCTGCAGATGAATGTCTGTTAAACAAGGTGTGTATGATGATCTGCAGATCTCATAGACTATGAATGCAATTTGCAGGAACGGATCTGTGGCAGGAACAGATCTTTTGCAGATACTGATCTTTTGTGTCTGTACAGCATCTTTGTGTGCAGCATCTTGCAAAGATTTTTTTCTGATGGGGAGTTCAGCTCCATAGAAAAGACTGTGAAGGTATGGCTCTCATACTACATGAAGGGTGGTAAGATTGGTCTGTGATCTTTCATTTTCCAAAGACTATAGTCTGATGTGTGTATGAGCCTTTACTGGTTGACAAGCCATGGGGTTGGAAATATCCCCAACACCGATTGGCTCAGCAGCACGTAGCTAAGGCTGGCAAGTTGCACATTTCTAGGCAGTGGCTTCAACCTACCATTTGCTTAGAAGTCACACATTTCTTAATTTCTGACATTCTTATCTCTGAAAGAATACTGGCAGGGCTGGATTTACTATAAGGCACTGTAGGCATGTGCCTTCAGGCGTCTGATGATGGAAAGGTGGCTCACTCCCCTCGAGTGTTTCCCTCTTTTCCGTCCCAAGTGGAGCATAAATGAAAGGTTACTTACCCAGCTCTCGGCATTCAAATGACAAGATCTCCCTTCAGTCAGGGGCACCTCTAGCTACTTAGTATTAGGTAGCCAGAGGTACACTCAGTATTAGGGGACACCTGTGGCTACCTACACAGGGCAGGGGAGGTAAGGGAGAAGTGACATTGAGGCCAGGTTCATGGAAGGCAAAGTGTAGGGTGCCAGAACATCTGTGCCTAGAGGCTAAAGTGATGTAAATCTGGATCAGTCCTGCTGATCTCTTTGGATGCAGCAGTGGCTGAATCACACACCTGAAACAAGCATGCAGCTAATCCAGTCTGACTTCAGTCAGAGCACCTGATCTGCATGCTTGTTCAGGGGCTGTGGCTGAAAGTATTAGAGACACAGGATCAGCAGGAGAGTCAGGCAACTGGTATTATTTTAAAAGGAAAATCCATAGCCTTCTCAGTTTAGGTTCCCTTTAAAGATGCATACCTTTCTGTAGCTTGTGCTCTCCTATTTCATTTGATGCCTGAATCGCCGTTCTAAACCAAATAGTTTTCATTCTGTTTCAATTTAAAAATCACAGCTGCCATCTTGGCTATGTTATAACTTCCGGGTTATCCCTGTCTTCTCTGTTAAAGAAGTGCATCACTGAATGAAGCAGGAAGAGTAAGTGACACGGCCATTGCAAGAGGCTCCTCCAGAGGGGTCATAGCACGACTTTGTTGGAAGTCGTCTGGCCCCATGCATTTTATAGCGGCAATACCAGGGGCAGTTTGGATAAAACAAGTGGCTGGTAAGTGTGCTGACACACTCAATTGTTTGTGGGTATGCTTACAGTCATACCCATGAGAGGTGCTCGGAGTCCCTTTAACCCTTTAAGGAAATCGCAATCACAGGACATGCAGCATTTTGGGAGCGTTTTTATTTTAATGTATTGTATAGGAGCAGGGAAATCGCTCCCAAACTCACTTGCAAAACGCTGTCACAAATTCGCTAGCGATTGCAATAGCGCTTTTAGTGGGTTCCAGGCCAGTGTTAAGTGAAAAGTAATGTGATCAGTTACTTACCTGGAGCTTCTTCCAGCCCCCTGAAGTCCTCCTGGTCCCTCGCCATCATGCCGTGCTTCTCTGTCCCTCCACATTCGGCCTCTGAATTTGGCAAATAAATTATCAGATACCTCTTGAGGACTATGGTGTTAAACCCCCCTAGTGACTAGGCCAATTTAAGCTTAATTGGCGACTGCAGCTTTAAGGCCAAGCTGCAGGGCCGTACAACTCTGGACACAAGTGATTCCCCCCCCTTTTCTCCCCACCAACAGAGCTCGCTGTTGGTGAGGTCTGATTCCCCCCCCCCCCCCCCTGTGTTTATTTATTTATTTTTAATAAATATTTATTTGTTGGGGTTTTTTTTTTTTATATTTTTTGCTATTTTCTTTTTATTTCTAAATCCCCTCCCTCCCCCCAGCCGGCCAATCACGGCGATCGGCTGTCATAGGCTTTTGCCTATGAGAGCCGATCGCTCTCTTGTCCCCCAGGCGTGTTACACTGCTGTCCGCAGTACAACGCTGCTGCTGATCGCAGCGCTGTACATGTAAATACACGGCGGTTTCGCCGTTTAACAGTCTTCCGAGACTGAAGGTTTAGCTCCGCTCCGCCCACCAAGCAGGAGATGCGCGCGCAGCCTGCGCGTGATCGCCTGCAAACTGCTGCCCCAGGACTTTACGCCAATTGGCGTTAGCTGGTCCTGGGGCTGCCGCCGCGGCCACACCCATTGGCGTGACGCGGACGTCAAGCAGTTAAAAGGACAACTGAAGCAAGAGGGTATATGGAATAGCTGCCATATTTATATCCTTTTAAAGCGATTCTGAGCTGAAGCCTGGGATCCAAATAAGATACTCACCTGAAAATAGGGAAGCCTAATGATCCTATTAAGGTCTCCCTCGGTGGTCCTACGGGCGCAGCCCCTCTCCACATCCAGGCCTCGCAGCTCCTACTTTTGCAGTGTGGCCGTGCAGTAGACACGCGAGCCCGTCCGCGCCTGCACAATAGCGCAGAGTCCGTGGTTCAGGCTTACTGCGCATGGGTGGGCGAGCTTACGTCGCAAGAAGAGGAGGCAGGGACATCAGGGCAGGGAGGGAAGCCTCAATAGGATCCCGAGGCTTGCCTTGCTATAGGTAAATATTTCAATTTGTACCCGAGCAATACCATTTGCCTGACTATCCTGCTGATCCTCTGCCTCTAATACTTTTAGGCCCCGTTCACATCACAAACGCGGATGGCCATGCATGCGGAACGCAACGCATGCGAATGCACGCCATCCGTGTTTGTGTGCGTTGCGTGGCTGATCCCATCACTGAAAAGTGAATGGGACAGCCACGTGTTTTTACAAAAAATGCGTGCAGCATGCGTTCCCGGACCGCACAGGTCTGGAACGCATGCAGTGTGAACATCAGACAGTGCACTCTATGCACTGTCTGATGTCGTGCGTGTCTGTCTCCCGCACGCGTTTCCAAAACGCGGCTAGAAACGCGCGCAGTGTGAACGGGGCCTTAGCAACAGACCCTAAACAAGCATGCAGCAGATCAGGTGTTTCTGACATTTTTTTTATTGCTTGTTTCTGATGTTATTCAGACACTACTGCAGCCAAATAGACCAGCAGACCTGGCAACTGGGATTTCTTAAAGGGAACCTAAACTGAGAAGGGTATGGATTTTTCTTTTAAAAGAATACCAGTTGCCTGACTCTCCTCCTGTGTCCACTCAACAAGCATGCAGATCAGGTGCTCTGACTGAAGTCAGACTGGATTAGCGGCATGCTTGTCTCAGGTGTGTTATTCAGCCACTACTGCAGCCAAAGAGATCAACAGGACTGACAAGCAACTGGTATTGTTTAAAAGGAAACATCCATATCCCTCTCAGTTTAGGTGCCCTTTAAAGGATATAAATATGGCATCCTCCACATACCACGCTCTCCTCCCGTACTGCGCAGGCATGCTCACCTCAATATAGAGAAGAGAGAAGCCTCTGTATAATCCAAAGCCTTCTCCCATCCTCCTACACCGGGCTGTTCCAGCTCTGCGTCTTCTTAAAGAGAGTCTGAAGCGAGAATAAATCTCGCTTCAGACCTCATAGATAGCAGGGGCATGTGTGCCCCTGCTAAAACGCCGCTATCCCGCGGCTTAACGGGGGTCCCTTCACCCCCAAATCCCCTCCGTACAGCGGGGGAGCGCTTCCGCATTGGGGCAGGGCTAACCGCCGCAGCCCTGCCCCACACGCGTCTGTCAGACGCGTACCTCCGCCTCTCCCCCACCCCTCTCAGTCTTCCTTCACTGAGAGGGGCGGGGGAGAGGCGGCAATGCGCGGCTGATAGACGCGACTAGAGGCAGGGCTGCAGCCGTTAGCCCTGCCTCCAGGAAACGAAAATTTCACGACCAAGTTTGCGGGGGTGGGTTCGGGGGTGAAGGGACCCCCGTTTAGCCGCAGGATAGAATGGACCCTTTTGGTCTCTGTTTTTTCCCGCCAAAACATGAAGAGGTTCTTTCTACTACACAGGCGCACACCCACAAGCTTCTGGGGTCTCAGCGCTGGCCTGGAGGAGGGAGGGTGTATAAGCCTGATTCTCAGCTGTGGCAGCCCAAAATTACCTTCTGGGCCAAGGATTATCTAAACGTAGCCATACATCTAACGACAATGGACAAATTCGACCTCTCTCTGATCGGAGAGAGATCTGTCGGCTGCTCATACACTGCAGGCCGATTCCTGATCAATATCAGCATAAAATCTCTCAGGATTGGTCCGCTGCAGCCTCCCTGGTGTATAAACGTACATGTGCATTTACACATTTACCTGTCCTGTGTCGCGGTGCCCATCTGTCTTCCAAATACGCCGCTCTTCCATTAGCGGTATACACACCGCCGGCGTGGTGCATGTGGCGTCTCACACGTGCACCGGCGGAGTGTATACCGCTAATGGAAGAGCAGTGGATTCGGACGGAAGGGGACTGCGACACAGGACAGGTAATGCATAAATGCACATGTACGTTTATACACTAGGGCAGGGGTCTCAAACTCAATTTACCTGGGGGCCGCAGGAGGCAAAGTCAGGATGAGGCTTGGCCGCATAAGGTATTTCACAATCGCGGCGCATCGCCGCCTCTCTCACTCTTCCTTCACAGAGAGGGGCGGGGAGAGGCGGCGATCCGTCCAGCGATTGACGTCAGGAGGGGCAGAGCTGAAAGCTCTGCCCCTTCCAGGAAATGCCCACCGGGCGATTTGGGGGCTCTGCAGCCCTCGTTTATCGGCGGAGATGTGGCAGATTACTTGGGAGCACTGAAGCGAACTATAAGGAAGTTTTTGCCGGCGAGGGCCACAAAATATTGTACCGAGGGCGGCAAATGGCCCGCAGGCCGCGAGTTTGAGACCCCTGCACTAGGGGAACTTCACCAGTGGTTTCGTTGCATCTCTCGCTTGTCCCGAAATCGCTCGCCGCTACCACCAAGCAGTTGGCACCACCCATTTGGTCGATCCGGCCACCAAGTCGCTAGATGTATGTATGGCCACCTTAACATGTGTAATAGACTTTACTGGCTTCTAATTCCTCACAAGGCTTTGGTTGAACTCGATGGACGTGTGTCTTTTTTCAACCAAAATAACTATGTAACAAGCTATTCACCTTATTATGCAAAAGGCCTGGCCTCTCTCCACAGGAACAAACTCATCCATCCACAGCAATGGGGGAAGCTCAGGTGCACCTGTCAGCCTCCCTGCCATTGTGCACAGTGATAACAACACTCCCTCCCCATCCTCCTCACCCTCGGCCTCTCCCCTCACAAGACTCCGGCTGCCACATTCTACCCCAGCAACCAGCCGGCCCGTAGCAACACAGACAGCGGCTCGGCCAATCAGCTGCCGCCGCACGCCCCCGGCCAATGGGGAGGCGGGAGCACAGCGAGGCCGGAGAAGCCGGAGCCGCCATTTTCCCTCCGCTCACACAATAGAGAGGAAGCGGCTTGGAAGCTGGTCGAGGGCGGATCTCAGGTAAATACAAATGTCAAAGTTGACAGATATGTGACAGGAAAGACACCTGCGAGCAGTTAAGGTGACAGTTGAGGGTGACGGGGAGCGGAGGGGTTAATAAATAGGGTGGGGGAGAGGAGAGCTTCTCATTGCCTGTCAGTGTCGGGCCTTGGCTGAGGAGACAGCTGCTTGGGAACAAGTCCAAAGGCTCCCTGCCAGCGCATAACGGAAATTGATAGAGAGCTAGTCATTGGCTTCTGGAGCACTACAAGTCCCAGCATACCTTGCCAGTCTTATATAGGGCTCTTTGGGGGCTATATGTTGTGTTATGGGGCACTACAAGTCCCAGCATACCTTGCCAGTCTATTATAGGGCTCTTTGGGAGCTGTATATTGTGTTATAGGGCACTACAAGTCCCAACATACCTTGCAAGTCTATTATATGATGCTTTGTATTGGGTCATGGAGCACTACAAGTCCCAGCATACCTTGCAAGTCTATTATATGATGCTTTGTATTGAGTTTTAGAGCACTAAAAGTCCCAGCAAAGCTTGCTAGTCTATTATAGGATGCTTTGGGATCGGTATATTGGGTTATGGGGCGCTACAAACGGAGCAGTGCTTTTCGGCGCTGCTAGATTTGGGCGCAGCCGGCACCCCATAACCGGCATCCCATAACAGGAATCACAACTGAGCATCGCTCAGTGAGTAACGTTGGCTGCGCCAGAAGACGGAGCCGAGGTTGTTTAAAAAACACAATAATTCGGCCTCCAGCAATCGCTGGAAGCTGAAGTATATCATTCCCCCACTATCCATGGCGGCCTGGAGGGGGAATAGTAATTAATACGGCCCGGACTTGTGCAGAAGCAGGATCAGCCATATACCTGCTGTATCCTGCGCCCAAGTCTACCGGCGCCGATTTCAAATGTATGTGCTACATATCCCAGCATACCTTGCCAGTCTAAAATAAGATGCCTTAGGGGCTGTGTGTTGGGTTATGGAGCACTACAAATCCCAGAATGATGTTTATTGTAGTGGACTTGCAATGAGACAGGTAATTATGTTGCCTACTTACGCCTAGTAATTTTAAGGCCCCATACTTAATAATATTGTACATGGCAGCCCCAGCTTATAGCGCACGGTACGTAGCAACAGGATTTATCAGGGGATGGAATTAGTGCCGAGGATGGGTTAGTGTTAAGTTGGTAGGTGGTGTTAGATCTATGTGGACAGGGTCAATGTGAGAGTTAGGTTACGATAGGCAGTAGTAGAATATCAATAACATTGATTATGGCTACAGATGTGATCTCAAATTAGCCTTGTTTTTTTTTTGTCCTTCAAGAACTGGAATAAGGTCCGGGACTCTAGGAGGGCGTTTGCAGCGCTACTACATTGGATACCTATGGGGTGGTACCATTAACAGCATTGCGATCACAGAACGATTGCAAATTGCTTCTTGCAGCAACTTGGGAGTGATCCCAGAGCAGTGGTTACAGTAGCCAAATTGCGATCATTCTAGTGTAATTGTGGCACTTCTGAAATTCGTTATATCGTGGGCACTTTGCGATTGCCTCAAAGCACCCCATGTTGGGTCCCAGAGCTTAGTGACATTTTAATCTTTGCACAGGGCTAGACAGATTTGTGAAGCTAATGATTGCTCCACAGTGCAATAATCAAGCTGTCAGGTAAATGATTCATTAGTATTCCAAATCTAATTAGCCCTATGTAAAATTTATGATATTTATCAATAACCTTTCTGGAAATTCAGTATTTACTTAGGGTACTGCAAGAACTGAAATGCCAAGTCTGTCTACCCGAAGTGAATCGCTCCAGCGCAAGTCTAGTTTAGGGGACCCAGTAGTAAACCTCAGGGAAAATATTCCGCTAACGTGATTGGGTGGACAGTGGTCTCTCGAACTGCTAGGCTTCAGATAGGTTGTAGTAAACTACGCCCACACTATTCAGCCAATCGGAACGCTTTTCGTGCTGTAGAGGGTGCTGTAAACAGAGAACTGTTCCCTATGAGGTTTCCTGCTGGGTGCCCTAAAGTAGAATAGCACCGCATGCCCTGCCAGTATCCTTCTGGTTTATTACGGGTGAAGTCATCTGAAGGGTCCATTACGTCAGTTTATCACAGAGGAGAGTTGGAAAACCATTTATTGGTTTCTAAATGACTAGAAGTCCCAGCATGTAATGTGTGTTCAAAGTCAGATGTGATGACTTCACTAGGTTCTGTGGGATGACAAGTCCCAGCATGCTCAGCTGATGAGAGGGGCTTAGTGCAGCCATATATAGCCTGACCAGGCCCCAGTCAAGAATTGCTTATGCAATGCAGGCATTCACCACAGGGGATAACGGCTCTTCTGAATGTTGCTAATCTGTTCTAGCAGGCGCTGATCCTTCCTTCATTGCAGAAAACGGAAGGAAGTATTCTACATGCAATGCTAATGCACCCTTAGTCAAACTGCGCATTTATACGTTATTCAGATTCTGTGGTTTATTTGTTTTGGTTAACACCACCTCTGTACACAGCCCACTCATATTTATGTCTGAAAGCATGTATGTTTTTCATATTTGTTTTAGGCCTGGAACCCACTTCAAAACGCTATAGCTAATCTCAATCCCTAGTGTTTTGTATGAGCGGTTTGTAAGCGATTTCATGAGCGTTTTCGGGATTTTAAAAAGTGTAATTAATTTGCCAGCGGTTGTGTAGCGATTAGCGGTTTGAATTCTGATTGGTCCTTTCAATTAATTTTCATTTTGTTACAGTGTGCAGTAATGTAAAAACGCTTGCAAAATTGCTCTGTGTAAGTTTTAATGAGCGATTAGGCCAGCGTTTATATACTTTACAGAAACGCTGAATGCTAAAAAATGCTGTATGTCCTGCATTTTGCGATTTGGTAATCGCAATCGCTCCAGTGGAATTTGGCCCATCCAATAACGTTAGCTGAGCGTTTAGGGAAAGTTCTAGTGGGTTCCAGCCCTAAAGCATTGTTTCATGATGTGTTTACATCTTTTGTTTTCTTGAGTCTTGTCATTTTTGTCTTTACGTGTTAAAATTGGACAGCGGTCATTCCTATGGAAGATGGGATTGCTGGAACCTTCGAGTAAGCTGCAGCAGGCAGGATGTTTCAGATTCCCGCAGCACTTATGGACAGGGAAGATAGCTGTTCTTTTGAACTGCTGCAGAAGTCTATGTGCTTTAAGTGCAGTTAATGGAACACACTTTTTTTTTATACTGCTCGTTGACATATAGTGCGCTTTCAGGCACGCTTATGGAAACGCAATCACAGGGACAGCAGGTAGTGCATAGACTGCACTCTCTGATGTTTCCATACATGCGCTGCGATTCACAGCTGAACAGCAGCGCATGTTTGCCTGCATTTCAGGGCAATAGCGCCCGCGATCCCATTCAGTATAAAAGAGGTGCATTAAAGAGGACCATTCCTGAAGACAGCATATGCAAGAGCCTGCTAATGTAATGCCGGGCATACACGGCACGTTTATGCGCTGGTATCGAGCCAGCGCGTCACCGCTTGTGCACGCGGATCGATCTTTGCTCGTCCCCGCGGGCTTCCCTTATCAGCCGCTCTATTGTCCACCTGCGGGGATCGAGCGGGGAATCTATCCGGCAGGTCATCGGACCTGTTGGATATTATCAATCGAGCCATCAGCGGCTCGATTGATAAGCCTGCGGTCGAGCCGTGTATGCCTAGCATTAGGCTCATTATTATTGATGCAAGGATCGGTGGGTGGTAGAGTTAATCATTTACTCACTCGCTTGTAATTCATTACATGTCAGAAACCCCACCCCCTCTGTTGCCACAGCCACCTCAGCATGTGTTGCTGTGGCCCGCCCCCAGCTCGGCAGCCACCAATTAGGCTGCAACTGTAAACAAGTGGGGGTGTCCACAGAGCTTTGGAAGAGGTAAGAAGAGAAAAAAAAAACGGTCGGTTTTGCTGATGAGGGGCAGAGTTTTTGACATCTAATAAGTTACAGGCCAACGGGTGCGTGAATAACGCTACCATCAGCTGGTTCTTGAGCAGTTAGGGCCTGTTCACACTACAAGGGCTTTTCTAAATGCTTTGTGATTTTAAAAGCTCTTGCTAATGTTATCCTATCCCAGTGATGGCTAACCTTGGCACTTCAGCTGTGGTGGAACTACAGCCTCCGTAGAAGCGCCCAGATAGCGTGAAACGGCCGTCAGGCTCCATCCGCACCCAGCACCCACCACCAGCCCACTTATAACAGCCTCCACTTCATGGTATGTTTACAACCTTTCTTACTATATGCTATGTGGTGTATCACCACTTGTGTATTAAAACACGATTTGCAGCAGTGCCGACTCCGCACTCTTTTTCTACCTACTGACTCCTGCCAAATTCAAGTCAGAGCACGCTGTATGTGCCACACAAGGGATTGCTGTAGCCCTGCTGGTCCTCCGCACTGGATATGGATCCCGCTGTAGTGCCGACCTCCCCCCTTTCCCCCTTTTCTCTACCAGTAAGTCCCATGAGGCATTGCAATACTGTGACAGCTCTAAGCATAACTCGGGGGGGCATTATTGGATTTGTAGTTTTGTCACAGCTGGAGTGCCAAGGTTAGCCATCACTGTCCTATCTATGTGTGTGTTCTCACTGGAGCAATGTGATTTTGTAAAAATCCCCCTTAGGGCCCTTTTCCACTAGCAGTCGCTAGCGTTCACGCTGAACGCTAGCGATTGCTGAATCGCAATTACCGGCGATTCCCGTTTGCGGCCGCGATTTTGCTATGCTATGCACTGCATAGCAAAATCGCGGCAAATATCGCTCCGCTGCGCGTTCGCGTTCCCGTCAAAAACGAATCGCGGTAGTGGAATTGACCTACCGCGATTCCTATGTTAAAAAGCAAACCGTAGCGATTGTAAAATCGCTAGCGGTTTGCGTCTTTCCGATTCAGGTTTGCGCTGGTGGAAAAGGGCCCTTAGCATTGCATTAGCAAGAGCTTTTCAAAACCACTAGCGCTTAAAAAGCCCTAATAGAGAGCCTTACAATTTGACCAATGGTCCTTTTGAAAGTAGCCTGTCTCAAAAGACATTTATGGGAACTTTTCTCATTACATCATGGAACTCGGTGGTCCCCAGAATGCTGAGGGGTTGGCAGGAAAGAAGTGTCTGATTTCATAAAAACTATTGCTTGTGAACTCCATTATAAAGAAAAGTGGGATATGCACTCTTGCGATCTCATTTCTGGCAGAAGCTTATGGGGCTTCCCATTGAATTGCAACAGACCAATGAAAGGGTCTCCCTATTGAATTTCAACAGACCAATGAGAATTCTCCCTGGGGAGAGAGAGGATTCCCATTGGTCTGTTGCAATCCAATGGGGAGCCCCATGCTTCTGCTATGGCTCCAATCTGTATTGGCACTTCTCCCATGCAATGGTCAGAGTGGTGGTGCCTTCAGTGGCGGTGGAACCAAATCCACAGAAGACAGATGAGTTATTGGCAAAACGTATGCGGTGACCAGCCTAGTCATAGGCTTCTATTGTTTCTGTTGGCATCCGCTTCGTTAGCGATCAAAAACAGTGCCTGTTGGGACTTCACCAAAATGGCAACCTTTTAAGGTCTTTCTTTCCCTCATCAGAAGGCAGTGAATTCACTGGCCAGGCATTTGCTAGCGCTTGGCACTGGAGGTGGGCAGGAGGTCCCCCATGTAGTTGCATCTGAGTATGGCAGTTGCCGTGCTCAGACACGACTCTTTTCTTGCTGCCGCGTGTCAAATGTGACGCACGGTCTTAGACTGATTGATGAACAAGATAAGGAGTGCTGCCCGATGTCCTTGACGATGACGCTAGAGATTTGTTGTTTCTTCCACTTGCTGTTCTATTAAATGTCATGCATTGAGGCGCTTCCTGATCATCCTCCCCCTCTCCATAGAACAGTACAGGCCGTCTGGCAGACAGTGGTGTCTATACAGCAATTGTTCCAAACTTTCACCTGAACCATTCATTATTTGTTTTTGCTGATATTGATTTAGCGTTTGACCTTTTAGAGGCAGAAGGTTGTCTCGATAGCAAGGGTTGTTTTATTTTCAAAAGGGATTCATTAATGGCAGCTTCAGTGTTCCTCAGTATGTAGAGAAATGATGATTCTGGTACATCTGCAGTCCCCGCTGGGGCAAAGGAGGGTTACATAATATTCTATTAGGTCTCATTTTTAGTCTGTTCACCATAGCAACTAGCGAGTTTGCTTTGTCATCCTTTCAGTGTAGGCTAGAAAATGAAAGCATTGGCAAATTATGATTAATGAGGCTAAGCACATCAGTATGGCCATAAACCTCTCCTTCAGAGAGTAAAAAACAATTCTCCGGATCTGTTGTCTGTTACGGCTAACTGGCTGCTTCTGCTGTTCGTGCAGATACAGTTATTGCATTGGTTTTATGATGGGAAGAATCATGTGGGAGTGTCACTCTGCTTATAGTCACGTAATTATTCTCAAGGGACCATCACCTCATTAGATCTAAAGGTGGCCACACATAATCAGATATTGGACTGCTTGCGCTCATGTTCTATAAATTACAGATTACCGATACCTACAGTGAAAGCAGAAGGTCTACGTTTTGAGCAGTTTCAGAGATCTAATAAGGGCTCTTTCACACTAGAGGCTGCGGTAGAAAAGGCTGAAAGTCAGCCTTTTGCTTAACGCCAATACATAGCGTTTTCAAAGCCTTTTGAAAGAGTTTTACAGCCCATATGAAAACGTCCTTTTTTTTTTTTTTTCTTCTATAAAAATAAGTGAACAAGATAGCTGTAAAACGCTTTGAAAACGCTGAAGTTGGCGTTTTCCATTGACTATCATTGAAACGCCAACAGCCAACTTCGGCTGTTAACAGCCCTGAAAAAGCTCCTGAGAGTGTTGAAACGCAACGCTCCAAAACGCCGAGTTAGATGTGAAAGGTAAAATGAAAGTCTATGGACTTTCTTTTACCTAGCAAAACGCCAACTTCGGCCGTGGCGTTAAAACGCCGAAAAATCCCTCTGGTGTGAAAGGGCCCTAAGGAAAGTTAGAGTAAAGCAAGAAAAGCTACCGAGCTTTGTCAAAGAATTCAACACCTATGGCGCCAGTTTTAAATGTACCCTGCGCCTAGAGTACCAACTGATAAAGTGTAAATGGGGCCTAACTGCTTCCTCCAAATGTCCTTTTGTACCCCCAGCTACATCTTGGCTCACCCATTCATACCTCCATCTTTATGGTGAGATTGGCTGCTCCAGTGGTTACACAGTTTGTGTGATATACCGGTTTCTGGGTTGGGCTAGATCTAGTCAAATGACTGATGCTGAGCCAACCCGGTGCCCCTGCTCTTGGCATCAGTGTTGCACAGGCAATAGGACTTTCCTCCCCTTTTTTTTTTTTTTTTTATTCAAAAAGTAGCATCTTCTATTCATACAGAAGTGCATGTGATTTGTTTGATCAGCTGATAGATGTGAAGGGCTCTGATTTGCTGTGATCATATCCTGCTTTAGCACATGATCACGACTAGCAAATCAGAGGTTTGCATATTTATCACCTTCCCAAACTGATTACATGTTTCTCCATGAGCTCTCCTAGACATGACCATCACCAGGGATCAGCAGCAGCGCATAACTCTGTATAAAGCTTGTGGTGGGGGCAGTTCAAACTGTTAACCGATTTATTTATTTTTCTGAAATCAGTGGTGAATAGTGGTGTAGTGAAACAATAGCTTTCTTAATAACTGCTAATTGGGAAGTAGTGTATTGATTGCTTAATATGGCTGCCATCATATAGTGGATAGTTGGCCTTAATGAGAGCTGTCACATGGTAACAGAGTGCAAAACACCTGTTTGATTATCCACTGCAGTGATTGTATAATCTCCAACAGCACAACACATTCATTATTGGCCGCTCCTTGTTAGGGAAATTGCAGAATGATTAGATTTAACTGTAAATGGATTGTTACATAATGTTATCTATTCTCAGTGTGATTGAAGATGGCGTCCAAGTGATTGAGCTTGTGTTGTGACTACGTGCCTTGGCAGGGTAATGTTACCGAGTGTCAGATGTACCTTCTCCTAGGAGTTCTGTGCCCTCAGAGTGGTTATGGCTGTTCCATCGATGTCCCGAGATGAATTCCAAGCCTTATATCTTTTGCCAATTTAACTTCGACCTGCCCTAACCCTGCTGGACATGCTTGTCTGCATAAATCTAATGGCCTGTCGTGGTCACCCATACATGGAAACCTGTATCCAAATCCTTTCAAGTAAAGCAAACCAGTGAAACCATTATACAGGTTCTCTTTACATTTGCATAACATCGAGATTATTTGTCTAAAGAGAACCTGAGATGAATAAAAAAAAGAAATCCTACACACTTGGGACTTCCTCCAGCCCCCTGTGGCCTGATCCTGTTCTGCCTTCTGGGTCCTCCGCTATGGCTCTTAGTAACTTTGGGAGTTGGGGCTTACTACACATGCACTGCCACACTCTCGTCACAGAGAGCGTCTGCGCAGTACTACTGTGCAGGCACAAAGCGCTCCTGGCCGCAGGAGCGTGCGTGGCCGCGCTGCCCCGACCGGCCAAATTTACCGGGATGATTGCAAAAGATCCAGGAGGCTGAAGATGCTTGCGAGGGAGCAATCAGGCCGTAGGGGGCTGTAGGAAGCCTCAGGTATGCATTCATTTTTTTTCTAATTATTATTATTCAAATCAGGTACACTTTAAGCAGCTTGATGGACCAATCAAATCCAGCCAAACTGGAATTTAATTAGTTCATTTTTAAGTTGCATCAATTTGTTTAATCCTCTGAAATTATTTGCATTTCATTGGCCACCCTTCGTTGCCTTACTATGATTACTTTATCAAACACTGTGAGATATGTATAGGTGGGTATGGTCCATGGTATGATTACTTTATGTCTGACTTTCATGGTAACTATTCTTTGCCCAGAAACTGACCTTTTTTTTCCCCTTGTGTGTGAAATGACTGAATCACGTGCTATTTAAATTGTTCCCACCCCTTCCTGTATCACTAAATTGCTCCAATTGGCCAGCAGTCACCATCTAGTCATGTGATATTGGTAACCGGATTGGAGAGCCTTAATCTAGAACAGTTTTTCCTATGATGGAAAACCACAGCCCATGGTGTTATGCGTTGAAAGCACTTGTGTTTGTTGGCCGCAGCAACTAGTCTTATTTCTTGTTTAATTTGTATATCGGCATTACCTGTGATAACTGGAAGAGAGTCAAACATTTCAGGGGAACCAACAGTTATTCTCACTTATGCTCAAGGTGCAAAATTCAGGGCACAGAGCCACCACATTCATTTTCCCCCATGAGATTGACAACCAAGCCTACAGACCTCAAATGCAAAAACAGATAGCAGGCAAGTTCAAGTTAACATCCAGAATATCTATAAATGCATTTAACTTAACACCAGTTTTCTTTAAGGGAACCTAAAGTGGAATAAAGGTGACCAGTTTATTACCTGGGGCTTCTTCCAGCGCCCCCACCCCCCCTTTCTGCTCCCTCAACATAATTCTGTTCCTCTCCCTTCAGCCACTCTGCCCCTCTGAAAGCAGACTGACTAGGCCAGACGCAGGCTACTGCATATGAACGGACCCTCGCCGAGCACCTCCTTGTTTGCGCTATCATGGTTGGGACGGTTTGTCGTGCGCACGGTAGCAATTTTTACGAACCCTTTGTAAGTGCAGAAAGCTCCCAGCTACAGGAGTGCGGCCCGGGGCCATGCATGCAGATTTCAGAGTAGCACAGTGGCTGAAGGGAGAAGAGCGGAATGACAGCAAGGCACCAGAACTTCAGGTAGTTAAACTGGCCACATTTTTTGCCACTTTAGGTTACCTCTTTAAAGTTGACTTTTGATTTCTGATATTACCACCAGTTGGAGAATGTACCACATAGTCCATTTACCTCATGGAAACAAAATGTCCAACTTTTAGATATGTTCTTGGTCAAGGGGACGGCTTACTTTAAAGTTAAGATGAAATGGTCAAAAACTTGCCTTGCATGCAAACTTTGTACAGATTGTATGAAGCTTGGAATTGGGCCAAATTCACTCCTTATATGGATTACTCCAGGACATACAATGTGTTTTTAGAACTTAAAGAGTAGCAAACTTCCATTTGTGCCTTACTTATGTATTCAGATATTTCAGTTATGAAGTGCTATCCTTTACTACCAGCATAAACCACTGTAGGCAGAGCACAAGCCAGCTGTGACCAGTTTCAGTTATTCCTACCAACACATCCAGCGTAAACAGGAACATACACATTCCCCTCGTACGGTCTGTGCAACGTTGGTGGAAATATGAGTATAGTCTTAGTGGTAGGTCTAAATGAAATATAGATCTGCAGCTATGCAACGTACAATGTCATAGGTTAAATTGGACAGTGATGTGAGATTTGTTGCTTGGCGCTACGGTAGATAAACTTTTTAAAATATTTAAAGTGAAAATACACTGATGAGATATACAATTGCAATCATCCTCCTACTCCTAAAAATGACCTTTTTTTTTAATTCTTATTATAGATGTCCCCTGGTTTTGTATTATACATTTACAAAGTAGATTGAATGTTTTATTGTCTTAACTCATTGGCAGTCTGTTAAGTGTCCCAGAGTAAAAATACATGAACTATTGACCTTTTCTATCTCTCCCCTGCCCTCATTGGTTGTATTCTGCCAGGAAAACTTTTACAGCTGTAATTTGCTTATCTGTGATGTTAACTATATTTCCGACAAGGTACCCACAGAAGCTTGCATGGGTGAAAATTAAAGGGACACTGTAGGGGGGTCGGGGGAAAATGAGTTGAACTTACCCGGGGCTTCTAATGGTCCCCCGCAGACATCCTGTGCCCACGCAGCCACTCACCGATGCTCTGGCCCCACCTCCGGTTCACTTCTGGAATTTCAGACTTTAAAGTCTGAAAACCACTGCGCCTGCGTTGCCGTGTCCTCGATCCCGCTGATGTCACCAGGAGCGTACTGTGCAGGCCCAGTATAGTCTGTGTCTGCCAGAAGTGAACCGGAGGTGGGGCCAGAGCATCGGTGAGTGGCTGCGTGGGCACAGGATCTCTGTGGGGGACCATTAGAAGCCCCGGGTAAGTTCAACTCATTTTCCTCGACCCCCTACAGTATCCCTTTAAGGGCTAGTTCACACGGACAGTTCTGCAATGTTAAACGATCCTGTCTTTGATCCTGGTTTTTGCCGTCATCTGCTCTGGCGCTTAGCCGTTTGTTTACCACCATGCTTCTGTGTCCCCCTGTAGGGATGAAAACGCTGGAAAGCAACACTGAAAGCCGACAAATGCTTTTCTGCACGCTTACAGAAAAGCTTTTGAAAAGAGACGCCGGGCTGCCGTGGGCGGCTGGTTCAGAAATGCGTCTGAACCAGTCCTCCTTTCAGGCAGCAAAATAAAAAAATATTAACAGCCTGGTTATTAATGTACACTGTACATAATGCACTGTACATACACATGTTTATCTCATCATGTCACCTCAGGTACACTTAAAGAAAATGTTGCCTGTCACCTTCTATTGTGTAATTTTGATTTCAAACACATTTGCATAACATAAGCGTATGACTTTAGATCAGAATCTTGATTTGGTAGTTCTTTGCAGGGCTGTGGAGTCGGTACAAAAATCTTCCGACTCCGACTTCTCAGTTTCTGAAACCACGACTCCGACTCCGGGTACCCAAATTTGCTCAGACTCCGACTCCTCAAATCCGACTCCTCAGTGTAATACTTAACAGGGCTGTGGTTTTTGTACAAAAATCATGCGACTCCTGACTCCAACTCCTCAGTTTCTGAAACCACGACTCCAACTCCGACTCCGGGTTCCCAAAATTGCCTCGACTCCAACTCCGACTCCACAGCCCTGGTTCTTTGTCTGGATCATTGCACAGTACAACCTTGTTTGCACTTGCCAGTTAAGGCTCCTTTCATACTGCAGCCTATATGCGATTCACTTTTTCTCACGTGTTTTCTCCTACAAGATTTTTTTTATCTTTATAATAACTTTTCAGCCTTCTACGATGGGAAAAGTACCAAAACGTAGGTAGTATTAAAATATGTAAATTATTTTAAAAGGCATTTTATTGATCAGGTGTTAAAATAACACCTTGGAGAAAAAGTGAATTGCATATGGGCCTACGTCCTTTGCAGTGCAACAGTTAATATAATCGCACCACAAAATGATGCAATTATATTTCAGTCGAAGCTGTCACACTGACGGGCGATGTGGGATCTACCCAGAAGTCCTTTGTGATCTACGGACCAGTGCACACCAAAAAGCGCTAGCGTAAAAGCAAACGCTTAGCGCATTTTGAAGGCGATTCTAGCGATTTTTTTTTTTTTTTTTTTTTTTTTTTTTTTTTTATTTTTTTTTTTTTCTAAGCATGCTTAGCGATTTTTGGAGCGTTTTGGTGTAGCGGTTTTTTTATATTTTTACAGTACAGCTGGAACTGAACAGCGTCTGTAACAAAAATGCTTGGAAAATCGCTCTGATATAGCGCTTTTAATAGCGATTTTCCACTTTCCTATACTTAACAATGAAGCTGAATCGCCTCCGAAATCAGCAAAAATGCTGCAGGACCCGCGTTTGCATTTTGGGAAAAAGCACATCGCTCTGGTGTAATCCATCCGATTTAAATACATTACCCAAGCGCTAATGTTTTTAAAAACACTCAGAAAAGCTCTTGGTGTGCAGCAGCCCTACCAGCAGATCATGATACGATGTACCCTATGGCCACCCCTGCACTAGACAGTCCTCACCCAAGATGACAGTTTGCAGTTATGTCAACCAAGAATCCAGCATGTGTTCGTTTTCAATTATCCACTATGACAAATCATTAAACTACTGGAAACCAGTGGTTGCCTAATCATTTCTTCCCTGCTTCACAGGACACCTGCTAGCTCATTTGTTGCCCCTCCTCCTTCCACTCTCCATCAAACGTAGTGTGATGTTTACATACATCTTATAACATGATTGTCTGTTTCATTTCCACATCCTAATTATGAATTATGACCTAAACCAGCTGTGGATGGGAGGTGCCCAAGCCGGGGACCATGCATCCTGTGCCACTTAATTAGAGGTACATGTCTGGGGTCTGGATGTGAGGCTTCCTGACTCTGCTCTATGCATTCTCTGAAGATTTTAATGAACTCCTCCCATCCCTCCGCTTCAGATAAAACTGCTGCTGAGATCTAGTGGCTGATTCTTAGCCTTGCAGCTATGTGTCCTAGAAATGAAGTAGAGCAAGTTTTCTACATCATTCCTCATACTTACAGAGTTAGCTGGGAAGCGACTAGAGCATTTACTAGCTAATGATATTGGAGAACTAGAGCTTAGATTTCAGAATATACTGCATTGCAGTGCAGGCAGATACATTACATTCATTGACCATTATCTATTTTTCATGTAGTGTTCTTAAAGTGTACCCGAGATGAATTTAACTAAAGCATTTATACTTACCTGGGACTTCCTTCAGCCCCCTTAAAGCCACTGACTCCCTCACCGTCCTCCTGGGCCGCTCCAATCGTTTGCTGGCTGGCCAAGTTGCTCCCTCCAGTCTGCTCAGTCATGCTGTACTGCGCATGTGCGCACCCCCATCGCGATCCTGTTGCCTGGAGAGGAGCATGATGGGGCGTGCACAGCCAGGACACACATGCGTAGTGCTGCGGGACTGGCGGCAACTTGAGGAAAAGATGGGCCGACTAGCAAACGATCGGAGCAGCCCGGGAGGACGGCAAGGGAGCCAATGGCCTGAAGGAAGCCCCAGGTAAGTATAAATGCTTTAGTTAATTTAATTTCCGATTTCCTTTGAAGGCTGAATAGAGTCACAACTGTTTTTCTAGTCCTGTGGCCCTGGGCTCGCTACATGATTTAAAAAATAAAAAAAAAATAGTGCTGCGCCACCTCCTGAGCGATATAATTGTATTGCCCAGAGGGTTAAAGAAAACCTGTACTGAAAAAAGTTCCCCTGGGGGGTACTCACCTCAGTTGGCGGAAGCCTCTGCACCCTATCAAGGCTTCACTTGTCCTCCTGTGTCCCACGGCGGTCTCACTGCAGCCCCCCGAACGCACAGGTGATAAATCCGACAGCCTGTGCAATATTCACCTTTTCGGGCTCCAGCGGGGGCGCTATTGCGGCTCTTCTGACGGAGATAGCCAAAAATGGCTTATCTCCGTCGGGTCCGCTCTACTGCAAAGGCGCAGGAGACTTGCGCCTGCGCAGTGGAGCGGCCCGACGGCGATCGGCTATTTTTGGCTATCTCCGTGGGAAGAGCGGAGCCTGCGCTGGAGCACGAGAGGTAAATATTTACATCGCCGCCGCTCCGGGAGGATTTTCTCCGCCGCCATGGGACCGATGAGGACGGGGGAAGCCTCAATAGGGTCCGGAGGCTTCCCCACCCCAGGTGAGTACCCACCAGGGGAGTTTTCTTCATTACAGATTTTCTTTAAATTTAAGTGCATATGAAGCACCTGGTCAGGAGAATCTTCTCCACCATCCACCTTCTTCCAACACAGACTTCCATTGCTCTATACTGACAACTTCCCCTAATTAATTCTGTATGTAGGGGGGGGGGGGGTTAAATGGCTGTTATAAGATGTCAATCTCTACATACCTCCTGTTGCAGGAGTCCTTTTGAATTTAATGTATCAACTCTATCCAGAATGCTATTTTATTAGTGAGAACTCTTCAGTTGCACCACAGTCAGCTGGTTCAGTGTTCTTCAGTTGGTTTCTTTTTGAGTCCGGAGTCTAGTTGTTGGCCGGTTGCAACCTAGAAGAGTTCTTATTTAGGACCAATTATAAATGAGGCTTGGAATGTCCAGTTCTCTGCCTTACTGGGCCAAGGGCATGGCTGTGTCTTGTAATAGCAGTGGGGTTTCATTTCACTGTCCCTGCCCCCATCTGCACAGCACCTGCATATCCATTGCTGCTCTCTCAGGCGTGTCAGTAAAGCAGCACCTTGGTTACTCTCTGCTGATTCTTCTATTTAAAGTGGACCTGAATTGAGCAGAACAGAAGGAAAACATAGAGAAATGCACCCTGGATGTATTTAGAGAGTTTAGCCTGTCTGATTCCCCCTCATCTGTGACTAATCGCCACAGTAATTTGATCTCTCAGCTTTGTCAGCTCAGGAATCTCCTCTGCTACATCAGAGCAGCTAATTTGTAAACAAGATGTTATATGTCTGCTTCCATACAAGCAGGAAGTAGACAAACTACAGATTTTATTGCAGGATTTGTATCCGCTATAACAAATGTTTTTCTTTAAAGGTTATTATGCTGTTGCTTATCTTTTAGAGTGCAGAGGACGTTCTGAGTTCAGGTCCACTTTAACTCTCCCTAACTGTGAGGTTGCTATATTGAGTGCGATTAACTGGAACCCGAGGTGAGAAGAACATGGAGGCTGCCATATTTATTTCCTTTTAAACACTACACATTGCCCAGGAGCCCTGCTGATCCTCTGCCTCTAAGGCAGGGGTCCCCAAACGTTTTGGGTGGAAGGCCGGGTCAACATACTTCAGACTACTGGTGGGCCAGAGTATACATAAAATGATGTCTTTGCGGGTCAGACAGTGAAGCATACCCAGATGACTGACAACCTGCAGTCCAATTGGACAGCAGTGTCACCTGATGTGGAGTTTGATTGGAAACCAGCGAATTACTGCTTTCTGGCTTCCATGTGGATGGGTGGTATATGCTGACCAACAATTTTTAAAGATGTAGCTGATTGCATCTAGAAGTAATACATTTTGTATGTGGAGGGCCGGTAAAAAAGCCTCGGGGCCACATTCG